>NW_022589783.1:4536127-4658033 GCF_004348235.1 Phoca vitulina | reverse complement strand
TTCTATTGGTTCTGTTTTTCTGGAGAAGCCTGACTACTCACTAGCCCCGTGAAAGAAACAAGTATATGTTTCTGAGCCCCTCATACGTGCACTGATGCTTGCCATTGGGTGATTTGGGAGCAGGTGGTCTTCCTCTTACTGTGCCCTTGGCCTTGCCCCACCTCTTAGACAGTAGCTGAATAAAAGGGCAGCGCTATCTCGAGAAGCCTCGCAAGGCAGGGAGCTGTCCACTTCCCCTTCCTCAAGTAGCTGGCTCTTAAATTACCCTAGGAAACCCCACGTGGACCTCCAAGTTTCATGGTGGTTTTCTGGCGTCTGAGATGTTTTCTCAATGTGGGATTAGCGATTCTGGTTCTAGTGCTTTGGGGCCCATGGGGAGACTTGTTTCTGACACCCACTGAGACGCAGGGCAGCTGAAGGTTTACCAGAGGGTCCTTTATGCTCCCAGGCTTCAGGGGAACAGAGTCCCTGCTGGCATCCCTGGGTGGGTACCTGCCTTTCTCCAGTGGCCTGAGGTCAGAGCCTACGTTCACCGACGCTGACAACTGGAAACGCAAAGCAGCCTGGGAACACACCCAGTGCCTGGCTCCACCGGGTGTCACCGGCAGGGGTTTCGCCCTCTGGGTCTCAGCTCCCTGATCTGTGAGGAGACTGGTCCCCTGTGCCCGTGGGCTGTGCCTCCCTGTCAACAGTCACCGTCAGTGTGCCGGCTCATGATGACTCTTCACCTGTTCCCAGGAGCCGGCATTCTGGACGTGGTGAACCGCGTCCTCCTGTCGTCTGGCCGTCTGCCCTCGGTCAATGGCAGGGGGCTCCTGGTTGGCACCACGCGGGGCAGCGATCAATCACAGCAACTCGTCCACGGGATGCCAGGTCCAGACAATGTGTTGGCGGCTGTTTCTCAGGAAGTGCTTGGTGTCACCAGGAGCTAGTGTCTGGTTAAGCCCGAGTGTGTGTGTTTTCACTCCCCTTTGCCCAAAGCTCAGCCGAAGACTCGGAGGTGGTCAGGAGGGAAAGCATTCCACACCCAGGACCAGAGTTACAGAATCATAAATGTGTGTAAGTGGGAGAAATCTCAGAAACTCAAAAGCTGCCCACACCATGACAAATGAAAGCAATACTCACGGGCAAATGATTTTGATTGATAAATTGCCTCTATGAGTTTTTGAGGACCAGCAGCAGCAAATTCTATATTGCAGCAATTCTCAAGCAACCCCTGTAACAAAAAGCTATTTTTTTTTTTTTTTTTTGGCATCAATAAAGTAGTGACTGTGTGGTCTCCATCCCAGGCTCAGGTATGTGTCCTCAGCTAGCCCCCTGCAGTGCTAGCACCTGAAGGGGGGTTTCCAGCCTGGGGTGGGTGAGCCCCTTCCCCATACAGGGGCTCTCCCTCTGCCCCATGACTGTCTATGGGAAAGAGCCAGGACCTTCACGCCTGCATCCAACCCTGGGCAGGGCACATAGAACTTGGGGGATGGCGGTACCCATCTGGGCACACGTGGTGTTACCAGGCCTGCCAAATTCAAGTAAAACCCAGAGGAAGGAGGGCGACTGGGCAGAGTGAGGGGCTCACACACACGCATTGTATGTGACTCAAATGCTGGGGGTCGGTATTCTGGGGGCCGTAGCGATATGCCACACATGAGGGCCTGTCAAACACAAGTTTAATTTCCGAGATGGCTAGAGCGAGAGTAGAATTCCCGGTGAGCGTTTTCTGGAGCGAGAGGCTGGGGTCGCCTCCCTGAGATGAGGGCAGTTCAGAGCATGAATGAGGCAGAAGAGCTGCCAACAGGGTCCCTCTCTCCCCCCCCGGGGCTGGGTGTGCTGGCAGGACGTGCACCCGACGGACTGGGGGGTTTCCCCCTCAGCACGAGGGCTCAAGGTCGCAGGGATGCCCCTGGTCCGGCTGGGGCCGGTCGTCTTACCTGCCACCGCCCCTTGCGAGGGGAGGCCCCCAGCGACTGAGCGTCCGGAGCCTGCAGACCCAGCCGGCGCGCGGCCCAGAGCAGCCGTCACTCCCCGGGTCCTCACGGAAGCCGCTTGCTGGGTCCCGGTCCCGCGGAGGACAGGGGCTGTGCTGCCCCTCCTGCCAGGCCGGACATTGGTGAATCCGCTGCGGGTCTGCGCAGTTTTAGAGGGCCGTTTGGCAATTGGTGATTGCCCTACACCGTGCTTGCTGTGCAAACCCACTCGGGTCAGCTTCTGTCACACGAGACCCAATCCCCTCCCTCTCTGGCTGGTATTGCAGATGCGTCGGGCTAAAGACGTCCCACTGCCCTGCTTTCCACTCATCTTGTCCTGGGTGGGGTGGGGGCGTGCAGGTGGGAGGTCGGGGTGGGGAGGGGTGTGGGAGAAGCTGGGCCACTCTCCTTCCCCCGGGCTGGATGCCTGGATCCTGCCCCTGCAGAGCTGAGGAGCCACCGTGTGTCCCCAGGGAGAAGGGTTGAGAAGAAAATGATGGAATCGGGTGTTTTCCCACGAGCAGCTTCTGCTGGAGGAAAGTGGGGCAGGGAGGCCCCATGAGGGCACTGAACACCCTACAGAGGGGTAAGGTGGGTGCTCTAGACAATGTTTGTGTCCCCTCCTCCCTAATTTGTATGTTGAAACCTCACCCCCAAGGTGATGGTGCGGAGTTGGGGCTTTTGGAGGGTGATTAGGTCATGGGAGTGGAGGCCCCCTCAGTGGGATCAGCGCCCTTATAAAAGAGACCCCAAGCGCTCTCTGCCTCTTCTGCCGGTGAGGACACAGCCAGAAGCCGCCGTCCACCTTGCTGGTGCCTCGATCTCGGACTTCCAGCCTCCAGAGGGGAGAAATAGATGTCTGTGGTTTATATACCGCCCGTTACAGCGGCCCGAACAGACACGCCGGGCGCGGGGAGGGGCAGGGCCGCCGGGGAAGACACAGAAGAGCAGGGCCCAGAAAGGCAGGCAGGTGCCTCTGGAACCTGGGGGGCCCCTCGCTGCTCTAAGCTCCTCCAAACGGTTTCACCGTTTTGTCTGAATGGTTTCACCGCTCTCTGGCCCCCTCGGAGAAAGCCAAAGCCCCGAGAAGTGTTATGAAACAGGGCGGTGCGGAGAGGTTGGAGCCGTGGTAGTGAAAGCGCTGGGGAGACGACCGGGAAGGCCGGGGCGGTTCGCGATGCAAAGTGCGGGCAGAGCGCCCATAGAGGATGAATACAAGTAAAATACAGGGACGGATGCAATTCCAGTGGGACGGGAGGTTTTAGGAGGAGTTGCTGCCCAGAGCCAAAGACTCAGAGGTAGGTGGGGAGCACCCCCCACCAGCAGCGGAGGGGGCAAGAGGAGGGTAGAGCAGAAGAGAGCGCTCCCGCCCGTGTGGGAGGCAGCGGGTCCTTCCTGAGCTGGGTGGTCTCAAGACCTCAGCCAGATTGGAAGCAGTTCAAGGCCGATCCTGTCTCTTTGTCTTGCTTCTTGCCCTGACACCCTTCTCCCCGGCAGCCCCCTGAAGGGGTGGTTTTCATGTAATCATCACTGATCCAGAAATCCTGAGCGATATTGAGGGCCGGTGGATGGGAGTCTCTTCTGCCAAAGACTGGCCTCCCGCCTCCCTCCCAGCTGCTGCGTCCGGCCAGAATCATGTGAGTGACCCCCCAGCTGTGCGGCCGGGACAGCCGAGGGTCAGCGGGACCCCGAGCAGCACTGAGACCAGGTCACCCCGGGCCCCCAGCCTGGATGACTCAGGGGAAGGAAGGACGAGCCAGCGATGCTGTCCGCATGGGGATGGTCAGGGCCAGCCCAGGGCCAGCTGGTCTTCTGACGACAGTCACTGGGAGGATGGAGAGAGGCCAGAGCATCTCAGCATGGCTTCGGGCCTCCATGCCCTCCTTATTTCTTTATATTTATAGTATTTTTATCTTGTCAGAAGACTCAGAGCTAAGGTTTGCATTTCTCTTTAGTAGACTTCCTAGGCCGGGGCGCCTGGGTGGCTCAGTCCTTAAGTGTCTGCCTTCGGCTCAGGTCATGATCTCAGGGCCCTGGGATCGAGTCCTGCATTGGGCTCCCTGCTCAGGCAGGAAGCCTGCTTCTCCCTCTCCCACTCCCCCTGCTTGTGTTCCCTCTCTGTGTCTCTATCTGTCAAATAAATAAATAAAATCTTTTAAAAAAAATAGATTTCCTAAGCCATAAAATTATTTTACTCTTCCATTTTCCCTGAGTCGATTTTGTCATTTTACCCGATTTTAAGGATTTTCCTTGTGTTCATGTCTTTTGTGAAAAGGCACCGCAAAAACTGTCTGGGGTGAAGGTACTGTTGCATGAACGCTCTGATCCAGCCAATTTCTACCTTCCATCATAGCCCCAGAGACACCCTGCGGTCTTTGCCCCTGTTGGTGCAACCTCCCCTCCCTCACATGAGAGCCCTCCCATTTTTCTCAAACTCTTCGCTGTGCAGAGGTTTCCCTCTGTACAGTGGACCCTCTGACCTATCATTTGCTGCACAGATGCACACCGCTCTGTAGTAGCTTTGGGTCCCTGAACTGCTAACAGGCTTTGCTACTGGTCTCAAATTCTCCTAAGTGCATGCGCGTCCCAGCGAAGTCCTAAGTTCCCGGAGGAACATCATCTTTTAGGTAGATGCATATGTAAATATGGCTGAGACTTATTATTCCGACTAATTAGGGTAAGGCCAGAAGGCGTCTTGCAGTCTGAGTTACAGCATTCATTTAAACAGCTGTTATTGTACCACCTTCAAGTTCATACAAAACACGAGTGAGACGCGCAAAATATCGTCTGTTCATCATGCGAACTCCAAGGCTCTGTTTTAACAAATGAATGAATCATTAATGATGATTCATATTTGACTTTGGCCTTTTGTATATTAACTGGTCCTTCTCTGTATTCAAAAGTAATTGTTCTGTTTAATTAGGTTAAATGTGCTACTGTAATCTTGTTCGTGCTCTTTTTTTTTTTTTTTTTAAGATTTTATTTATTTATTTGACAGAGAGAGACACAGCGAGAGAGGGAACACAAGCAGGGGGAGTGGCAGAGGGAGAAGCAGGCTTCCCGCCGAGCAGGGAGCCCGATGCGGGGCTCGATCCCAGGACCCCGGGGTCATGACCTGAGCCGAAGGAAGGCGCTTAACGACTGAGCCACCCAGGCGCCCCTTCTTCATGCTATTTCTTAGCAAACAATTCTTTTACATTTATTTATATGATCCTTAAAACTTCCAGAAAACTCAAAGCTAAGTTACATACATATTATTTATGATTTTATTTATTTATTTTTATTTTTATTTTCTAAGATTTTTTATTTGACACAGAGAGAGGGAGTACAAGCATGGGGAGAGGCAGAGGGAGAGGGAGAAGCAGGGAGCTCAATGTGGGGCTCGATCCCAGGACCCCGAGATCACGACCTGAGCCGAAGGCAGATAGTTAACTGTCTGAGCCACCCAGGCGCCCCTATTTATTTATTTTTTAAGTAGGCTTCATACCCAGCATGGAGCCCAACTCAGGGCTTGAACTCATAACCCTGAGATCAAGACCTGAGCTGAGATCAAGAGTCGGATGCTTAACCGACTGAGCCACCCAGGTGCCCCCTAAGTTTTATATTTAATTTAAAAATTAATGCTAGTATTTTACAGCCCAGACCAAGGTCAATGGACACAAATTCTGAGTGAGTAGGGTCTGAGAAATGAGAGCTTGATTCTCCAGCTTGGGCGGGAGGGAAAGCAGCCCATTTGGCCCCCGACATCACTGAGCTGGGCGGATTCCTCCTTTCCACACTGAGCAGGTCTGACGACCATTCAGCTGCCTTTGGGGCCGAGGAGTTTAAGTGGCACTGGGTCAAAGGGACCTTCCAGGAGGCAGGTGCCCCAACCAGGTGGCGCCTTGGGATCGCACGGACGTGAGGCTGGTCTCGGCTTGTTCTGCCCGCGTGGATATCCTCATTTTGGGTGTTGTAACTGTGGCCCACCGGGGAAAAATATTACCGGTCTTAATGGAATACCTTTATCTTGTTCTCCCTGGTCAATGCCAGCGTGCTGGAGAAAAAACCAAAAGCTGCCGGAGCCAGTGTGTGGTTGGAAGACGGTGGCTAAGTCCTGCTGCGAGCACGTGGCCCTAGTGTCTCCCACGGAAGCTGGGCCCGGGGTGGGGGGGTGGGGGGAGCGCTGCAGGGCCGGGTCATCGTCCGACAAAGCAACACACTGGCCGCCACGTCATTTGCTTTCTGTAGGATCTGTGGTTGTCCTCCCCTCCTCCCGAAGACTGTTCTGGGGTTGAAATGGAACAGAAGCAATTAAACAGTGTATGCGAATTACTGGCTCTTCGGGAGATCCTGGGGTATTGATTCGAGTCCCGCAAGAACGAATTGTCATCCTCTTTGACTTAGCCGGGATCATATTTCACCACTAATTAAAGTTCACCCAGGGAGTGTTCCCTTGAATATAAAGTGCTCCTGGGCTCAGGTGGACTCTAGAAACACGTTCTTCCCTTTGCTGGAAGGGAGTGAAGAGCTCTTACAGCTGAGGCCCTCTGCACACTGTGTGTGAGCAGGCCTGCAGGAATGGCTGCTTTATTTAGGGCCCCCCTCCCCCTGCCCCGCCCCCCAAATCCGTAACCTAACAAAATGGACTCGGTGTCCTTAAAGCAAAGGGGATTTTCTTGGCCCACTACTGCCTGGGGCTGACTTCACTGCTGACAGAACGTCATACTGCGGGACATTTTTTTTGTTAATGGTGTTACAATCATATCTAAATGGCAAATACAATAAAGTCAGCTATAATTTGTGTTGGCCGCAGAGTGTCTTGTTATTTGGAGGATCGATTGCTTCAGAAACCCGGGCTGAGACAGAACTGCCCTCGGTTTTGTCTGATCAGGGATGGAGCCGTGATGAATTTTAATACCATTTGGTTTAAATGCAAATGTTAAAATAAATAATTGCTTTGCTGCAGGCCTCGAATATCTTACCAAGAAGCACATGCATAAGATGAATGTTTTAAAGGGAGAGCTTGACATGTTATCAATTATTTCATGTAGAAGAATTAACGGGAAAAAAATGCTTGTTGTGGCAATTTCCTGTTCTCCGATCGCACACCGAGAGGCCATTGTTCATCTGACTTGCAAAGCATTGTGACCTCTCATATGGATGGTGTTAATAGCGTTCTCATATTTAATACAGCGTCCTCGGCAAAATATTAGTCCTTGGCCCAGTTTGTGTTAGCTGACGAGCAAAGACCTTCCCTTACGTGGTGCGTGTGTGTGTGTGTGTGTGTGTGTGTGTTCATTCTCTCTCCCCACACTATAGCACCTTCTAGGCAAATCTAATTTCTATTTTCCCAACATGTCTTTGATCTACAGCCTACCTATGCACACAGACGAGAGGGTGAGGGCCCCTGGCCTGTCCCGCGGGGTCCTCCCTCTGCATGGTGGGGCGACGACGGGCTCTCTGGGGGTACCAGTGGCAGTCTTGCACCCGCGGGGCTCAGGGAGAAGGCTCAGCACCTCTCCCTCCTGTGCCGCCCACCGTCCCTGCAGCCCCCCGCATTTCTCCAGCCTCCTGTTTGCTTTGTCACATTCGGCTTTAGCGCCGGATTTCCTGTGTCCGTGCAGTGTGAACGATTGCCAAGTTTATCAAGCCCGGCTGAGTCAGACACCCTCTGTGGGCGACCTCGCCTCCCCCCAGGCCAGGCCTCGGGGTCCAGCCACGGCCAGGGCCAATGGCCATGGTCACAGGGTTCTGGCCCCCCCCGAAATGTCAGCTGCGCCCTGGCTTTCTGCCCTGGGGATGCTCTCACATCCTGCAGCGGGAAGCATGCATTTCTGCACAGATGAGAGAGGGGAGGGATGCCCCATGGCACCCGCAGCTCATGGGGAGTGGGCGCCTCGGGATGAAGGCTTCCCTCTCACCTCCCTGGTCGCTGGCCCCACCTTCCTTTTCATAGAGCATTTACTTAGACACTTGTGAACTATTTCTCTGCCCACTTGAGATATAAATCTTTTTGAAGCCTCTTGCTAGTTTGACAATTCAGGCCTGTCTTTCTCAGGGACCTGGAGCCACCTCTTTGAAGTGTAACCATCTGGGGGGATGGCGCCCCATCTTTGGTTTGCAGGGGAGTGCTGAGCCTGACTTCTGTGGGTGCTTTGTTCCACCTGTAGAACTAGCTCCTGTCCTGAAGACGAAAAGTTTGCTTTCCTTTCGGGTCAAGGCAGTTGGGGATCGGACAAACGAGACATCCCCTTGCTCCAACTCCTGAAACTCCCCCTGCCCTTTGTTCCAGCTGAGTGGAGCTCAGACTGAGTTCTGGCCTCTCTCCCCTGTTGCAGTAGCCCTGAATAAAACCTTCCCTGCCTGTTTCACTTCAGTGCGAGCTTTGCTTTGACAGTGGGGTGGGCAGCACTTGAAGGAAGACAGCAGATCACTTCATTTTGGGAAATGGAAAGATGGAAGGTGAGTCCCTACGTCCCCAATATTTTTGTGGCTCGTTTTCATTCTTTCGTGTGTGTGTGTGTGTGTGTGGCTTATTTTCTACAGATTGGACAGATTAGACAGTGAAACTGCAAAGGTAGTTGGGATTATTCCTGCTGTCCTGGAAAAAAGTACCTGCCAGCTACAGGAACCAAAGCTGTTCTTCTGTTCTTATTAATATTTAATTCAAAAGGACAATGGCTGCTACATGATACCCAATTGTAGCTGGGGACAAAGACCCCTTTGGATCTTTGGCCTTATCGCTTCCTCCTGGGGGCTTTGTGCTGGTCGTGCAGGCCCCCCCACCCCCGTTTGTCATCCTGCGTTTGGTGTCATTGGATTTCCTCAGCGAGCTACTGAATTTAGCCCTTCCTGCCTTTCCCCCTGTGTCTGGGGTGAGGATCAGAGCTGAGCATGGTGGGAGCCTGGTGCTGGTGCTGACCAGCCCATCAGGGGGTGGGGCTGTGGGAGATTGCACCTAAGAACAAGAAGCATTGGATGATTTTGGCTTTGATCTGGAACCGAAGCCAAAGATTCAACTCAACAGAGGCACTTACATGGCTCTCCAACGAAATCACTATGTTTTTTGTTTCAATGCCTTTTGTGGTATCATCTCTATGTAGCCTATTTAAGGTAAACCTTTTTCCCTCTGTGTGTAATAGCCTCTTAGCATCCGATTAAATGCATACCCTTTTCACTTCAAAAAATATTTCCATTGGGACTTGAAATTTTTCACTTCAAAAAATATTTCCATTGGGACTAGTTTTTCTCTCTTTTTCTTCCCAGTCCATCTGCATTACGGGGAGCACCCAGCACTCCTGCTGAGTGTCGTTCATTAGTAAACGGGAGGCAGAGAGTCCAGACCACGTTGCATCGACTCTAGGAATTCAGTACATTTTCATCCCCTCATTTGTGTTTGTCCTTGTGTACAGTTCTGTGCATTTTTATCCCGTGCATAGATTCACGAAACTTCCACCAAAATCAGTATTCAAAGTCAACACAAAGGACCTCCCTGGTGGATCCTCTTAAATGCACCCCCCATGCACGCTGCCCACCCCTGTGTCCTGGCAACCAGTAATCTGTTCTTTGTCTTTGCACTTTTGTCATTTTGACCATGTTGTATAAGTGGAATCCTGCCGTTTGTAACCTAGGGAGACTGACTTTCCCACTAACCCCTTGAGATCTGTCTAGGCGGTTGTGCAAACAAGTCTGCTCCTTTTTATTGCTGAGTGCTGTTTCACTGCACGGGTGACCCAGGGTTTGATTCACCATTCACCCACTGAAAGGCATTTCATTATTTTGCTGTTATGAATGAAACTGCTATGAACTTTTGTGTACGTGTGTGTGTGTGTATGTGTATAAATGCCCGAGACTGTGAGTGTTGGGCTATATGGTAAGTGCACGTTTGGTTTTATAAGCAATGGTCCAGCTGTTTTCCAGAGTGGCTGCACATTATACATTGGACACCCAGCTTCTCTGCATCCTCACCGGCACTGGGATCAGAGTGGATTTTCTGCTTCCGCAGTTGGGAACAAGATTCCCTCCTCCTCCCCAAATTTCTAGAGATGGAGACTAGAGAGAAAGGGGTAGAAAGCTGATCTGCAAATACAGTTAAAAACATTCAAACAGTATTGAAATAAATATATTTTGTACAGATACGTCCTTGCTGTTTTGCTCCATCACAGTGGTGTGGTGCCGTGGGGGTGTGGTCTATACGGTTTCCGGGTGAGCACGACTTCTTCCCTTTTTGTACACTTTCCACCAACCTGTGGGCTGGCCTCTGACGGAGGGCTGGCCTTACCCTTGTCGGCTGATGGGAGAGTTCCAGAAGCTGTTCCCACCTCCCCCACCCCCACTGCTGCCACGAGCCCCACCACAACGCCTATAGTCCCCACTGGCAGCACTGTAGCCGTGATGACCGTCACCACCATAACCACCACCAGCTTTTACCATGAGTCAAACGCTCTGGAAACATCCTCATTGCAACCCGTTGTCAACTTACTGTTTCCTTGTTAACATTGAAAAATCCTGGGTCTCCAGAACTGCCCTTGTGCCCAGCGGCAAATGGGTTGTGGGCTCCACCCTGACCCTGACATGCAGGAGCTGGCTGCCTGTCTTACTCGCTTGGCCAGTTTCTTTCACTCCTTGGTTTGCAGACGTATTTCTCCATCTGTCCACAGCCCCATCCATCATCCAGAGCTGATCGTGTGTCTACCATGTGTAGGCTCTGTGTCAGCTCAAGACGTGCCTCCGTCTCGACGGAAAGTCTAGCGGGAAGAACAAGTCAGGCCAATGACCGTAGAACATGACAAGTAACTGCCAAACACGAACAAGTCTCTCCACCTTGCTCCCTGGTGACTGCCTGTCTTGCCTTGTACTCTGGTCTTTTGGGAAAACTGATTTGTCTAAATGATTGACTTTTCAATTAGCTTTAGGATTTCTGAATCCTTATTGACTTTCTATCTTTATCTCTGCCACTGGCTTGGTGGTTGAACCATCTTCTCGCTCTGCACCTGGAACATAATGCATAGTAACAAATATAAGTTCTGAGGAATGAGTGAAGCTGTCCTGGCCGCCTGTTCCCATCTGGTTTTTATAGACACTCTGCACATTGCATTTGGGACTTGGACTAAGGATCCTTGAGTCCTGCCTGCCATTCCTCTCAACCTGTTCTTCTTGCACTGTATGATCCTCACATCCCTGGCCCCTTGGCTCCCCCATGTCGTTCTCCTGGATGGATCCATCCTTAGGATGTCTGTGTGTGAATTCCAAGAATGACCAATGCATGGCCTTGCATGTGTGCTCCAGAAGTCTCATTCCGTCCAATTCTGCCTGATGCCTGACTGGACATCAGGTACCTAGAGACCCTCTCCCCTGTTCTGCGTTAGCATGGCTATGGAAGAGAATGGTTTTCTGAAATATGTACATGGAAGAAACATTGATCTTATAATGCAGTTGGGTTCACAACAGTAAGACCCTTGAAATTATTTTCTTGTAGGTCTTTGGTTGTTTTCCTTTGAACAGATTGAAAAATAATGGGACAAGTGGGGATACTTTTAAGTTTTGCTGCAGTCTGGAGGGAATTAATTTATTCCTTTGTAATTGAAGATTAGATACAAAGATTATTTTTAGCTGGAGGCTTTCTTAAGCCATAGAATTCTTGGCAATCAAACATTTTAAGTGTTTCCACCCTCTTTTGAATTTCTTTTTGTTATTTCCTGACTGGATTGAGGCACAAACAGATGGAGAGTTTTCTAATGCTCTGGCTGATGCCTGAAAATAATATGCTTCTTTTCTTCCCCTCCTGAGTAATAAAAACAAAATCAAAACGTCTTCTATGTGTGCGGTTACTTAATCAGATCAGTTGAAGTAAATAGCAGAAATCACTGAAAAGGTCAAGTAGGCAGTAATTAAGAGCAGACTGTGGGCAGACTGTGTGGGTTTGGGTCTTGGTAACTTATTAGCTGTCCGACCTTGGGGAAATTATTTCATTTCTCTGTTCTTGGCTTTCCTCATCTGTACACTGAGGATAATAGTGAGACTTCTCTCTTAGGGTTGTTTTGAAGATTAAAAATAATATTTATAACTCACTTAAGACAGTGTCTGGGTATATTTAGAAACATAGTAATTATTTTGAGCGTGTTATTTCTTTTCAGGAAATTGTGTGATTCCTTGGAGGAAGGGTCTAACTGCCTTTTGTAAAAAGCCTGATTCCTGAGGTCATGTGGGAAAGCAGCTCGCTCGCTCAGAAACTTGACCCTTATTGATAGGAACTGACTCGCATTGAGAATTTTCCGCATACTTCCCATGTACAATACATACCATCCTCCCACCCGCCCAGAGAGGTAGTGCTATGTTGTTCACTTTCTGCAGATGGGGAAACCGAGGCCCAAGGATTTAAACGGACTCCCAAGGTTACAGATACAGCTGAGGTCAAACCAAGATGGGACCTGACTTGCTCCCCAAGGTATGCCCTGTTTTCAGTCCTCCAAGGTACGCCCTGCTTACATGAGGCTTACTCAAGGAAAGCATAAAGAGGGGACCCCATTATCTTTCATTACACGAATAAGTGGGGCAGTCTGTGGGAAAATAGTGGCATATTTTGGAGCATTCATTTGTTTGCTTATTCCGTAAACATTTACTCAACTCCTGCGGGGTGTGAGCTCTGGTCTGCGGTCTGGGGGAGCAGGCGGGGAGGGGGGGAACAGGAATTGGCCCTGCTGTGGTACCTCCTGGTGGGACCCATCACATGAGGTTGGTTGTGTTTCCTAAAGCACAGCATTTAAGGCTGCCTGAAATTACTTAGGCTTAAATACTCCATACAGGAACGTTTTCCTCCTTTAAGAGAAGGTTTCATTCCAGACCCCTAAGCCTGTAAGCTAAGACCATAGAGAAAGATTCCCTCGTGCTTTAACTGTGGGGTTTAAACAGGCCTTCGGCTCCTTGAAGCTCTAGAGCTTCTGTTCAGCCCCCGCCTCAGGGCAGGAAAACCAGCTCCTCTGATCGCCCAGGGAAATACTCCGTGCTTTGCTCCTAAGTGAGGGCTGGCCATACAAGTCATATTTCACACAAAGCTTGATCTAACCTTCAGTCTATTTAGAGGTTGTGTTTTTTTTTTTTTCTCCCTAGGTTAATCGTTTCATAAAGTGTTAGGAAGAATCTTGGATTATCAGTTTGTGAAAATGTCAGGACTGAGCTCCCAGAGCTTGTCTTTTAAAATTCATCTAATTTCAATGAACATGAGAGGTGATTCGGGAATTCTCAGGTTAATATAAAGATATTTTGATTTGACAGCAAGTGTAAAGGTGATCCTGAGTCATGGATTTGCTGAGTTGCCCCTTGTGAAGGGACACCAGCTTGAGTCCGATGCAGGGGAACCTCATTTATCTGGTCCTCTGTGGTCCCGCAGAGTGGCAAGTAAGCGTGCAGAGGGAGATCCCAAGCCTGCAGTGTGACACCATCCACACCAGATTTCACTTCTTTTCTCTTTTCCCTATTTCCTTCCTAATCCCACCCAAATACATTCCTCCTCCTCCCCCCTTCCCCCCAAACATACTCGGTCTGGTTCTCGTTCATTCAATAGGAAGAGAGCAGATTTTATTTTCTGGGTTGATTTTGACCGAGCATGTATTCCATCCCAGGGGATATTAATGGATGCTACATCAGAAAGTGTCCCATGGTCATATATGTCTTAGAGACTCCAAGTTAATTATAGCTAGACAGGTTTCTGTTCTGGAGAACTTCCCTGGGCCTTAATGTATGGGTGGGTGCTGTCAGTCTCTAAGAGGAGGGTCCTAAACACCATGTTTCAAAGCCACAGTGGAAGAGCTGCTCCAGGGAAGTGCAGATTCAGAGCACAAGCCCACGTAGGACACCCTCTGTGAACTCGGGGACAAGGAGCGATTCTTCTTACACTTGAAAAGATGGAAGACAAATAAAATCACAGCCTCTGAAGACTCCTGGGGGCTTGGAGGAGTGTTTTGTTGTCTGAAAAAGGCTCATGGCAGGAAGGGTTTCTGTGGAGTCATTTTGTTTACCTCCTGCTCCCATTATGATTATGTTCCAAGTCATCGGCCACAAAGCAGGCTTTGCTGTGAAAGCTGGTTGCTGGTTTGGCACCGTGGGGCTGCGGGAGCTCCTTCTCACTGAAGCCACATTAGTTGCATCTTGTGGGTTTTTTTAATGCAGGCAGCCAGTCTATGTCTTCTGATCAGAGAATTAATCCATTTACATTTAAAGTAATTATTTACAGTGGTAAAGCCTTCCTATGGCCATTTTGTTCATTGTTTTCTGATTGTTTTGTAGCTCCTCTATTCTTTTCCTTCTCTCTGGCTGTCTACCTTTGTGATTTGATGATTTTTGTAGTGGTATGCTGGGATCCCTTTTTCTTTAACTTTGGTGTCTGCTAATTTTGTGATTACCTTGAGGCTTACAGAGAACATCTTATAGTTATGACAGTTACAGAGGCAAGAAGATGAGCTCATCCTTACATGCTAGAGTTGAGGTACCTGTGGGTCAGGCAGCTGGAGATCTCATCCGAAGCTGTGGTACACTCATGGCCTAATATTGTAATCCTGACCTTTGGAATAACCTATTTAATCCTTTAAAGGAAGAACTTCAATTTGTAGACTTAGAATATCCTTTTTTTAAAAGAAAAAGATTTTATTTATTTATTTGACAGAGAGAGACACAGCGAGAGAGGGAACACAAGCAGGGGGAGTGGGAGAGCGAGAACCAGGCTTCCCGCGGAGCAGGGAGCCCGATGCGGGGCTCGATCCCAGGACCCTGGGGTCATGACCTGAGCTGAAGGCAGACGCTTAACGACTGAGCCACCCAGGCGCCCCAACTTAGAATATTCTGAATCACAGTAGAGACAGCCATTGATTGTGAAAACAGATTTCCAGCATGAAAATGATTCTTCCTACAGCTGGAGAAATACAAGAGTGTCCTTGACCTCATGACCTTTCAGAATTGGTGGCGTTAGCACTCTGCTTCCTGACTGGCTTTGCCTACCAGCTTGTTCTCTGTGGTCCCTTGGTCCTGCTCATTTTTGTAATTTTGAGCAATCTTGGTCTCCAGCTTCCATATTGTTCCATTTACTCTGGCTGTCTAACAAACTACCCCAAAACTTAGTGGCTTAAAAAAACCCCGAACATGTGTTTTTATCATGGATCTGCGATACGTGCAGGACTCGGTCTACTCCATTCAGTACCAGCTGAGGTGGCTTGAAGTCTAGAGGCTGGCATCTTCTGATGGCTCACTCACTCACTCACTCAGTCAGTCACCCGTCTGGTGGTTGATGTTGGATTTTGGCTGAAATCCTAACTAAGACTCTGGGATGGAACACTCTCCATGTGGCCTCTCCATGTGGTCTGGGTGTCCCAAAAATATGGTGGCTGGGAGAGAGAGAAAGAGTGAGAGATTGAGAGAGAGAGAGTGAGGTATGGAGGGAGGGAGATAGAATTGTCCTATGACCAAGCCCTGGAAGGCCCACAGCTTGACTTCCCCAGGACTCTATTCATTGGGGAGGTCACAGAGTCCCTCCCAGGTTCAGTGTAAATAGATATCCCCTCTTGACAGGAGTGGTGAGGCTTGGAAAGAGCACGTGGGCCCGAAGTACTGCTGTGGGTAGTGTTGGAGGATCCATTCTGCCCCAGGTGTCCTGGTGGTCTGCACCATTCCCTCAAGCTGCTCCCCAACCTCCATCTTGCCCCTCCTGGCCCTGGCTGTGCTCTCTCCTTCATGTTTCCTGACTGTGGCTCAGACACACAGGAGGGATGGGGCGTAAGTTGTCTTTCTCACATTCTCATGTCCCCACAAACAAAGTGATCAAAGGTGACAACATCAACTTGACAGCCACTGGTGGAGAATGCCAAAGCCAAGAAAAATGTCTGTGAAGTCTGGGCCTTCCTGATTTTCTTCTCTTGTCAGCAAAAACAGTTAGATTTAGGGACCTGTAGTTAGCAGTGAGATTTAAGATGTTTACTCACACAAATCAAAAAGCACAGGTCTTTTTGGGTTAACCAGGACAAATTTATGATGGAGAAATTATGCTTAAAAAAGAGAGAGAGAGAGAGACCATGTGATGAACTAAGATTCCTCCGCCCGCAGGGTAATTTTTCCTTCTGAAATTTTGAATTTCTCATCAAGGTGAAGGGTGCTGTGGGTGACCTTGTTTATGACTGAGAAAGCAATAAATTTGCAAAGTGAAGTTCTTCCCTGGAAGTTAGTCTGTCCCTGACTTTTGTCGCAGAGCTGCTTTGATTTATCCACAGGCCGAACGTCGCCGACACGCGGGATGATTAAACTGGCTAGCGGCTGAAATCGGATTCAGGGTAATCCTGACGGGCCGGAGCCGCTCGCCTGGCTTGACTTCCCCAGGACTCTATTCATTGGGGAGGTCACAGAGTCCCTCCCAGGGACTGGGGCAGGCCTTCTCCAGCCGTGCCCGGTGACCCTGGCCAGGTGTTTGCGAACACTGATAGCACGAATGGAAAAACAAAGAAGAGCCACGGAAATGGGCAAAATAAATTCCCATCCTGAAACCAGTCAAGGCCAGAGGCTGAAGGAAGCGGATATAAAAACGAGTGTCTCACCAACATTTTTTAAGCGATTTGCAAAACATGCCTTAAAGCACATAATACATTTGTATAAAAACACGATCGGGCACTAGCCAAAGGCAGTGACCGTGGAAGTATGGGTGAGTCGGCCAATGCGCTCACTTGGCACACTTTGTTGGGCGCTGTTTACATTACCGGGCGGTGCGCCGGGCTCGTGGAAACAGAGTCTAAAAGGCACTTCTTGCCCCCGAGCAGTTCATAGTCTTACAGGGGAGTGTGTCAGCGGAATAAGGCCCCCCCCAAATATCCTGATCCTGTACGTGTTACCTTATATTGCAAAAGAGACTTTGCAGGTGTGACTCAGTTAAGGATGTTGAGCTGGGGAGGTTATCTGGGTTGTATGGATGGGCTGTGGCTGTGATCAGTGTCTACAAGAGGGAGGCGGGCAGAGATGTGACCAGAGAAGACTGCCCCCGAGTGAACCCTGAGCCGTAGGCTATGCTGCTGGAAGGAGGGGCCGCCAGCCGAGGAGCCCGTGTCCAGGAGCCGCGAAAGGGGGCGTGGGCTTGCCAGCACTTTGGTTTGGTCCCGTGCAACCCAGTTTACATTTCTGACATCCAGAACCGCGAGGGAATAAATTGGTGTTGTTTCAAGCCACCAAGTTTGTGATCATTTGTTAGAGAAGCAGCAGGAAACTCATAGTTAGAATATCTCTATCTACACAGTATCATTTTAAGGAATGTCCTGCTGCTTCTCAGATAATGTTTATCATCTAACTGATGATAAATAAAACATTTCCACTGTTTATGGCTTTGGCTTTAATTAACAACCGGGAGCCCACATTCAAATGCCTGGGGCTGGCTGGGGGGGTGGTAGCGATTACAGATGACAGCCCATCGTCCATGCTCTTGTTAGAAGATTTTAGTAAAGCAGTGAGGAGGGAGGGCGGTGGGAGACTCACCAGGAAGGGTCTCCATTCTGGGAGATGTGTGACGTCAAGAGGTTGGTTTTTAAAAAAACAAATAGATTGAAACTTAGGCATGCAAGCAAATTTTGTCCCTGTCAAATGTCCATTTGGGATATTATATAGTAACTCCAACCGTATTGCCATTGCTTAGAAATGAGTTACATCTTCCCCCTCAGAGCCTTCAAGTCTCCTCAACGGTGGCAACTCTATCATCCAGTGGAGAATCTGATTTTTGATGGTAACTCCAAATTGTCTCTGAAGTCCAGTGGTTAGTTGAGGTATGAAGCTGTCTGTTATCATTTGGGTTAAAATTTGGGTAAAGACGGACTAGTTCACGCATGCAAACAGACCCCACTCGGGGCATAACCCTGACGAAGTACTGAGTTGCACTTGTGTGTGTGTCTGTTTGTGTGGGATATTTCACTGAATTCAAGTTGCCCCACGCTGTGCGAAGCCTGTTACTTTCTGCCTCACTAAGAAAGAAAGTAACCTGCACAGTAAACAGTAACACAATTCTTTTCTAGAATTGTTACTTTACGTTTAGTTATTGAAAGAGATATTTAGGGGCACCCGGGTGTCTCAGTCAGTTAAGCATCTGCCTTCAGCTCAGGTCATGATCTCAGGGTCCTGGGATCGAGCCCCACATCAGGCTCCCTGCTCAGTGGGAAGTCTGCTTCTCCCTCTCTCTCTGTGTGCTCGCTCACTCTCTGTCTCTCTCTGTCAAATAAATAAAGAAAATCTTTAAAAAAGAAAGAGATATTTTAGCCTATTTAGACAGATTTTTTTTTTAAACTCACCACTCTCTGCATGTCTGAAAAAGAAAATGTGGGTAAAATTGGAGGAGACAGTCCCAAAACATCTTCCCATTCAGAGTCTGACTCCTGTGAGGCATTTTTGACTCACAGTCCCTAATTTCCAGGCTGGGCAGCACGGTGTGCCTGTGGGCTGTGAAGGCACATTCTGGAAAAGAGCGCTCCCCCACATCCCGTGGGCTTTTCTGCATGCTTCGTGTGCCCACTGTGCATGCAGGTGACCTCACTTTGTGCAGGTGATCCTTCCTTTGCTCTGCTGATATCGCGCGTGCTTTGGCTGCTTTCTTGCCATGCCTTTCCGTGCACCCAATAACATTCTGTGTTAATGTAGAATCATAATGTCACGAATAGACTTTTTTTTAAGAGCTGTTTCCAGTTTACAGAAAAATTGGGCAGAAGGTACAGAGTTCCCATGAACTCCCTGTCCTCCCGCACGTGACCTTTCTGCAGACATTTAAGCCACACGTGGAGGCTGGACAACGCCACTTGGAGGAAGGGAGATCAGGCGGGCCATCGAGACGGGCTCTGCACACGGATGGACGGTGGCACCTGCCTGTGAGCAGCGCATGGCTGAGTGCAGGACCGTAAGAAATCCCAGCTTCAGAGAGGTTAGCACGTGACAAAATGTGCCTGTTGGAATCGCTAGAATGTATCGCCTTTGCTTAAGATTGTACACTTTAAATCCGTGTATAGCATCTCTGTGAGTGGCTTGTTACAGCTATTGTTATTTACCATGTTACGAATAAATGACAGCTCAGAAGGGAAAGGGATTTGTTCACGGTCAAGCAAACTCAGGGACATTGACCCACAGCCCAGAGTGAGGAGGGCAGTCACTCTGGGTTTTTTTCCTTCTCATGGAGATAGGATGCATTGCCATGCACGACAGTTTTTGAGAAACAGAAACCTGTGCACAAAAATTTAATATAGAAAGACAGATACTCTTCCTCTTGATGTTGATTCCTTCGTGGTTGGTGATGACTATGGAGAAAGCATTTATGCAGGTAGAAGTTCAGTGGGATAGAAAGGGTTTTTATATGTTCAGTTTAGCATTTTCAAATGGGAATTGACTTTTCAGACAAGGGAGGACAGTTCTGTTTCCTTCCTTTACTCTCTTCTACTTGCTAATTTATCCTCAAATGTTATCCCCAGTAGGAAGGAACCTGAGTTTTGTTTTTTTTTAAAGGTCTTTAAAACACTTTCATTTAAAAACCTAATTTGCAAGGACTATTGATTTAATTAGCCTGAGGTCATTTGTTGGATTACTAATGTCTCTGTGCTCTCTCCTGGAAGTAGACAAGTGGGAATTATGGCAGAAGGAGGCTTTATTAGTTTAGCTCCTGTGAACAGTTCAGCTAAGGCCTCCTGGTGATATCTGCCCAGGCTTTCTGTCTACATTCAACTACGATGGACCTCAATGTGCCTGACTCCGACGGCCGGCAGAGAAGGTATCGACAAGCACTGAAGTGTATGATGTTCAGAAGAGATGGTGTCACAGGATAGTGTTGAGCCAGTGAGTTGGTGATTTTCGGCTTCCGTAGCCAAAATGGAGAGATCACGAAGATACGAGTTTCATGGTGGCATATACCTTGGCGAGGTTCTCCGTGATCATATGTATGTAACATGATTCGTTTTGCTGATCTGGTGCACTCATTATTGAGCACTAACTAAAAATCAAGACTGAAATCTTTTTTCTTATTCGCTAAACTCTGCAGCACTGATGGTGTGGTTTCTTTCAACTTCATTCATGGATGATTTCAACTCTGCTTTGGATTCCATGACACCACTCTTAGCTGGATCTTACCCTAGTCTCTCTATTTTTATTAGGTTTCTTTTCCTCTTTCCCTTAGTGAGGATCCCTGTCGTCCTTTTTTCTTCTCACTGATCCTTTCTCTGCATGATCGTGTCCTTTTCCATTACTCTACCTAATATCTTTACGTTGGTATCACACACACACACACATTCACACACACACGTATGCACAGAAAGAGAGAGAGAGAGAGAGAGAGAAATCTACCCACGCTTAGCCTATTTCCTGATCTCCGGCATATATAACCTCTCTTGAATGTTGCAGAAACTCTACCTGTCTGGAACTGAGCTGATTGTCTCCCTCTACAAACGGTAGGCTCAATTATGGTACAATTAGGAGCAAAGTTACAAACATATTGGAGAAGTATTGTTTAATGGATCTGTACCAGTACAGAGGGATGTCCCCAAAGATATACAGTAAGGTTCTTCCTTTATCTTGTCTTTTATTGGTAATTTGGGTATAGATATTGATGGCTGGTTGACCAAATATTTTTAGTGGTATGAAATTTCTTGGGGGGCAGTGAATATGGTAGATGCCAGAATCAAGACCCCAACTGATCTCAATTGGCTTTAATGATTGGCCAATCCTAGCAAAATAAAGTTTAATGGGGACAAATATAAAGTTTTATTTCTGTGTCCAAAAAATCCAACTGTACAAGTAGAGAATAGGAGAGATATGACTGAACCAACATTAGATGTGAAAAATATATAGTATTTGTGTTTTGTTGGCTATAACTTCAACATGAGTTGGCAGAATGGTGTGTCTGCCTTTAGAACTAATCTGTTCTGGGGTTGCCTCCCATCTATCACGTAAAAAGAAAACCAACACAACGGGCTATTATTAGGAAGAAGGTTTTTGACAACATATCCCATGAGGCCTTGGGTAAAAGAACAGAAGCTACTGAGCTTCTCAGAGAGACTTTCTTGAATCAAAAAGAATGGCAGAAGTAATACCTTGTTATGGACAATCATATGTCTGGGGATAGGGTGGGGAAATATCCGGGGCCCAGGAGGGGGGGCGGTGAGAAGGCTCACTGCTTAGCCCATCAATGTTTTGCAGAGAGTCTTTTTCATTGGCTAGGTGGCTAGTTGACCTCTACCAACTATCTCTTGCCATCACCTCGGGGCATCATATTGATTAAAATATAATTGGCTCTTATAACTGATTAAATATAATAGGTCCCCAGAGGGAGGAAACCCCAAGGTGGGCTCTTGGGCAGAGGAAGGAAGGTGAGGAACTCTCCGTGGAATCAAAGCCCAGGTAGGGGCTGAAAATCACTTTCTTTGTTAGGGAACAAACCCACGATTTCTCTGGCATCATCTCCAATTGCACTTCTTTTCCACTCCCAGAACCTTCTGGAGTAGATGGGTGTAAAAGAAATACCTAATGGCTGTAAAAATAGCATCATCATTTGATTTTTGTGACAAGACCACATGTAGACAGGCCTTCGCCGAGGAAACCCAGGGGAGAGGTTAACAAATCCATCCAAGGCTACTAGCTGGTGACCAGTGTGGATCATTTAACCCTCAACTCCAGGAGTGTAGCCTGTTTTGGTTTGTCAAGTGGAGAGGGCTGAGGTGGTGCCGGAGAATATAACCATCAGCTGGGTCTCTGCGTCATGAAGCTCCTTTCCGAGGACTTATTTCTCTTAAACTAGGAAGATTGACTTCCTGATCGGGCAGGTATTTTCCAGATGGACGTGGCAGAACTGTGCAGTCTGATGCCCCTTCTGGCTCCTGGGCCGGCGCGGGCACCTGGACAGAGGGCTGCCGCTCTTCTTCCCGCTCACGGAGCCTTCGTGTTGAGTTCGCCGCTGCTAGAACCACTTAAGGGGACTTGCATTCTCCGAAGCTTCGCGTTGGTAAGTGTAGGAATTTCCTGGGGGCGGCCATCGCAAAGTACTGCTGGTGGGTGGGTGTAAACCACGGGTGTTCATTTTCTTACAGTTCTGGAGGCCAGAAGTCTGAGATCAAGGTGTTGGCAGGGCCATGCTTCTCTCTAAGACCTTCCTGTTCTCTCTTAGCTTCTGGTGGTGCTGATATGGTTTTGGAGTAGTGTTGTTGAGATCTGGGGCCCAAGGCCAAGAAAGGGCTGCTCCCTGCTGCCCTGGGATTGTGAGGAGCAACTGATTATGTACCGTGGGGTTGGGAGCGGTAAAGATGAGGGAAGTTCCAAAAGGACTTTCGTATGCTGAAGAAGACTCACAGCATATTGGAGGCCTGGCTATTGTCAAGTTGAGGTTGTTTTTCCCTCTAGCAAGGCATTAACATGAAAACCTTTGGGAGATTCCTGGAGGAATTATACTCTTTCTGCCTTAAGTATTTGTCAATGGGCTGCAGGTGATAAGGACATTTAATTTGATCTACATTTCCTTCTGCCTCTGTTTCCCCACATCAGTGCCATCAATCCTTGGCATTCCTAGGCTGGCAGTGGTTCCCTCCAATCTCTGGCTCTGGCATCTCACGGCCTTCTCCCCTGTGTGTGTGTCCGTCTCCAAATCCCTCCTTCCTTATGAGGTCACCAATCATCGGATAAAGGGCCAACCCTAATCTAGTGTGCCCTTACCTTGATTACATCTGCAAAGCTCCTTGGCCAGGCAAGGGGACATATTCGAGGGTCCTGGGGATTAGCATGCGGACCTCTCTGCAGGACACTGATCTGCTTCCTGCACATCCAACATCAGAGCAGAGAACCACGTTAAGAGCAGCAACAACACAGCGTCCATCATGGTGCCTTTCCCATAACAGACACTGGATATGTATTTTTGAATCGAATTAGAACGTACGTAGTTCTGTTTCTCTCAAGTTCCCCTCAGGAGGAGGCAAGTTTTGTGGGAACACGTTGGCCTTCCTGCCTTGGAAGGCGTGTGGGGCGGGGCCGCTGGGTCTATCCCATGCGCTGTGAGGTGGTTGCTGAGATTCCCAAGGAAACAGTGATGGGTGGGGGGGGGGGGGCTTTGGGGGGAAAACCCCAGTACAGGTGTATAGCAGAGGGACAGTGGCTAAGGCAGCAACACAGAGCGAGCGAGGTGGGAGGCCAGGGAAGGGCGGAGTCTGCAGAGATCAGTAACAGCGGTGGTGGTAATAGTAATGTGCTGTATAAACAGTCATTCTGTGCAAGCACTGCAGTCCTATTTAACTCTGACGGGAGCCTTGGGAGGTGGGAACTGTTAACAACCTCATCATATGGACGAGGAAACTGAGGGGTAGATAGCACAGAAATAACTTGCCAAAGATCGGTAGCTAACGGGGGGCAGAGTGAGGATTGGAATTGAGGTCAGTTCAACTCCTGAGTCCAGAAGATCAACCCGTGTTCACAGGCCTCAGTCTCGCTTTGGGTGTCCTGAGTCTGTGTGCGGGCTACCTGACACTTTTCCCAGGGGACGGCCCCAGGCACGCCAGCCTTAGGGGACTGGAACCAACATGCTGGTTTTATTTGCACTAAATTCCGAACAGCTGAGCTGACTACAGTCCGATCATTGAGAATAATTTGTTGGGCATCATAACAATCAGTTCTTTTATTATTATTTTTGTTGTTGTTTCCCATCTGCGAAACATCTCTTAATAGTGTTTTTTCTCTCAGTTTTATTGAGATATAATTGCCGTACCTATGATGAAGGTATATGGCATAATGACTTGGCATCCGTGTATTGCAAGATGATTAACACAGTGTTAACACTGATCTCCTAGAGTTACAAAAAACTTATTTTTCTGTAGTGTGATTTGCATCTGTGGTCAATCAGTGGCTTCTAAATTAAGTTCAGTTTCGGTCTGCCTCATAACAATCAGTTCTTTTATAATCATTATTATTTGTCTTGTTGTTATTTTCCACTGGCAAAACTTCTCTTTGAGTGTTATTTGCAGCTCTGATCAATCGATGGCTTCTAAATGAAGTCCAGTCCAGGCTGGATGTTATGAATTCTGCTGGAGCTGCCCATTGCATTTTGGCAAGAGCACCCAGCTGGGGTGAGCCCTGTATTAGCATTTTAATTGCCGGCTGATTGCTTTCCTGTTGCAGGACTCAGCCCACAGAAGTATATGGCAGGCAAGTTTCAGTTAGTTCTTATCCTGTGATTTACCGGCCCTATAAAGCCCATCTCCCTGTAGCACTTGGAAAGCAATATCCTTAATGTACTGAAAGCCATACAGAACATTAAGGAGAAAGAATTGCCTTTACCAAAGTATGGGCATCCGGGGTCTCGAGGAAAAGTCCCGTTTGAATGATAGTAAATTTTCTTGGGTGGGTTCTCACTGGAACAAAACAACCCAAGCCAAACACCAAGGCTCCTCTAAATTCCAGGCTGGGTATTGGCTCCTTAAGGCTGGCCTGCAGATCCCACTGCTGAGTGTTCCACCTTGACCTGCTTTGTTTTGTAGGGGAGCTAGTTCATCAAAATGACGTTGTTAAGCTCAGCAAATGTATACACCAGTTTTCTAGTTATGTGGGTTATTAGACCTAAGAATTGGGAGCTTGGCACATTTTGGAAACGTTTGAAAATGTTTGGGGGAAATTCCTGGGCCCCATCTGCACAGATGTGTGTCAGGAGGCTTGGGGTGGCAACCCCAGACAGCCTTACATTCCCCTCCTCCACTGGACTTAACTTCAGACAGGTTTCTTCCTTACAGTGGGCCCCTGATTTCCCTTTTCTCAGTATTTACTGTAGAAAACTTTTAACTGTAAGTTCTCTCTCTGCCCCTTGAGATGCAATCTTCTTCCAGCCTCTGCCAGTTTAATGACCCATGCATGTCTTTCTTGAGGACTTGGGAGCATCCCTTTGAAATGTCATCACCAGGAAAGATAGGACCCCTGTTTCCCAGGGTCAGTGGGAGGGTGAAAGCCTCACTTCAGCGAGTGCCAATCAGCAAACACGCGGGGCCCGACCACACTGACCATCCTGGCCTGGCATCCTCCAGTATTTTCTGGCAGCTCACCCCAGGGCTAAACACTCTCCTGCTTTTTGTTCAGTGGAACAAAGTCTATCTCCCCTGTTGCAATCACCTTGACCCATCCTGTAAGAGTGTTGAACAAAGTCTTCCTTGTTCATCTAGCTCTGTCCAGTGCAATTTCTCTTTGACAGTTTTGTCAGAGTGTCTGCATTTCTAGTATGCTCCCAGGTGATGGTGATGATGCTGGTCTCCGGGCAGCACTTTACCAGGAACCCACTCTCATGTGGAGCCCTCACACTGCTGTGCCAACGGGGAACAGTGGGGCCATTTTGGAAAACCATCTGGCAGCTTCTGCTAAGGTTAGAAACACACTTAGAATATGACCCAGCCCTCTCATGTGAAAATGCATGTCCACACAAAGACTTGTATGTCAGTGTTTATAATAGCTTTACTGGTAATGGCCTGAACTGGGAATCGCCCAAATGTTTCTCAACAGTAGAACACATAAACAAATTTGAATATAGCCACACTATGTAGAATGCTCCCCAGCAATAAAAGGAATGTGCTACGGACCCACAGAACAACATGGATGCATTTCTTTTTTTAAAAAATTTTTTGGAAAGTTTTATTTATATATTTGAGAGAGAGCATGAGTGGGGGGAGGGGCAGAGGAAGAGGGAGAAGCAGACTCCTTGCTGAGCAGTGGAGTCCGACTTGGGGCTCGATCCCAGAACCCTGGCTTCATGACCTGAGCCGAAGGCAGACGCTTAACCGACTGAGCCACCCAGGCACCCAATACAGTTGCATTTCAAAAGCATAAGTGAAAGAAGCCAGACACCAAAAGCACCATATGATTCCATTTGTAGGCAATTCTAGGACAGGCAAAACTATAGTGCCAGAAACATCGGTGGTTGCCTTGGTCCAGGGGTTAGGTGACAGGGGATTGTCTGGAAGTGGACGTGAGGGAACTTCTGGGGCGATGGGAGTATTCCATGTCTTGGTTGGCATGGTGCATATATGACTATATGTTTCCCAAGCTAATAAAATTGAACACTTAGAATGGGTGGAATTAGACAGTGTGTAAATAATATCTCTATAAACATAGGGGAAAAGGTGAGTCATTGAGCCTGAATACCAACAAAGGCTGTTGGAAGAATCTCAGTGGTGAGAGCCCAGGTCTGGAAGCTGGACTCTGAGGTCAGGTCCCAGCCCTGCAGCTTCCTATATGTGTGACTTTGGGCAAGTTAGATTTGTAATCTGCCAAATGGAGAAAGTAGTATATACCTTCTAGGGTGTCCCTGAGGACGAGCTGGACGTCTGCATGGAAAGCACTTAGAAGGGTGCTTGTCCCTCTGTGCTCTATGAGGTCACCTCTCTCATCATATCCTATGGGCTGCCAGCCAGTTTCTCGAGTCTAGGGGTGAAGGGCAGCCTCTCTGGGGAACGAGAGGAGATGGAGTTGTATGGATGTCCTGTCTTAAAAGGGTCCAGTCTGAAAGCAGATTCCCGGTCTAGAGATGAGGGAGAAGCTGCCTGCAATTTGTAGAGAGAGACATTGTTTTCCTAATATGCTGATCAGCCTGTCTTCTTCTAGAGAACCTTCACCAGATATTTGGGACGCTGGGGTTTATAAAACCTTGGCCATCTTGAGCAGAGTCTCCCCAACAGCCCTCCTCTGAATCACTGCCTCACTGGACACTTTGAGAAAGGATTTATTGTTCAGAAAAATTTGGAGCTCACTAGATTAAATGGGAGTTTAAAAGGGTTTCTTTATTGCTGAATTCTTCAATCCTCCTTTTGCTGATGTACGTTGTAAATCTGCAAAAGGAAGATGAGCTAGGCAGTATTTTCCAAACTTATTTGAATTTGTCATTTCTTTTTCATAGAAAATCTTGCACAGAACAGAGTCTGGGAAAAAGAGGGGCTCTGGAGACATGTAGATTACCTTTGTCTACCTCTCTGCTAGCAGGATTCTGGAAGCCAGAAATGCCCTGGTTTCATCAGGATGAAACAATTCAGGGAGAACAGACTTCCCTAGAGAAAAGAATCCACGTGGCAAGTGACAGTGGACCGTGTCCTTCTGGTGGAAGGATTTCTCACTCACTCACCAAGGCATCTCATGGAGCCTCTGGGCCCGCCTAAGTGCATCTGTGGGAGCCACGGGGCAGGTGCGTCTGAGTGAGCACACCTTATGGTTGGAGTGGTCTGTTGTTTCGATCAGTTGCTTTCATTGTGAATACTGTTTCATTTTACATTTTGTAATAATTCTGCCATGCTCGGGAGTTGTCTACACAACTCGACTCTCTGGGTACCAAAGTTTCCTGCCACCAAAGAATTTGTGCTTGAAATGTCTTCCAGCAAACTCACTCTTTTGGAGTTAAGTGATTTCTAACTTTCCTGAAGATTTGAAGGTTATGGGGAAGTGATGCCATCTTTGGGCTCCAGCCCGAGTGTCCCCTCCTGTCAGCCCCTGCCTCGCTAGGGGCGTGATTCTGTCTACGCATCTGTCCCTGGTCGTCTCACCTGCTACTCTAAGTATTTTTTTTAAGAATTTTTTTTCTCCAAGCAAATATATTTCCTTTCCTAAAAGTATTTCTTTTCTTTTCTTTTCTTTTTAAAGATTATTTATTTATTTATTTGATAGTGAGAGGGGGAACATAGGCAGGGGGAGTGAGAGAAGGAGAAGCAGGCTTCCCGTGGAGCAGGGAGCCCGATGCGGGGCCCGATCCCAGGACCCTGGGATCATGACCTGAGCCGAAGGCAGACGCTCAACAACTGAGCCACCCAGGCGCCCTCCTAAAAGTATTTCTGAGCCAGCTATTAAAAAGGTTAACATTTCCTCCAGTGTATCAGTTAAGATCAGCCAGAAGGCAGAAGCAAATTCAATATCTAAAGCAGGAGGAGACTCGCTGTGCAGAATTTAGGCGTATACTGCTATTTTGAGGCTGAGGGAGTGAAGATCAGGGAGGTCATTTTCAGGAAATCTCCGAGTGCAGAGATTGCTGGAAGTCTCACCTCCTACAGCATTCAGGTGAGAGGTGGGGGGATTCTTGGGAGGAGGCCCAGAGATGCCTGGAGGTGCTGGTAACCAGTGAGAGGTGAGGCCGAACCCCACTACTGTTTAATTGGCAACATACAAGCAACCAAGAGTCCATGGCCTTCTCTTTGCATTCTGCCTGCAAATTCTGCGTGAGTGCCCCTCGTTGAGGGAATCCGATTGGAACCTGAGTGGAAAGGGAGTTTGGGAGATGTAGTTTCCTGTACTGGGGATACCTTAGGGGAGGAGGGTGCTGAGGATCAGTAAGCTATATGTCACATCCCCGCTTGTTTAGATATGATTCCAGGAGGTGAAGGACAGGGCAGGGGCATCCGGGCAGGTAGAGCGAGACCCCAGCTCAGGGACCAGCCCGGTCAGAGAAGCCGAGGGGACCTCTCTCACGAGAGAAGGCTGGGAATTCCGATGGTGACCAGGTTGTGGGGACCATTGGACCAGCAGACCGTGACTAGACACATCACCAGGAAGATGTAGCTGGCAGGGGGGAGGGGGAGCGGGAGGGCTTCCTCACTGGGCAAGAGACAGCTGTGCCCCCAAGCCCCACTCCAGCCCCTGACCGCTCCCTCCCCCGGATCTGGGTTCTAGGTTTGGAATGTCCTCCTGACACTGTCACTGAGGTGTGATACAGCGTCCGAGAGGACATAGTGTCCTCTGGGTGGGAGTAGTCAGGGCAGTTCCAAAGCCCTGCTTTCATATTTGTGGGCCTGCCACCAATTTATCGGGGTCTTGAGCAAGGTCACAAGAAAACAGCCTCTTCCTCGATGAATTGCTGATGCGCAATATCTATTGTTGCATTTGGCAAAATAAATCTGTTTTTACAGGCTGTTTGCTTTTGAAAATGAAAGCTCTTGGAAATTACATTTGGTTCAATTTTTCTGTCACCCTTTCAACAGTGATATGTGAGTGTTCTTGGAGATCGATGCTTTCCTCATTGGGCCCCCGTTCTAACCCCATCAACCATTAGTCAACCAGCCCATCCCACCAAGCTCGGAAGGGTGGTGCTCCTTTTGGAAAACCTGGTAGGAACCAAGGACTAGAAGGTTTTGTATTTCCCACCACCGAGCCTGGGTCCTGCTGCAGTACTTCTGTGCACGTATGTGCACTCAATAGACTACTCACTGAAGCTAAATTGTAGACGAATTTTAGCCCATAGCTATAGTCAGCCACTCCCCACCTGTGTATGATAGATTTTAAAAAGCTTTGCATGTTGTTCACAGATTCAACAGCCTGTTAGTGAGACTGCTGTGTTGCCTTTAATTTGATTAAATGAAATGCCTCTTGAGACTATTGATTGAATGCTTATGATGTGCGTGTTCCGTGGTAGTGCAGGGTGAGGATTGGGGTGTCCCCGTGCCCACTGTCCACACCGGCCATGGTGTGAAAACCTCAGGGACAACCCTGCCCGCTGAGAAGGGCAGGCATCAGTTCCTACATTTTGCTCAGATGATAAAATTAAAGCTGAGCCAGTTTAAGGGGCTGTGTGCCTCCAGAGAGCCGCTCCGTGGCGACAAAATTTGTGGCCACACAGGGTGGCCACATTGCTAACATCT
The DNA here is from genome assembly GCF_004348235.1 of Phoca vitulina. Taxonomy (NCBI): domain Eukaryota; kingdom Metazoa; phylum Chordata; class Mammalia; order Carnivora; family Phocidae; genus Phoca; species Phoca vitulina. The sequence continues at coordinate 4,628,473 of NW_022589783.1, read as the reverse complement.
AGACAGGTTTTATCAAAACTTTGTAATTTTTTAAAATTTGAATTCAGTTAACCAACGTGTAGTACATCATTAGTTTTTGATATAATGTTCAAAGATTCATTAGTTGCATATAACACCTAGTGCTCATCACATTTTTAAAATCATCATTAAAGGTATTTCTTGAACCCTAACTAGTATGTAGCCAGAAGGGTGGATAATCTGTCTGTTTTGTTACATATATTCTCAGTGAATTTTGTTTTAAGATCTTATCTATTTTTTGTGTGAGAGAGAGAGCGAGAGCGAGGAGGAAGCACGGGTGGGGAGAGGGACAGAGGGAGAAGCAGACTCGGGGCTCGATCCCAGGACCCTGGGACCATGACCTGAGCGGAAGGCAGACGTTTCACCGACTGAGCCACCCAGGAGCCCTAGTCTCAGTGAATATTACACATAAGTTTGTGAAGATTCTCTCCCTCCCTCCTTTCCTTCTTCTCTTTCTCCCCCCCCCCATTTCTCTCTCTCTGTGTCTGTTTCTCTGTCTCTCTCTATCTCTCTCTTTGTCTTTCTGACTGTCTCTGTCTCTCTATCTCTGTCCATCTCTCTCCCTCCCTCCCCCACTCAGTGAACACTTCTCTAGCTTTGGCTGGTGTCACAAGAAGATGACTCGGCGCCAGCCTCTCTGAGAGCTCACGCTGCTAAACACACCCCTCTGTGTCTTTGTGGTGCCCCGAGACCACAAGATCCATGGCTGTTGGTTTTTGTGTGTTTCCCTCCAGACTTCAAAGGATTCAGTTCTCCACATCCCAGGACTGTGCGTCAGTGTTTCAAGGCCACTGCCTATGGCTGCCTTCTCTTTTGGGGCCTTTCTAGCAGCCGGATGGTCAGCTGCCCAGAGGTTTTGCTTTCATGGGTGACCCCAACAACTGTTCAGTGAGAGCCTGCCCCGCACAGGCTCTGTTCTAGAAGCCAAACAAGACTGGCGGGAATCCTGCCACTGCAGAGTGCTTGCTCTATTGGGAGGAGCCACACGAGGGACTAATAAGTAAGAAAAGTATTTGGTATAAATAAGTATATAAATAATTATTAGTATTTATATGGCAATAAATGCTATGGATAAACAAGGCAGAGAAGTAGGGTGAGGACCACGGGGGTGGGTCATGTGCTATTTAAAATAGGAAAATAGAAAATGGGGTGGTCAGGGAAGCCTCAGTAAGTTAACATCTGAGTAGAGACCTTGAGGAGCATGGGAGCAGGCCACGTGCATACATGGAACAGACTACTTGGGCAGACGGAACAGCAGGTGCAGAGGTCCTGGGGTAGGGCAAGCTGGCCTGCTCCTGGAATGGCAAGGGGGCCTGAGTGGCTGGGGTGGATTTAGGAGGGGTGGAGAATTGGCAGTGAGGTCAGAGAGAGAAGGGGTGAGAGCACTTAGGGGTTTATAGGGCTTTGTAAGAACTTTGGTGTTTCTTCTACGTGGGAAGCTGTCTTAGGCTCTGCCTGACCGCTAGCCAGATCCTTCTCTGGGTGGGGAGTTTTTTCTTACAAGATCCCGCATACATCAGACCCTGACCTGACCCAGGGGAAGGCCAGGCATGTTGACCAGAGTCAGCAGTTCCAGCAGAAAAGACTCTCCCTTGATTTGGGGCAAATTCTTTAGCTCTGTGAGCCTCAGCTTCCTCACCTATAAAACAGGGATTATACCAATAGTACCCACTTGTAGGGCCATTCTTTCTGGCTGTTCAGCCTCTGAAACTCCTTTCTGGGTTTGGGAAATTCTCTTAGGATTTTTTAAAATTCTCTGAGGAGTCTCAAAAAAAAAAGCAGAGCCTGCTTCCCCCAGATCTTTGCTTTCCAGTCTGTCTGCGGGCAGAGGGGGGCAGGATTGCAGGGTTCTTGTCTCCTGGAGTCAAAGAATGAATCTCGCAGACACAAAAGGATGAAGGGAAGTGGATGTTTATGAAGATGAGCGCAGAAAGGAAAGAGAACAAGCTCTCTAGAGTGAGAAGCTTCCCGAATGGGTGGCCACTGGGGGCTGTCAGGTGTTTTATTGAGAACTGACCAAGAAGCTTGTGGCCTAGAGATTCTGATGGTTTGAGCAAGGACTATCGATACCACCCTTAATGGCTCACTTCCTTGAGGTCTGGCCATTTTCTGTGATTACAATAGGGCTGCCAAAAAAATACACTCCCTAACATCCAGGGCCAGGTGGTATGGTATGTGCCCTCATTTCTGGTTTTGTTCGCCTCAGCACTTCTCCACATCTGGGGTTTCTGTGAGCCTGGTCACGTAGCCCCCTGCATGAGCCAAGTCAGGGGAGTCAGGGGTCTCCTCTCTCTCCCTGCCTAGACCTTAACCCTTTCTTGACTCAAGAGCGCAGGGAAGGGAGTGAGTTTCCATTAGTGAGACACGGCAGCTATCATACAGGGAAGTGTGTGTGCGTGTGTGTGTGCATGTGTGTGTGTGTGCCTGTGTGCATGTGTGTGTGCGCGCGCGCGTGTGTGTGTATGTGCGCGTGTGTGCATGCCCGCGTGCGTGTGCATGCCTGTGTGTGTGTGTATGTGCGCACGTGCGTGTGCATGCCTGTGTGTGTGCGTGTGCATGCCTTGTGTGTGTGCGCGCGAGCGTGCGTGTACGTGCGCGTGTGTGCATGTGTGTGCATGCATGTGTGCATGCCTGTGTGTGTGCATGTGTGTGTGTGCATGCCTGTGTGCATGTGTGTGTGCGTGCGTGTGTATGTGCACATGTGTGTGCATGCCTGTGTGCGTGCCTGTGTGCATGTGTGTGTGTATGTGCACGCGTGTGTGCATGCCTGTGTGCGTATGCATGCCTGTGTGCATGTGTGTGTGTGCATGCCTGTGTGTGTGTATGCCTGTGCATGTGTGTGTGTGTGCATGCCTGTGTGCATGTGTGTGTGTATGCGCGTGTGTGTGCATGCCTGTGTGTGTGCATGTGTGTGCGCATGCCTGTGTGCGTGTGTGTGCATGCCTGTGTGTGTGCATGCCTGTGTGCATGTGTGTGTGCATGTGTGTGTGCATGCCTGTGTGTGTGCATGCCTGTGTGCATGTGTGTGTGTGCATGCCTATGTGCGTGTGTGTGTGCATGCCTGTGTGTATGTCTGTGTGTGCATGCCTGTGTGCATGTGTGTGCGTGTGTGTGTGCATGCCTGTGTGTGTGTGTGTATGTCTGTGTGTGCATGCCTGTGTGCGTGTGTGTGTGCACACTTGTGTCTGTGTCTTCCATGGGCAAGTCTCCATGATAGGTGTTGTCAGACTTCAGAAAGGTTGCTCTTTCCCCAGCTTCTCCGTGCAGAAGACCCAAGTTGCTGCATCAGCAGAAATCCTGACTCTTCCATGGATTTCTAGGGCCGTTTCTTTCATACTGGAAATCAGAATGTCCTATCGGCATGGACATCCTCTGACCTGGGTAATTTGTTCCAGAAATGCAGGTGCAGCTCCACCTCGGGCTAAGTTGAAAACTGGAGGTACATTCCCGCTGCTGTGTGTCCTCATAGCAGCCTGTCCTCCCTCCCATGACAAGCCACCGATCCCTTGTGACAGTGACTGCAATCCCCTTTATGTGTCTGAACACCTCTAGCCTCTGCTTGATCCGTGGCCTCGGACTTTAAACAAAGTAACGAACAACACTGAAATCGTGCAAGGGGATGCAGGAAGAAGTTCAGCGAACAGAGAAACAATTTAAGAATGAAAGAGGAACTCTTTTTCCTTGTGGTCACTTGCCTCCCAGCCGGTTCTCCCCAGTCCTTCAAATGGCATTGCATGGCCTCCATACCACATGCTGGTCCTTGGGAACAGACATGCAAGCAGCTGAATTTACTGAAGGATTAAAAAAAAAAAGATTAAAGATTTATTTATTTATTTGAGACAGAGAGAGAGGGAGAGTGAGCACAAGCGGGGAGGAGGGGCAGAGGGAGAGGGAGAAGCAGGCTCTCTGCTGAGCAAGGAGCCCAATGCGGGACTCGATCCCAGGACCCTGAGATCATGACCTGAGCAGAAGGCAGACGCTTAACCAACTGAACCACCCAGGCGCCCCTCTTGAAGGACTTTTTGAGGCTCTCATGGAAGACACGTATTGGAAAGATATTTGGTATCTTAGCCCTAAGTCAAAGGGCTGACACCAAAAAGAAGGAATTCCAGACCCTCGCAGCGGGTTACTGGGGAATAGAGTCTCTCACCTCTCCATCACCTGTTGCCTCTAAGTCAGCCAGAGGAGAGTGCCGACGTCAGAAGGCCAGGCTGCGGCAGAGGTGCAGGAGAGTCATTAGCGGTACCTTTCATCGGATTAGCTGCTGTGGACTTGTGCCTACAAGCTGGACTGGGCTGGGAGCAGGTGTTTGTAATCCCCTATGGCACAAACACCTCCGTTCCCCTCCGTGTCCTGTGGGTTTGGCATCCGATGTATGTCACTGCAAGGGGAGGAGCCTGGAGGATTAGGGGTGGCTTATCCCAGTGCAGAAGCCAGAGGGGACCGGGGCTCTAGAGACCCTAGACTGGAATGGTGCCCCTCGTAGAGGTGGTTGGGAGCACTTTCGGCACTGAGCACAGAGCGTCCAGGAGAGGCCAGCCGCCCCGTTCCGTAGAGGGACTCAGGCAACGGGATGTAGAGGTCCCTGTTCTAGAGTTGGAACTCTGTTCTCACCTCACACTATCCTACTAGGATGGGGCCCAGCTTCGAGGTGTACAGGTTGTCAGGGATACCCTCAACCTCAAACAGGGGGCCTCCACCCACCTCGCAGGTGGACTTTATTGCATGCTCACTTGGGGCCCGGCACCGTGCCAGCCAGACTCCGTGTTATGAAGTGGAGCCGTAAGTCATGCCCTTGCACTGACCGCAAGCTGGAACACAGACCAGCTGCCAGGTTTGGCTGCATCCTAGAGACATTGGCAGAACGCACAAACACGGATACCGGGGTCCTACCCCAAACTGGTCAGATCAGAGTCTCTGGGGGTGGGGAGGCCCAGGGTTAGTCTATGGTTAGAACTGTTTGGAAATGAGTGAATGCATTTGCATGTGGTCATAGGGGTGGCTTACGAATTTGCCCAACGGAGCTGGACTAGGAGGGCTAGGAGAGGGGTAGTTAAGTGTTCATACAGGACAGGGAGAGAGGAAGATTTCGAGCCAGGCAGTGTGCAGCAAGTACTTGAGGTGAAGGTCAGGGGCTGGTGGGAAAGAAGCTGTTTGGGAGGCATGGCAGAAGCATGGAGAGGGTGGGTGCCCCGCTGGGCAGCGGTCTGTCTCACGGTTTGGCCCAGGTCGGATGCTGTAGGAAGAGGAGCCCACGTGAGGCGCTGCACTCGGGTCAAGCTCTGAGCTGTTTCTCCTCCTGTCCCAAGGGGCCCTGCCTCAGTCACTACTGGCTGTGGGACCTGGCTCTGAGTCAGTAAAGGGACAGGAGCCACAGGAAAGCTCCGTGTTTCCAGAATAACATGGGGTCACTTGCCCAAGGTACTGTCCAGCGATGGCTTTTTATAGGAAAAGGAAATGCCAACAGGACACCAGGCATGTACCCTGGACCAAAATGACCATCTTCACTTGACTTTGATATATGAGGTTCCTCTAATAGGGGTCACAGCCATTCCTTTCTCAGGGAAAATAAGGGGTAAAGTGCAAATGTCCGTGAGAGTGGGGAAAATGAGGGCTTGAATTCACATGCAGAAGAGAATGGCCAGTGTTAGGTCCTTCCTTGACCATGGGCTTTGGTGAGACCGTGGGGACACAGGACATGTCATTCTCCCCATATTTATAATCAGTAACAACTCTTTGGGAACCCAGCGACTTTCCCACTGTTACGAGGCTCCCAAGACCCAGGAACCACAGATAGATCTGGCCCTAAGGCTGTACTACACTTCTCAGCCTGTATCGATTTAGGATTACAAACCCGATCAAATCTGTAAGCACTCTGCTACTATGGAGTGTGAGAGAAATGCTAATGACAGAGAATGGGCCCCCTTACGGGGTCTTCTTTATGTCTGGGTGAGAGGTAAACAGCCAAAAGTTTGGCCTGAAGAGATGTAGCTATGACATTTTTAAAGTGAAAAGAAATCTAGGCTTTTCACACTGTATAAGGATGAGGTTCTGGAGGAAACAGGACTCTGAAAGCACTAACATAGAATAAGTCATAAGTAGCAACTTAAGAAAAATCTCTGTAAATGGCATGAAAAAGTGGGGATTAATAGCAATGGAATGAGCCAATTGCCTTTGGAAGTGCCACTGCTCTGGGAGCCCCGAGCTGTCTCTTGAGCAGGACCTTTAGGAGCAGTTCAAGCATGAGTGTGGGCTTCTCAGATGGGGCATAGGCAGGCCAGACTTGGCGTGCATGCATCCGGCAGCAGGTGCATCCGGCAGCAGGTGTGTCCCACAGCAGGTGCGCCCGGCAGCAGGCATGTCCCACAGCAGGTGTGCCTGGCAGCAGGTGCATCTGGCAGCAGGTGCATCCCGCAGTAGGTACGTCCTGCAGCAGGTGCATCCCGCAGCAGGTGTGTCCCGCAGTAGGTGCATCCGCAGTAGGTACATCCTGCAGCAGGTGCATCCCACAGCAGGTGCATCCCGCAGCAGGTGCAAGCCGCAGCAGGTGTGTCCCGCAGTAGGTACATCCTGCAGCAGGTGTGCCTGGCAGCAGGTGCATCCCGCAGCAGGTACGTCCCGCAGCAGGTGCGTCCCGCAGCAGGTGCATCCCACAGCAGGTGCGTCCCGCAGCAGGTGCGTCCCGCAGCAGGTGCATCCTGCAGCAGGTGCATCCCACAGCAGGTGTGTCCCGCAGTAGGTCAAAAGGCCAGAACGCTAATGTGGGCAATGACACCATGAGTTCTTCTTTTGTTTGTTTTTGCAGTAACAGTGGAGATTTTCACAATCCCCAGGAGGCCATCAGGACGGGGCGAGGCAGCACCACATCCCAAGCACGTGCAGGGCTTACGTGGGGACACTGAGCCCCCTTCCCACACTGCAGGCTTTCCCCCTGTAGGCGCCCTCCCAGGCTGGCGGCAGGTCCCACTGCGTGGTGGGTGCCGAGAGAACACCTTGGCAGTGGGTTGTCCTGTAGGATTCCCTGCACGGGTTTGTCAGCCCCGAAGGACCTGCTTTGTCACGAGTCCCAGTCTGCCTCCTAAAGCCTAGCATGGGTCTCTTTCATTTGCAGTATCAGCGGCTCTAACAACTATCACATATACTGAGGTCCTGGGCATTGACTAAGGTGACAGGGTGCAGGGACCTGGGGCCCCACGCATGGCCGCTCTGCTGCTCCACTCATTCTTTCGCTCATGCATTCAACTAGCGCCGGCTGTGCGAGGGGTCCCTACATGGTGCGCACTGTGTAGATGAGGAAACAGAGGCCCAGAGAAATGGGGACTTGGATAAGATAAGTTCAGCTGGGCTTCGGGACCTCGGTGTCTGCTCGTGTGCTCTGCTTGCCCCTCCTGGTCCACTCTCCCTGAACCCGTTCTCACACCTGGCTCTGCGCCTCCCTGGGTGGCATTTCCCCGCCTCTTCATCCTGTGCCTTTCAGCTGTTCCCTGTTGACGAGAGGCCCAGACAGGACCGGAAGGTGGCAGAGAGGGCAGGCCCTTGGCTGCCCTGGGCGTTCCTTGCTGGGTTGTGGTTTGGCAGGATTTGCATTTCTCTGCCTGTGGACAAACCCTTTCTTGCAGTGAAAGCTCTCACTGGGTCCAGATGGCCAACCCCTCTCTTTCCACTTTAGGCCGGGAATTGTCGGCGGCTTCCTCATGCCATCGGTTCTGGGCTCATTTATCTTCCTTTGTTGGTTTCTCTCAACCTTGCCACCAACGTTGGGAATACCCCCTCATCAAACTTCTTCATTGGCTGTTTTCGGGTGTGATGTTGCCCGTCAGCATCCTGACTGGCATAATCAGTGGTACCCAAGCTCCCCCCAGTGAGTAGAACTTCAACATGGGACCCTCAGATTGTGTGCTCACATCTGGGATGAACTCAAGGATTATGTCCTCACTGTGAAACAATGACTTCGGACAGAAATCTGCTGAACCCATGAGAAAGGCAGGCCGGACGCCAGTGGGGGTGTTGTGTCCAGGGCTTCATACTATTTTCAGTATTAGGCAGGAATGCAGGCAACCTGACAAAATCAAGGCATATAAATAGACCTTGTTTCATTCATTCTCAATGTGCCAAGTTCTAGCAGTTCCACAGGGGTATCTGGTCTAGAGGAAGGACCACAGATAGGACTTCGAAACAGAAGAAAAAGAGCTCCAGTTCTGCTTCCTCTAGTAATGTACTCTGGCCTTGGGAAATTGCTCTGTTCTAGCATTTTGAATGTTCTACAATTCCATGTGAATGCAAGTTACTTCAATTCTTGAATTTCTCTTTTTAGCTACTGCCCAACTTAGAAAGCAGCTCTGTCTCAATATTTCCTTAGACATATTTTAAAAGCTTTTTATGACTTATCGGAAATAATGCTGTTACAGAATGAGAAAGTACTGGAAATGCCGCTGGCTTTCTCTGCTGGAGATGGTTGCACTTGACACTGTGGTGAAGTTTTTAGGCTGGGAAGCCAGCAAGACTCTGCGCTCTGAACCAAACCAGTTTAGTCCAGTCTCAGCCACTTTACTCACTGACACTGAGAGATAGTCCTCATCAGCTCAAAGAGAGAAGTGGCTCAGAGAAGGGGCCATGTCCTGGTTGACGGTATGACATTTTGGTTCCCTCTGGGGCTGGGGGGGCATGGAGTCTACAGAAGACCTCCAGAAGACTGATAGTGAGTCTACAGGAAGAGCAAATTTATTTCTGAAGGTCCAGACTTACATTACTCATACAGATCAGCCCCTCGCATGCATTACCCAAGATCATGCTTTACCCTCTTTATAATAATTGTGTAGGAAAATATCAATACGTGTTGTAACAATCACAAATGACTTTGAGTAGAAGGTAGGACTTCAGCTGAGCCTTTGTGAAGAGTGTACCAGACCCCATCTGGGGATGCTCTCCAGCTCCTGGTGGTTACTGTTCTTTGGGAGCTGCCCAAAGATAGGTAAGGGGCTTGCGCTTTCTGATGCTTCTCCACTAACTTGCTACTGCTGACGGATTTGGGGGAAAGCATCATTCCCATATCAGGACGATCCCATTCATGTTCCCAGGAGCTTTAATCTGTGGTGGTGAGCCTGGAGGGTGCTGGAGCTGAGGCACATTGACATAGTGGCCTGGGGGGCAGGCTACATGGTGGCACCTTCCAAAGTCCCAAAGCAGTTCTGGTCCAGTCTTCCTGCAGTCTGTCTGCTTAGCCCTTCCTTCAAATCTGAGATACCCCCAATTTCTCCCTTTCTCTCTCATCTATCTATCTATCAATCATCTATCTATCTATCTATCTATCTATCTATCTATCTATCTATCTATCTATTCATCCATCTGTCCATCCATCCATCTTTTCTTATCTCTCTCTCTTTCTATTTATTGATACAAAAAACATACTTATTTAGTTTGTGAGAGTCCTCTCTTACTTGGATGATGGAGAGGAAGTCAGCAGGGTTCTGGTGGGCCTGTGAGCCTCTAGAGTGAGGTCATTCTTCTCGATGGCCCCTCAACAACCTAAGGTCATGTGTGGCACATTTTTGCCTTCGACTCATCAGAATCACCTTCACATGATTCCATTTCCTCTTGCCCAGTCTTACTAAACGTTGTGGTACAGCTCAGCCCCCTCACACCATGCCCTCCTTGAACGCTTGCTTGGACTGTTCGTAGAGCTTTCTCCCCATCCCTCAGTATAGGCTCTGTGTGTGCCGTTCCGTCTGCTGCTGGGCCAGTTTAATTTCTACACATTTTCCAAATACATTTCAGCTCCCAGGGTGCCATACACCTGTTTTATTACACTTGGCACAATTGTAATCTGTATTTATTTGATATGTATTTATTTATTATTTATTGAGAAATGGTTGTCTCTCCACGGCTCTCTCTCTCTCTCTCTCTCTCACACACACACACACACACACACACACATCCCTGAGTTTTCCTCTTTGCTCCCTATCAAAAGCTGTGATGGAATAATCATATCTGCTATCCCTCTTCCATCCTCTACCACCAAACTGCAGCTAATGTGATCTTTCTTAGTATTTATCTTTGCTCTTTTGTTACTTGATTTGTTAGCTTTAAATTATATTTTCTGAATTGCAGCTCTTATAGTTGAGGTGGTCAGTATTTTTTTCTATCCCCTTCTTTATTTCTCTCTAATTTTTTTGTTGTTGTTGTTGGTTGCGTTGTTTCTACACTGTGGGGCACGTAACCTTGTATGGTGTTCTGTCTGCAAAGCTCACGTTTGTTTTCGACTTCATTTGACAGGTAAATGTCGCTGAGGCTCTTCATGCCTCGCTGGCTTTCGTTTTCCTAATCATTGTGAAGGTTGGCTAAAGTCCATGCTCTCACGGTTTCCTCAAGGAAGACTCAGGAGGAATATTATTTGAATTCTTTCCTGTTAACAACTTCTGTTTGTAGTCTTTATAAAATGAAGGGCTCTTTGGCTGGATATATAATGCTTGATTTACACTCTTTACTTGAGGACCTCATCTTCTGACTTCGAATTTTGCTGAGGCAAGCCTGATTTCTCCCCCCTGAGTAGTGACTTTATCTTTTTGTCTGGCAGCCCAGAGCATGCTTTTTTTATCTTTGAAGTTTGATAACTTTAATAGCATATGTCACAGGGCCAACAACTCTGGGTTAATTATCTCTGGTACATTGGGCTTCTTTTAAATGTGTATATATAAATCTTTATTTCTGGAAAGAGTTCTAAAGTTCTAAATTTAATTTTTTCCATCAGTTTCATTTTCTTTTTTAAAAAATCCAATTATGCATCTGTTGGTTCTCCTTTGCTCATTTTCCATATGCATCCTCTTCTCTCTAGGTTTTTAAAATCCAGCCTTTGTTTTCATTTTATTTAATTTGCTTATATTTATTTAACGTGCCCCTACATCACTTAGAGGTTCTGCCAGTATCTTACTTGCCTTTATTCTTATTCCAATTTCACCTTAATTTCTGTGGTTTTATTCGTTCTCTGATTTATTTCTAGAGTTTGCCCACCAATGATTCATTTTTTTCTTACCTTCTAATTCTCTTTCCTGAATTATTGCATGTCTGATGCTCTTCCTTAGAGGCAATTTTTAAGATTAAAAAAATGCGTGTGAAATATTAGGCTGCTATTTTCAGTTCTTCTGTGGAAAAACTTCTCTGGTTAGTGTTATTTTTCTAACACCTTTGATTGCTCTTTTCCTGACTTTTTCTTACAGCATCTGTGTTTGGATTATTTTGTATTACTTATCCAAAGTGAGTTATGCTTTCCTAGAGACATGAGGGTCTTCTAGGCTCTTCTCTGCTGCCTCTGAGGGAAATTGTTCTTGAAAATAAGACTCAAGTCTGTGTGGTGAGCTTTTGACTTTAACAGCAGGTAATTAGTGCATTGTTGTGGGTTGAATAAATAAGTGGTTCTAGCAAAGTGTCTGATAAATGCATTCATTCTCAGTAGAAAACACCTTCGTGTGGATTTTCAGGAACTGGATTGGAGCCTTCTTTTCTATCAAGATGATTAAGCCTCAGGGAAAAAATAATAAATTAAGAACACGGCCTATAATATATATGGCTTATTGTACATGCAAAAATAACTTAAAAGCGTATTAAAAAAGATAAGTCTAAAATCTCTTCTTCTCTGTTTACAAAATTAAAAATCAGAGATATGAAATGTAGTAAACACATAATTAAAATTAGCCTCCCTGTCTATATTGTGACTAGTTAATGGAAGCCAAAGAGCCAGAGGGAAAGTGAAATAGCACGAGAAGGTGGGTTAGTTGCCTAGAGCTATAGCCAAGGGCTGGGACCGAGTGCCTCGGACAACAGAGTCCCTGCACTGGGGCAGCAAGTCCAGGATGGAGGTGTCTGCAGGGGTTTTGGTTTCTTCTGAGCCTGGTGTGTAGATGCTGTCTTCCCGCTGTGTCCTCACATGGTCCCCCCTCTGCAAGTCCGTGTCCCAGTCTGCTCTTCTTATAAGGAAACCAGTCATACCAGGTCAGGGCCCACCCTACTGACCACACGTTACCCTAATTACCTCTTTAAAGACCCTCCTTCCAAACATGGTGGGGTTCTGGGTTACTGGATATTCATACAGCGTATGAATTTTGGGGAGGACACAATTCAGCCTATAATAAAGGAGAAAGAGGCATCAAGAAAGAAAAACAAACTGATAGGAAAGAAAAAGGCAGAGATTCATTTGGTGAGCACGTGTGGGATCCTCTGCAGGCGGCTAAGGGGGGATTATGGTTGCTCTCTTTTCAAAGAGAGAGAAGGGGCCATGCTGATGGAATGTTACAAAGGATCACTTTGCAGTGTAGCCGCAATGTGGTCTTTCCTGATGCTGCCATGTGCAGAACTGAGTGTGTATGAAGTGTCCAGCAAAACTATGATATTAATGTAGATGACAGAGAAATCAGGGACAAAGCAAGAGCCAGTGACTAATCTACAATCATGAAGATGTGGAAAGTGGCCTGGACTCAGAGCCTGGAGGCCTGGCTTGTAGACAAATCTCTGCAGTCAAGCCAGGTGACCTTGGGCAAATTGCTTCTCCTGTCTGGGCCTCCATCTGTCGTTTGTATGACAAAGGGATAGACTTGCTGACCTCTTCTTTCCCACTTGGCTCCAACAATTTCTTTATTCAAGTCATCTTTGGAGAGAAAGATGGACTGCATGTCTCCTGGCATCCAGTCGGACACCAAGTCATTCCTGCTTGACCATGTCTTTTCAGGGACAAACTGTCCTGTGGGGATGCCATCTTTGCCCAGGAGTCGTGCTGAGTGGGACAGTGACACTAGAAAAGGGCCAGAAAGGGACAGGGCCCTGGTGTTCAGGGCTCTGGTCTGCTCTTCTGCCCCTGAGGGATAGGCTGAAGCAAGACTCGCTCTTTCCACGGCCAGCTCCTTCTAGCAGACCTCCTGGCTTCAGGAACTTTGGCTTGATTGCTGGAAGAAGTTTCTCAAGAATCACAAAAGGAGGAAAATGCTGTGGTCTCCATCTACATGTTGCCAACCAAATGCTCTTTCTTTTTTCTTTCTTTATAATTATCTTGAAGATTTCATTTTTAAGTAATCTCTACCCAATATGGGGCTTGAACTTACAACCCTGAGATCAAGAGTCACACCTTCCACCAACTGAGCCAGCCAGGTGCCCCCCAGATTCTCTTTCTAAAGCAAATCACATTACCCCTCTGTTTGCAGGCCATGTGTCTTGGCATGGTGTCTGTATTTTGGGCCTCCTAAGGGTGGACGCCCTGTCTTATTAATCTTCATATCCTCAGCACTGAGACCAGGATGGGGCACAAGGCATGAACAAGAGCCTTGATGGTGGAGGCCTGGCTGTGTCTCCAGCCTCATCCTCGGGCTCATCCTGCTTACAGGTCTGTTGGCCTTGAACCAGGGGCTAAATGGAGGAAGCAGACAGGGTGGGACAGTACTGAGTGAATGCACTTGACTCTGAAGACTCAGGCTTTCTTCGGGGCCATCAGTGGTTTAAATTAAGGTAGGTAGAATGTTTTCAAGCCTGGAAGTTCCCTTGCTGAGTGTTGCAGTGGTCATCCCACTTCCTGGGGCTCGTGTCCTCTGTCCCCTTGAGTATGGGTAGCACCATGACTGCTTCTCACCAACACGATGATGGAGGTCACTTCCAACAACATTGCAGAAGACTGTGTCTTCAGTCTTGCTGGTAGACTCTCCACCAGCTCTCCTTCTGCTGGCTTGGATGGATAAGTGGCCATATGGAGAGGCCCACACGACAAGGGGCTGAGGGTGGCCTCCAGCCAACACTCAGGAAGGAGCTGTGGCCTAGGTCCTGACTCACGAGGAACTGAATCCTGCCACCAACCAGGTGAACTTGGAAGCAGAGGTGAGCCTTGGAGGAGACCCAGCCCTGGCTGATACCTTGATTGCAACCTAGTGGGACCCTGAGTGGAGGAGCCTGCTGAGCCATGCCCAGACTCTTCGCCAAGAGAAATGGAGACAGTGAACATGTTGTTTAAGCCACTACATTTGTGGTGATTTGTCTTCCAGTGAAGAAGGTACTCGAGATTGGCCACACTTGAAGTAAAGGGCACAGTCCTTTAAGACCGCCAAGTCTTTTTTTTTTTTTTTTTAAGACTTTTTAAATTTATCAGAGAGAGAGAGAGAGAGAATGAGCAGCGGGGAGGGTCAGAAGGAGAGGGAGAAGCAGACTCCCTACTGAGCAGGGAGCCCGACATGGGGCTTGATCCCAGGACCCTGGGATCATCACCTGAGTCAAAGGCAGACACTTAACTGATGGAGCCACCCAGGCGCTCCAAGACTGCCATGTCTTCCCAAGACTCTGACCCCAGCTGCAAGTTTGGGGGCCCCCAAGGCCAACCTCACTTCAGACAAGTGGGTACAGATTTCGGGGTTCCCACCTTCAGGTTCAATAATTCACTGGAATGACTCAGAACTCAGGAAAGCCCCGCACTTACAGTTTGGTCATAGCAAAAGGACACAAATTAGCTTCCATGTCCTGAGGGACACATTGCCTTCCCGGCATGGGTGCATGGGAGTGCAGAGTATTGGTAGCCAGGAGCTCATCTGAGTGTCCAGTCCAGAGATCTTCCTGGGGCTTCATCATGTAGGTACAATTGACTGACTCATTGCTTACATCCTCGGACTCCATCCCCAGCCCCCTCGCGCCCCCAGAGCTTGGGCTGATGTCATATGGCTCAAAGCCCAGCCCACTAATCACGCTGTGGACCTTTCTGGCGTGGCCAGCCCCCACCTAAGACTCTCAACTGCCCTCACCCTGGGTCACCTCACAAGTGTGAACTATCAGGTGTGGCCTAGAACTTAAAGATAGGCAAAAACTTGGTTTCATGACCTTGACTATCACACTCAAGCATTTTCTAATAAGTCCCTCCGAGAGTCATCCTACATTTGGGGGAATATAATTGTGTTTGACTAACAGTCGATTGAGACCCAGAGGTTTTACAACCCTGTAAAATTAGAGGTTAATTTGTGGAAAGCCGAAGAGGTGTGATATTTTTCTGAATAGCAGCAGAGACAATCTCAAGGGCTATGGTTGATTTACAGGATATTAACCAGCTGTAAAAAACATATAACTCCACAATCTTATTTCAACATTTCTATTTCCTACTGATGGTATAATCCCAGGTTTTCATGTCCTGATTCAATCAGCTCTTTGATTCTATAGTTTTTCATTTCCTCATTAAGGAGTTTAAAATTTTGACACCAGCTCACGATGTTTGTGTGAGCTGTGTTTTTACCAGTAGCTTAGGGAAGCCTTCGATCGAAGGGGTTAGAAAGGGAGTGCACCTGCTTTGAAGCCATGCTGTCTTAGCGAGCTCACTGGCTCAGCCCAGTTGGCATGTGATTTAAGAGTGGCTGGTAGAGGGAGGAGGGAGGGAGGCTGGTAGAGGTTTCTGGGAGGGGACAATGCCCCTCACCCCCTTGCACCCCGCTGCCTGACCCTGGGGCTCCTGCTCTGCTCTCTTCCCTCCCCTCTTCCTTAGTTCCTCCCTCCTCTTCCCTCCTATCCTTTGTTCTCTTTCTGTTTTCTTTCATTCCCCACATCTTTCTGCCCCCTCTCTCCTCACCTTCCCTGAGCTCATTCCTCCCTGCAGTTTACCAGGCTGAAACCCTGATTTCTCTACCTTGCAGGCGCTGTTTCTGATCCCAGGAAATCAGAGATGAATGTAAGGAGTAATTGTCCATTTCTAAAAGTATAGCAAAGGATAATGCCCAATTTAAAACTGGTTCATTCAGTCCTCATGTATTGCTCCCTGGCACAGAGCGTGATCTATCTACGTGTCCTTAACTGTTCCCACAGATCAGGGCGAAATAGAAGTAGGGCAGCAAGGAATAAATTATAGGAAGAATGAAAATATACACAGGACCTCTGTGATTTTGTCTGAATCAAATGCTAGATTCTAATCAATATAATGTATTTTTTATTATTAAATAGCCCATTATAATATAACAGAGCAATAAATACTGACGGAAGTGTTCCCAGCAAGCAATTCCTTTTGGAATAATGACTATTTGATTATAGAATGATTCGGCTTTTAATTTACACCAGCACTTAATGTGTTCCTGTTAACTTAATATTCTCCCAGAGCTAAGTGCAGCCCAGTCAGAGACCATGATGAATGCGCACCACTGGGGGACTTCATTAAGCGGCAACTCTGGTGTGGGGCAAGCGGGTTCCACAGCCTGCAGGCTTCTGGATCAATCCACACCGAGCCTTGCTGTTGCTGGGGGTGCTGCTTGGCCAGCCAGGCCCTGGGGTTGGAGCACTACTCTGTGCTTTGGCACCCCTTCTTCCCTTCTTTTATCTGTGGACTCTGCGTAACACGAATACCCACCCAGGGCATTCTGTCATTCAAAAGAACCTCTTTACGAGCCATGGCTAAGTGCCAGGCATGCACTGTTTAACGGCAGTATTGAAAGAAAAAAGTCACACAGAACAAGAATCCCGGAGGAGTATGTGGTCTTGAAAGGAGACAGCCATTCCCAGGAACAAGGGATTGGCTTCACCTACAACCCGCCTTCCTCTCTCCCTCTCCCCCAGCTGCCCCCAGACTCCCCTTCTAGCTGCTGGGGCAGAGCAGGGGAGGGTCTCCTGCACCCAGTGTTCCAAGCATTGGACCAGGGCAATCATTCCATTCTTTAGGACAGAAACAAGTGAGAACTGTCTAGCTAGAATTTCAAGGTTCCTAAGGAAATTGTAGACTTGTCATTAAACGTTGCCCTCCCCAAATTCAAAAGCTGAATTCGCCACCTTCTCCTCAAACATTCCCTTCTTGTCTTACACATTCCCAGGAATGTCTGCGCCCAGAGGTGTGTCGGCCAGTGTTTAACAAAGGGCTCCCAGAGAAAGGAGCTCTGATTTCCTTGGTGCAGCCGCTCGCACTCGATCGCCCCCAGCTCCCCAGGCGGTGTCCCGAGGAGGCAGAGACCAGAGAGGCGCCCCCTGGGCTCCTGGGGGCAGACCGGGGCTGACGTCAGCCTCCTGCCCAGCCCCCGCCGGCTGCACCCCTGCCCCCGCCATTGGAGCGTGACACCTAACCCCCTCGTCTGACTCTCTTTCCTTCCGTGTCCAGCAGCAGGAGGAGAAGCGGGGTTCCCCTCCGCGCCAAGCCCTTTGGATAAGCCGGCACCGTGCAAGCCTGTCACCAGACAGGAGACATAGGGGCCTTTCCGTTCGGGTTAGGGATTGACAACGGGCTAACACCACCTCTAGGGTATTTTGGAAATCCCAAATGAAGGCACCAGGAGGATGAAATCCAGGGATGTCCTTTGATGGGCAGGACAGGACTGTCTAAGAATGAGTTGTCTTGTTCAACATGGCTTTCAAATTTTATTCAAAAAGCTGGAAAATTTGTTTATAATTTCCGAGCCTAGAACTTAATTCCATTTTACCCATAGACATAGAATCTATATATCTTTGCTTTTAACATGTAATAAAAACCAGGCTTTTATTCTGATGTCCTTTCTGTCTTTGGTTTTTCTGTGTTTGTCAGAGTGGCTTCTGATCATATTTTTCATTATTTTTGTTGTGAATAACTGCTCAGCCATGAAGCGCATATCGTTGTATTCTAAGTTATTCTTTTTATCTCCTTTAATAAAGTAAGGCATTATATTTATTTTTTGGAATTATGTATATGGCTTATATGATCTTTAAATTTTTCTTCCCGTCGAAAGCCACGGGACCAGCAGGAAACCATCACCCGGGTCTTCTACAAACATCACACTTCTAAAGCCTGAGTCTAGAAACATAAAGAAAAGTGTGTGTTTGTTCAAAAGAATATATTTCTCGATCTAATAAAGCGACAGAAGGGGTGCCAAGAAAATTTTTGTGCAGGCATACTTAGATGTCACCATTAACATTTTTGTTCCCGCCTGCACCGTTTTGGGCTCTTCTGCTCTTGTTCGTGTGATTAAGTTACAGCAGCGGGACCAAGGTGACGCTGACAGTGAGCTCTCAGGGTGGTGGGGCGCCCGCCCCCCGGAAAGGGGTTCATACAGCAGGAGAGCAGCTTGCCCGAGCCCCTTGCTGGACCAGGGGCTAACCTTCTACTTGCTGGGTGGCAGTGAGGTCTTCAGGGTCATGAGCAAGAGGTCACAGGTGGTGGGGGTGGGAAGGTCATTTGGGAACTGGGGGCCGTGGGTATTTGTCGTCTGGCATCTGAGTCCGTTCGGGTGACTGTAACAAAAATACCACAGACAGGGCTCAAACGACAGACATTTATTTCTCACCGTTCGGGAGGTTGGAAGGCCAACGTCAAGATGCCGGCAGATTGGGTGGTTGGCGAGGGCCCGCTATCCAGTGTGTGGACAGGTGTCTTCTCATTGCATCCTCTTGTGGTGGAGAGATAGCACTGTGGTCTCTCACCCCCTAATAAGGGCACTGACCCCACTCCTGAGGGCTCCACCCTCACGTCCTAGCCACCATGGGCCTCAGTGTTGGGGACCACCGAGGGCAGCGTGGGCTCTGCCCTGCTTGGCTCCATCCTCAGCCAAACTCTGACCCCTCCGACCCAGATCCAGCATGGGTCAAAGTCTGTTATCCACAGAAGGTACGAGAACGTCATGCTAGTCACTCATGATGCTCTTCTTTTTATAACAAGGTGATTTTTTAGCCCAAATGGCTCAGGATAGCAAATGGTAGACATTTTTAAAAACAATATTTCTTTAGATAAATAGCCAAAGATATTTATTTCTTGAGTTCAATTTGGTGCCTTGCTCGCTACCTTTGGAGTTACCCTCCAGACTCTGAATTCCTGCCCGTGTTCTGCATTGTGCTTCTTGCACCAGCAGATGCTGTGATGAGAACCGGGATGGGAGATGCACCAGGGGGAGCGAGCCAGACTACCCTGCAGGTGTGAGGAGAAGACACACAGCCGCTGGGCATCTTTTCCCACTTGTTGGTGCCTTGGCTGGCCACCGATGTCTGTGATGGGTCCAAGCCGAACGCCCCAGTGGACAACCTTAGCATGGCTTGCCTCCTGTATCCCTCCTCCCCGCCATCCCAAACTTCTAGATTTTTTTCTCATTGTGGTAAAATATACCTAATGTAAAATTTTAAATGTACAATACAGTAGAATTAAACGCATTCACGTTGTTGTGCAGAACATTTTCATCTTCTCAGACCGAAACTCTGTCCCCTTAAACACTAGCTCCCGTTTCCCCTTGCCCCAACTCCTGGTGACCATTGTTCTACGTTCTGTAGCCTGAGTTCCCTCTTCTTGCATCAACACACACACACACACACACACACACACACACACAGAGGCATTCTCTACTCACTCCGGACATGCTTGGGTGGCCCATATCAAAGTAAAACTCATTATAGTCACTTATGAGCTGCTTATCATTCATGTCTAATTACCAAGTAGCACAATAACCATGGTGCACATCACATTTACTTTGATATGGGCCACCCAAGCATGTCCGGAGTGAGTAGAGAATGCCTCTGTGTGTGTGTGTGTGTGTGTGTGTGTGTGTGTGTTGATGCAAGAAGAGAGGATGCAAGAAGAGAGGAATCACACGGCGTTTGTCCTTTTGTGTCTGGCTTACTCCATTTAGCATATTGTCCTCAAGGTTTGTCCATGTCGAAGCAGGTGTCAGGTGTTCCTTTGGGTGTGACCTTCCCCGTGTTTTCACCCTTCCTTACCCTCGCAGTAACCACAGCCCTCCAGACACTGAAGGCTGAGTTCACAGACAGAGCTCAGCCTTGATATCAAACAAAACTTACAACAAAGCTAATCAAACATGTAATTAATTATGTGCACCATGGTTATTGTGCTACTTGGTAATTAGACATGAATGATAAGCAGCTCATAAGTGACTATAATGAGTTTTACTTTGATATGGGCCACCCAAGCATGTCCGGAGTGAGTAGAGAATGCCTCTGTGTGTGTGTGTGTGTGTGTGTGTGTGTTGATGCAAGAAGAGAGGATGGGAAAGGGTCATTTGGAGAGGTGAGGTGGGGAGTCAAGGAATGAATGGACAGGAGAGTTGTGACCCTGTCCTGGCCCCGAATTGGGAGGGACAGGAAGTGTTCCTTATGAGGACTCAGCCACAGCTTTAATTTCTTTCTCCAACCTTCCACTGGCCCTCTCCTTGGTTGTACACCCCTGAGAACAGGAAAGCAATTTCCTGTTCTCTTTCTTTTTTCTTCTTGTTCCCGCCCCTGACTGGTGAGAGGGAGGCGGGGGCTGTAAATGCTGACGGTATAGGACGAATGGCAGGATAAAAGAGAGCCTCGCAGCTTAAAGATTGCTCTGTGCAGTTGCCTAAAACTCTAGCCACTGATTTAGCCGACGCCTCTGCCAGGGAGCCTCAGAGTAAATTACAGGACATCCCAAAACTGTATTCCCAACTGGAGGGCTGAGGAGTTATTGCATGGGGTCCAAACATGTCTCACTTTGAATAATTACCTTGCCTATATTTACCCAAATTAAAAAGCATGCACAAGGCTGCTTGGAGACCAGTAAACTATCAGTTTAAAGTATTTATTAAATCCACAGCCCTTTAACGGTATGTATTCTTTAATCAACAGAAGAACATAATTACTATCCTGAGGCGTTCTTGCAATTCCAAGGGGGTCTGGATTTTGAACCTCGTATTTTCTTCCTGTTGAGGCCATTTGCTCTGGTCAAACCCAGCTACCCTCTGCTCCCTGAACACCCTATTCATTGGCCCTTCCAGCCCTTTGCTCTCATTTTATTTTATCTTCGATCTTCTTTTATTTTTTATTTTCTCTTTTGTTAGTTTGACTTTCCAGGCATTTCCAGGAGGTACACCCCTAACTATACTGCAGGTGTTTACCATCTGCCATGAAGCTCTCTGTAGTTCCTCAGCCGGAAACACTGCTCCTTCCCTGCACTCACACAGCATGTGGTTTCTCAGTTTTGAGTACTTAATACACTTTGTCCTAGGGTTTAGTGATTTGTGTGCGACCTTCTCACCCACAGGTAGTAACTGCCTCCTTAGCTAATTCGGTTCATTTTTAGAGCCTCTGCAGACCTTGCATGCAAAATTATCTCCATGAATTAAAAAAATTTTTTTTACTTAAATTTAATTTAATTAACCCATACTGTATTATTAGTTTCAGAGGTACAGTGTAGTGATTCATCAGTTGCAGACAATGAATGCTTTTGATGTTGGATGGAAATGTCAGCAAATAAGACTAAAGAGGTAGCCAATTGATGTGAACTGTTATTGGATAAAGCTTTGAAACCTATTGGTTAAACCAATTCATTAATGGAGAGTCCTGCTCTAAGCCTCTAAACCTTTCTTACCACCCTTATTCTAATGAAGGACTAAGCATTTTTTTATTTTTTATTTATTTTATTTTATTTTTTAAAGATTTTATTTATTTATTTGGCAGAGAGAGAGAGCACAAGTAGGCAGAGCGGCAGGCAGAGGGAGAGGGAGAAGTAGGCTCTCCGCTGAGCAGGGAGCTTGACGGGGGCTCAATCCCAGGACCCCAGGATCATGACCTGAGCCAAAGGCAGCCGCTTAACTGACTGAGCCACCCAGGCACCCCATTAATGATTTTATTTATTTACCTGAGTGGGGGGAGGGTCAGAGGGAGAAGCAGACTCCCTGCCGAGCGGGGAGCCTGATGCGGGACTCGATCCTGGGACTCCAGGATCATGACCTGAGCCGAAGGCAGTCGCTTAACCAACTGAGCCACCCAGGCACCCCAGGACTAAGCATTTTTGTGTGTTCTACCCCCAAGGATTCTGCTCTGTATTGGTAATAGTTGGTGCAGAAGGGTTCATCAGAGTGACTTCAAGTCGAGATGGCAGATTGAGCTGACACAGGAAATGTCCTCTTCCGTTTCGTGTGTCCGTGCACACACACACACACACACACACGTGCGCGTGTGCGGTAGAGAAATCACATAGCAGCAGTGGTGGAGTTTTATATATAGCACTGGGTTTGGCAGCAAGAAAGAGAAATCTTCAGGTTCCACACAAAAGGAGGAAACTCCGAATCAGAACGTTGCCAGTCTGCTGGGGATGGATCACAACACCTGCACGGGACTAGGAGCTGGGACAGAGCCAGCTGCATGAAGCCCCAGGTCACGCAGAGCTGCCCTCTATGTGAAATCGCAAAAACTTGTCTACTTGGGGAAGCTGCATGGAAACCTGCCATTTGGTGGAGTCGGGTGGAAAAGAAACTGTTCTTCACTGTGTCCTGGGATGGGGCTCTGGATTCACATTACCTACATGGATCCTATGCTGGTCCTGGATGGGTAAGCCTCTTGGTAGAGGCAAACATATTCTCCTCCACATGGGTGTTTCCATATATTGGGGTGCTAATGGCACCCAGGAAGAACAGTCAACATTGAATATGAGTTTAAATAAATAGCTAAAAACAAATAAGGAAATAAACTATTTTTAACAGGAAAGAATCAGTGGGAATATAAGAAGATCTGTACTCCAGGAACCAGAAGACACCGAATCTTCATAACACGTACTTAAAATGATAAAAGAAAGAATGAAACCTTAAAACAAGATCATGATATTATAAAACACAATAGGCTTACCTTAAAAATAAGCAAAAAGGAATCCTAGAAACAAAGAATCTTAATGGTAAAAATGCTCGTGGAGAGGAGACAGTTACACTAAGCAATGAATACTAGCTGTAGAGGATAGGCATACAGTACAAGATGGATGGGAGGAAATCATCCCTAATGTCACACACAGAGATAAAAAGCTACAAAGATGTAGAGAAGAGGAGGATACAATGAAATCTTTGACTAACAATAGTTCCACAAGATATGAATAAAAAGAAGAGGGAGAAGAAGGACTTGAAAAGATAATTGCTGAGTATTTTCTAGAATGGAAGAAATACCTGAGTTATAAACTGATGAAGCACGGTGAGTCCAGAACTAGATAAATAAAAACAAACCATGCCTAACTACATCATAGTAACATCATAGATCATCAAAAAGAAGAGAAATAATTGAAAAGACGTCTATAAAGGAAAAACAATTAGATTGTAAGCAGAATTCTTATTAGCAACACAAGATGGTAGAAAAAAATAGAATACTTTTAAAGTGCCGAATGATAACATCTTTCAATTAGAATTTTATGCTCAGCTAGCCTATCATTTAAGAACGAGGCAAATAAAAATCAAGACATTTTCAGATATGTCAACAGCAGTTTGTCTTTCATGAATTCTTGCTGAAAAACCACTGGAGGGCGTACATCAACAGAGCAATGATCCAGATGGAAAGAGTGGGGTGCATAAAAACAGTTAGTAGGAAACAACGTGAAACATGTAAAAATACAATTAAGCATTTTTAAAAAGAATAATTTGGGGATAAAAAGGTAGTATTAAAGTAATGAACAAAATCCATGGTAGGTAACAAGCAGGAGATTGAAACGAATGGGTTCTAAGGCATTTGTATTTTGGGGAAAGCTACATTTATTGCTCCTTGTTAGACTGTGTTCAGTATGTACATAAGGGAACCATGGACAGAATGGAATAGAATGTATACTTTCTAAACATCTGAGCAAAAGTAGAGGAACAAAAGAAAGTCGGTCAACTCAGGGCAGGAAAAGAGGAATAAAATAAGCATGGCACCAAATATTCAAACCTCACAATAAAAATAAAAAGGTTTAATTCACCTATTAAAAGCATGCACATGGTGAATTATCAGGCAGCAATAAAAAGGTGTGAGCTAGGTCGGCATGTATCAGATTGTGAGATGATACACACAGTTGCCAAAACTTATGTAAGTTCAAAAGGCACCCAAAGAAATATAGATAGTAAAAATATGAGAAATGGACTAGAAAGATACACACAAATTCATCACGGTAACTACCCCGGGGAGGGAGTGAGAATAATAGCATGAAGAAGGGGGAGAAGATGAATTTATGCAGTATTCTGTTTTTACACAAAATAGTCTCATGTGAAAATGAAAAAATTAATTAGCTTAATTAAGCCTTGCTGTTTTGCTAGTTGTCTTCCAAGGGTATATTATGTTTTTATTCAGTTAAATTACATTATCTCCAAAGGCCAATTAATTAGGTGAGTTTACCGATGAAAACTCAGGGATCATGGCCGCCCAGAGAGAGGAGTTGCTTTGGCAGGACTTCCAGTGGCTTGGTGGGGAAGTGGATGGGCTCCCACGGAAGGAGCCTTGGGACAGCTCCACGCAGAGCAGGTAATCCTATCCCACAGCCCAGGGGAAAGAGGAGAAAGCATCATGGCCAACAATGGCGGCATCTGGAGGACACAGGTGGAGATCACGGCTCGGCATCGTCCCTCGGTCCCCCGGTCCGCCACCTTGCTGCCTGCGAATAGCAAGTGCATCGCACACATCTGTCCCTGTCCCAACACGCGGGACGTGCGCGGGCTCACTCAGGGCTCACAGCCACCTGCCAGGATGGGACTCTGATTATGCCCGTTTTAAATGTGAGAAAACAAATGTAAGGAGGGTTATGCGCTCAGGGTCACGAGGTGAGAAGGGGCTGAGGGGGGATTCGAGTCCATTCTATGAACCACCGTGAGCAAGGCAGTTCCTGGTGGAGCGAAGGGGAGATTCAAAAGGCGCCACGGAAGTAAGAAGGGAGGAGCACAGAGGAGGGGGACTGGCTGGGAACTGGAGACTTGCTATTTCAGGGATGAAAATGCCCGTTTCCTTTTGTTCATTTTGTTCTGTCTTTGAGCCTATGATGAATCTCTCCCCGTCCCAGACTGGAGCCTTTGTCTGCCTTTGTTACTGCTCTTCTCAGACACGTTCTTCTCTTTCCGTGAAAGGGACTAGAATGACCCAGATGGGGGATGCTGAGCGCCCCCCCCCGTGGGAGTTGCTGGTGGCCGCTTCTACCCGGGGGAGGGCGAGCGAGCAGGCTCTGCGGAGCCGCACCTGCAAGGGACCGTGGGCTGCGTCCTGGGACAGCGGCCTGACCTGAGCCCCCTCGCCCTACCCTGTGGGAGGGAAAACACTCTCTGTCAGAACGGCAGGGGCAGATCAGCTGAGATCTACCTCGGGGGGGCTGCGTGAGGGTTCAGTGAGGAGACCTACACAGAGCACAGCGCCCAGTGCACGGTGGGCCCTCAGGTCCTGTCACTCCCCCTTGCCATTTTGTCACGGTCCCGTCTTCCTCTGTTTCTCCTTCTGGGCTGTCCCGTTCAGCCTGCTCAGCCACGTGTCTGCGATCCTTCCTGCGTCCTGGCTTCCCTTCCAGCTCCCTGTACTGACGGTCTCCTTCCCTCCAGCCCGCCAGCCGGCTGGCCACCCCGCTAACCCTCCTCCGAACACCCCCCTGACGCTCCTCTGCACACCCCCCCGACCCTCCTCTGCACACCCCTCCCGACCCTCCCCTGCCTAAGCCTGCCTCCCTGACCCTCCTCTGCACACTCCTGCCCTCCTGACCCTCCCCTGCCTAAGCCTGCCCCCCTGACCCTCCTCTGCACACTCCTGCTCTCCTGACCCTTCTCTGGCTACGCCCGCCCTCCCTCCCCGCTCAGCCTACGCCTGCCCCCCTGACCCTCCCCTGCAGATGTCCCTTGGCGAGTCCCCTGCTCCCCTCCCACCACGGAGCCGGGAGCCCTCTGAGCTTCCCAGGCTCCAGCCGCCTCCTGCCTGCCCACTGACTGGGCTCACTTCCTTGCGTTTGCTCCTGCCATTTCCCGTGTAGATGCGGCCCTTCTCGGACTTGTAAGCTTCTTTCAGATAAATATTAACCTCCTCCCAGAAGCTTTCTGTGACTAGAAGTATCAATAGCTTAGTTGGCAGGGAGATGTCTGCCTTCAGTGGGGTTGGCAGCACCCTGGGAGGAGAGAATCAGGGGGACGGAGCGGGGAGCAGGCCGAGGAGCTGGCACCAGGGGTCTGTTCCCAGCAACCACACGGGAGGGGCGGGACTCTTGCCTTTGAAGTTGGGGACCTGGCAGAGCTGGATCTGGGCTCTTAAGGCAGGCGGCTCAGGATGGGGACAGACAGACACCCCTTCGCGGGCCTGTCAGAAGGGCAGGGGCAGATCAGCTGAGAGCCGGCCGTGGATGCCAAGGCTCTGAGGCCAAACTGCTTTCCGTGGGTCCTGAGTGTTCCTGGGGCCCCTGGGGACGGCACCCCTCTTTCTGTCGCTGCTGTGACAAGTTGCTCGGATGTAGCGGTGTAAAAATACACGTTTATCATCTCACACTTCCTGCCAATCAGAAGTTCAGCAGTCTCACCCCTTGCAGTCCCGTGTGACAGGGGGTCAGAACCCATTTCCAAGCTCCTTCCCGTTACCGGCTGAATTCCGTTCCTGGGGTTGCAGGACTGAGGTCCCGTGTCCTTGCTGGCCTCCAGCGAGGGTCCACCCTCAGCTCCCAGACTTCTCTGTGCTCCTCGCAGGGGGGCACTATGTCTCAGCGTCAGCAACAGTGTGGTGCGTCCTTCTCGAGCGTGGAACCTCTCCGACTCCCGCCTGCCACGTCCCCCAACTCTAGCCAGGCAAAAGTCTCACATGCCTACAGGGGACCTACTCAGAGAATCCAGGATCATTTCCCTATTTTAAGGTCCATAACCTTAGCCGCATCCTCATTAAGTAGCACGTGCACAGGCTCCGGGGATTAGGGTGAGGACATCTTTGTGGGGGGCCTTATTCTGGCTGTGCTCAGCATCATGTGGCTCTAGCTGTAATGATTATAGGGCCACGGGGCGGGAAGATCAAAGACCGTCATAACCCACTTAATCCATACTGATTTCTTCTCCACCCCATATTGCCCCATCTCTGGGGTCTAGGGTTGATTTCATATTCGTCAAGGTGTCACTGTTCTCTCTTTGTCGACGGTGTGTATGTTTGATTCAGAGGCTGTGTCTAGAGGCTAGTGTGTGTAGTGTGCACGGAAGAGGAGTCATGTTGCAGGATATGATTTGAGGGACATGGCAAGGCTTCCCTCTCTCATGACTGTGGTGCCTGAGACCCCATTATTTAGAAATAATCCCCCTGGTTTACTAGTCATTATAGCTTCCGGAAGTCTCCATAAACATGCAAATTCTTCTTGGAAAGTTAAGGCGCATATCCAGGCCACTGACAAATCTTTGCTCGAGGTGGCAAGCTGAGAGGTCGATGCAGGGCTTTGAAGGAATAAAACCTAGGACAGGTTGGTTTTGAAAAGGTGAGAAGAGGGGAGGTTGAGGATGCCAAAGAGCTGTCTGGCAAAGCCTGGCCACAGTAAGGCGTCAGTGGGCAGCGTGGGTCGTATGGGAATGTTGTGGACTGAAGGTGTCCCCCCAAAGTCATATGTTGGAGCCCTAAGCCTCAATGTGATGGAATTTGGAGCTGAGGCCTTTGGGAGGTAATTCCGTTTAGATGAGGTCACGAGGGTTGGGGCCCCCAGGATGGGATTAGTGGCCTTATAAGAAGAGGAAGCAACCAGAGTCCTCTCTCCACCGTGTGAGGACGCAGGGAGAAGGTGGCTGTCTGCCAACCAGGAAGACGGTCTCCCCAGAATCGGCCGGCACCTTGTTCTTGGACTCCCAGCCTCCAGACTGTGAGAAAGAAATGTCTGTAGTCTAAGCCCTAGCCTGTGATAGTTGGAAGTAGCTGCCCATGCTGACTAAGGCAGCAGATACTTTCAAAGTGAACAACAATGTGCAAAGGGGGATGGCGGGGTGGTCAGGCCACAGGCTCTGGTCAGACCTCCTGGGTTCGTATTACCACGTCGGCCTCCTACCGGCTCTCTGACTTTGGACAAATTCTTAAACCTTGTACTTTTGTTTTTTTCTTAAATCTCTGAAATGAAGATACTAGGATCTTCCTCATAGGTAATTGTGAGTGTCCTGCGTGTAAAATGCTTACGACAGTGTGTTCACGTGTAGGCTGTGCTCACTAAGGGTCACTACGATCATCCTTATCACTCTCCGTTAAATTCTTTCCTATTTACAACCGTAAATGCATGGGAGCTTGGGTGCCTTGCCCGGGAAGTTGATATTCCCACCCTCACTTTACAGAGGAGGAAACAGTTTACATTTGCCTGAGGCCCCACAGAAGGCCTTCCCACTGGCTTACGGCATGGCCTTCCTCCCTGTCTGTTTCCACGTACCCTCCGGGCACTGTCTGGTGGTTAGTCTTAGGAGCCAACGTGGCCCTGGCACCTGACTGATGGGAGTGATGTAATCAAATGCTATTAACCGTTGCTCTGGAGGTATTTTTAGATGTGGTTCACATCTGCAATCAGTTGACTTTAAGTAAAGGAGATTTTCCTTTATGTTATGAGGACTGTAATGTGGGTGGGGCTCATCTCTCTAAATACAAGGTGGAAGATGAACTCAGATTTCTTTTTTTAAGATTTTATTTATTTAACAGAGAGAGACACACAGTGAGAGAGGGAACACAAGCAGGGGGAGTGGGAGAGAGATAAGCAGGCTTCCCGCCGAGCAGGGAGCCTGATGCGGGGCTCGATCCCAGGACTCTGGGATCATGACCTGAGCCGAAGGCAGACGCTTAACGACTGAGCCACCCGGGCGCCCCGATGAACTCAGATTTTGAGTCAATAATTTTCTTCCCTTTGCATTCAGGCCAGGAATGACTGAAATCAGCCCAGACCAAGAAATTTAAAATAGGACTTATCTTTGGGAATATAGTGACCCTAGTCGCCAAACTCATTTTCCTACTTTGGGATCCAACTCCAGATTCTCTGCCAACCCTGTTGCCCCAGGGGAGGCTCATCAATTGAGTGTTTGTTGGCAAGTTCCATCGAGAACTGCTGTTGTCAACAGTGGGCCACTCGATAGTCTAAGGAACAATTTAATAGCTCGTAGTCCTCTCTTTACTCAGCCTATTTCTTTATTCTTAATCCTTGCATTATTTTAGAAATGTAGAAAAATGGGGTGAAAAAAGAGAAAGGAGATAAAAGTAACCGGAGGGTGTATGGTACACTTCCCAGGGACTCATTATTCTTTCATTTTACCCAATTTTTAGCAGTTCCTTTAAACATTAATTCCCCATCAGGCTTCTTGATGTTAAGGTGGATTCTTCGATTGAAGTTCATCTTCCACAATGTATTTAGATGTCATTTGTGAAGAGATGAAGGACACATAATTCCTAATAAAATTGGAAATGGTGCATTACAGTTGTACAGCTTTGTACCTCAGAAAGCACATTTGTCGATCTTATTTCAATACATGCTTTAAACCTTCTGGTACCTTAGGGAAGGCTTTCTATCATCAACCCTTAACATTTAGGAGCGAGGGCGCCTGGGTGGCTCAGTTGGTTAAGCGACTGCCTTCGGCTCAGGTCATGATCCTGGAGTCCCAGGATCGAGTCCCGCATCGGGCTCCCTGCTCGGCAGGGAGTCTGCTTCTCCCTCTGACCCTCCTCCCTCTCATGCTCTCTGTCTCTCATTCTCTCTCTCTCAAATAAATAAATAAAATCTTTAAAAAAAAACAAAACATTTAGGAGCGACTTTTTTTTCCCCCAGAAGCCTTCTTTTTAGAACCAATGTGTATTGTCTCCCTCATAAGATGGAATACAATGGAATTTGAAATGTTTGAGGAATAACTTAAGACACGGTAGGCAGAGAACAACAGAGCTCTATGGGGAGGAGGAAGCTAGATCCCAAGGCTTGAGAGTCCTCCTGCCTATGACCACTCAGCAGCTCAACCTGTCCCAGCCACGGTCTGTTCTTTGGCATGTCCTGGGTCACCAATCACCTGTGATAGTGGACATGGAAGGAGTTGAATTTTCAAGGGTCTGTTGCAGGGATAGCAAATAGGGAGCTTCTTGTCGGCATTTTCCCACTCCAGACTCATTGGCAGATATCTCTGATAGTCTGTGGGAATCCCTCACTCTCATCTCCGGACTTGGCTTCCAGACCCTTCCTCACCACGGTGCTCCAGGCAACCACCAAGCACTCAGAAGCCTTGTGAGACGTGATCTGCCTTTGCCACTTGGGTCGTCTTATTCCACCACTCTAAAGTATTCGGAAGGATTCTATATGATTTACTCAGTCTCAGAGAACTGCAGAATATCAGAATGGGAAGGGGTCTTAGAGATTGAGGGCAACTTTTTACTGAATAGGTAGGATACTCTAGAACAGTGGTGTGCATCACCGGAGGAGATCTGTGGCGTCGACCAGAACCTAGATTCCCCTGCCCAGTGATGCACTAACATTGTTAATAAGCTTTCCAAAGAAGAGGGGGAGAATCCCTTTGTTCTCCCTATTCTGAGTTAATGATAACATTACAAGATACCTGAGTCAGTAGGAACAGAATGCCCACCTGGTCCAGCTTCCCATCCATGGTAGGAGGAAGACCATCTAGATACTTACCACCTGAATTCTTCCAGTGACAGAGCTCTTTGCCAAGAACCCTTTCCATCTGGGTTCAAGTTGAATTAAAATCTTTTACCCTAGAGCTCTCAGCCATTGGCCCTAGTGTTTCCCTCTAAATGAGCCCTACAAAGTGATGAATGTATTATCTTTCCGAAGGGGATAGAGATTTAGCTTAGTGAAGTTCATCTATCTCCAGTCTGCTCTTAAAAAGTCAGTCTAATGGGGACCACTTTGAGCACAATGTTGGGCGGAGGGGAGATGCTTTCAGGCAGATGGACATTCTCTGGGGAGCCCTCAAATAGCTCCATCTAGACACTTGCTTTCTCCTTCACACAAAAGGTCAGACCTGATGTTCCCAAGGAGCAGGATGGAGTCGGGTATCTGCAGGCAGGGGAGCCCCAGACCAGGCCATTGTCACACAGGCTCTTGGGAAGTTCTCTGGCCCTTGTCTGGATAGGTCACCTTACAAGTATTTTGTGAGGGTTAAAATAGCTTCCTCTAGGTATGTGAGCTTCTCCCTGTGTGCCATCTTGACTGATAGTAATTTTTTCCACAATGTAAGCCATTTTGACATGAAGAGTGTGCTTTTCTAAGGCACTTTTGTACTGATCGTTTGCCATCAGACTTTGACAAAGCTACATATTATCGGAAATACCAAAGGAGCGCTCCACTCTCCGCTATAACTCAGGAAGCATATTAGGCCCTGAAATTCTAATACCTCATTTTCATGACAAACGATGCAACAAGAGCCCGAAATGGTTGCCATGAATCTCTCTTCCTGACTGCAGTCGCCTTGGGAGAAGGAAAGTGCCGAGCACTTAACCTCTTTGTTCTGGCACGAGGCTACACGAGGTGCCCCGGGGAATGCTGACCACAAGTTAGGGCTGCCATTCATGGGGCTCTGGGCCCCGAATAACTTTGAGTAGACATGATTCTAAAGCATAAGGACATAGCAAGAAACCAGGATTATAATCATTACACTTGACATTGCCCTGACCACCGAGGCCTTGGCCAAGGGGTGACTGACAGCCACAGGAGTGAAAACATCCCACTGAACGGGGCACATTAATCACAGGACAAGTTAGCTCTCCAGGAGCTCTGCAAGAGGATCCGAGTATCTCAACACTGTGTAAGCCTTCATTCCACTCACTTGCTATGCAAATGGAGCCAAGATTCAATGTTTGTATCAACTTGGGAGTCCTGCTACACTCAGCCTTAGTTATGGCAGTTTTCATGATGGAACAGAATTAGAAGTAGAAAACAGGCTCACTTGACCTCATATAGGGGATTCTAGCAATTAACATATAAGGGGTTTATGTTAGTTGGGTTCTCCGGAGAACTGGAACCAGTAGGGTGTAGGTGTGCGTGTGTTTGCATATGTGTGTGTGTGTAAAACGAGCAGTTGGCTTGAGTGACTATGGAGGCTGACAAGTCTCATGGTCTGTGGCCAACAAGCTGGGGACCCAGGAGAGCCAACGGAGCAGCTGCAGTTTGAGTCTGAAGGCCTGAGGGCGGTGGTGGTGACGGCACAGTTCATGTTGAAGGCCAGCACGCTGGAGACCCAGGAGGAACTGATGTTTGAGCTCCAGTCCAAAGGCAGGAGAGAGACAGATTTTCCTGCTAGAAG
The DNA here is from genome assembly GCF_004348235.1 of Phoca vitulina. NCBI lineage: Eukaryota > Metazoa > Chordata > Mammalia > Carnivora > Phocidae > Phoca > Phoca vitulina. The sequence goes on along the minus strand of NW_022589783.1, from coordinate 4,596,560 downwards.
GCAGTCAGATGGAAGGAACGGTCTTATACTCACCCTTTTTGTCACATTCAGACTTTCCCTTGACTGGATAAGGCCCATCCACATTAGGAAGAGCAATCTGCTTTCCTTATTTGATTCCAATGCTAACCCAGTCCAGAAACACCCTCATGGAGACACCCTGAATCATGTCTGACCCATCGTCTGGGTACCCCGTGGCCCAGTCAAATTGATACATAAAATTAACCATCACAAGTCTACCCATTGCCACTTGGCATCCAAACATCTCCTGAAGCCATGCTTAATGTCCACGTGAGGACAATGGCAAGGTTGTAACTCTGCCGAACATGATGCCCGTCCTGAGTGTAAGTGACAGTGCACTGACTTGGACTCCAGAAGAGGGGGTGAAACGCCCTAGTGATGCTCACTCTTCTTGATTTCCGTAACAAACACTAGGATGTAACATTAGCAACACTTAAATACTATGAAATAAGGTCAATACATCTTATGTTACACGACAAGGGAGTAACAGAGGGAAGAAGACAAGGATATTCGATTAGTATATGTGTATACACACACATGCACACACACACGTAGATAAGTGCCTAACAAACTCAGGTGGAAATGCTCATGGCAATTACAGTCCTCATTTCTGTAACTGGTCCCCTGGCCATAGCTGGATCCCCTTTTCCCTTAGCAAGCAACTGGTTGTGGTTATCTGCCTGTGGAGTGATCCAGACTTCCATTCTGAAGAGTCTGGGTGATTAGTGGTCCTGCCTGGGTTGGGTGTGTAGTTTTCCATTGGCTTTAATCACAGGGCATGGTAATCCTGAGGCACGCTGGGGGTTCTCCTGTATTCCAGACACACTCTTCCTCCCCTCCACTATGGGGGAGCAGCCCAGTCTCCCCTTGGTGGCAGGATTAGTTACCCCCAACAGCACAGGAACTCCCTTACTTGCCAGTTGATTCAGAGGCATGAGGACCCCGAAGTGTCTGGTGGCAGCCTGAGCTTCTAGTTCATCCGAGTCATTGTGGAAGCACTCCTCTCCTTGGAGCTAGAACCTCCAGGCCAGGAGAGCATAAGGTCACGGGAACAGGAAGCAAACATTTTGCTAGTGGTCATTGGTGTAATAGTGAGTGGGACCACTCCCCTTTCTACCGCTTGATTATTGGGTCTGTGAATCCTGGCCCTGGAGCAGCAGTACCATATAACGGACAGTGACTCAGAGCACGTACAGTCCTCTGGAGAACCTGTCCCCAGCCCCGCGAGACATTGCCACCAGCTGGCACTGTCACTGAGTCTTCAGAAGGACATTCTGCCCTTCGATCAAGCCAGTTGCTTCAGGAGGGAGGGGAACACGTATGGCCAGTGAATTCCAAGAGCCTGGGCCCATTATAGCTCTTCTTTTGCTGTGAAGTGCATTTCTTGATCAGGAGCAATACTGGGTGGAATGCCATCTTGGTAGATATGGCATTCTGGAAGTCCACAGATGGTAGTTTTGGCAGAAGTATTGCATTCAGGGAAGGAGAATCTGTATCTGTAGTAAGTGTCTGTTCTAGTAAGGACAAAATGCTGCCTCTTCCATGATAGAAGTGGCCCAGTGCAATCGGCCTGCCGTCAGACAGCTGATGATCACGCTGGGGAATGGTGCCATGTTGGGCACTCAGTGGTGGCCATCGCCAGGCCAGCTTGGTGAGTGGAGGTCCGTGTTGCTGAGCCCGTGTATAACCTCCATCCCTGCCAACATGGCCACTTTGTTCACGAGCCCATTGGATAGAGACGGGGGGGCTGGGGAAAGAGGCTGAGGTTCCACGGGACAGATCATCTAACCACTTGGTTGTTAAAATCCTTCTCTGCCCCCTTCACCCACAATCGTGCCTCAGGCCTGATCTCTCTCTCCTGAGCCCTGGTAACCAGCCCTGATGTCCGCCCTGCCCTGGGTGAGGTCCTCCTCAGCAGCCTCCCCCCGCCCACCGCCCACCTTCAACCCACAGTGAGGTCAGCCCTTGTCCCAGGAGAGGTGGGGTCAGCCTTGTCTGCTAATGTGTTCAGGTGGCTTCTGCACCCTCAGCCCACCTCGTGGTGTGTATTTGCTTTTCTCCTGGTATTGAAGGAGCACGTTCAGAAAGGAGGCCATGTGAATCAATTGGGGTGGACAGAAAACACATCCCTTATTTCCCAGCCCCATTCTGCAGCTTAGCTGAGCTTATTTGATTTGATTAAAGGATTTTATGTCTGGCTTGTTGGAGAGATAGGGATTAAGCATTAAGGAGCTTTTCTCTTCCTGGGCTCTCTGAACTTATCACCAGAGTATAGCTGTCTTCTGGCTTCTTGGCTGCTTTTCTTAAAATGCCAGATTCTTTTCCTTCATTTGTATTAATGAGATCAGTCAAAAATGATTAAGCCTCGCACAAGTTATCAAATATAAAAGGTAGGAGTTCAGACAGAATCCCAGCCGCAAGCATCATTTTACAGGTATGAGAATCAGAGAGGTTAACTGACTTGCTTGAGGTCACACAGCAAGTTCTAGGCAGAACGGTGAATAGAACCCAGGTCTCTTGCCCCCCGAATTAGCACTGTTCTGTATCCCCTCTTGGCCTTGGAAATGGAGACTGAACGTCAAAGGGAAGAGATGGAAGTAACAAAGGGGGGAGTTCTTTCCCTGTGTCCATGCGTACTCAGGCTCTCTGCTCCATCTCTGACAGACAAGAGCCGTAAGCAGCCCTGACATTTTACTAGAGAATACCCAGGGAGTGGTGTGCCAAGGAAAGTTACAGGATCACGGAACCGGATAGAAGGGAAAAGGGCAACATGAAAATGTGACAGACAAAGTGGTCCTTGGTGATCAGTCCTCCAGGCAATGCCGAGTAGGTGTTCTGTATTTATGGCCACCATAAACCCAGGGCAGGCTGGTGAGACTGTCTGCATGGGGGGCGGCTTCTGCTGGGCTCACAGAGGAGAAGAGACAGAGGACTCCCAGAGTCTCAGAGCTGAAAGGAATAGAAGGCCCAATCGGCAAAGCTCACAGCAGGTGTGAATCAAAGCCAGGACTGGAATGGGGGTCCTCACTCCTTCTCTGCACCCTTTCTCAAGGCCTTGGCTCCATCACAAGCCAAGTGTCCATCTACACTGAGGCAGGTGTTAGTGGTCTGGGGTACTTGGGATTTTAGGAGAGGCCATATGTGTTGGGCTTATTTCTTGAGAAGGTGCTGATTTTCCTCCATCTATATTTGTTTGCAGATCATGGCCATAGGGGCACTGACATCAATAGACACTGTTTAATGGGAAGCAGGGTTGACTCTTGGCTGTTGGAGGTGAGCCTGGGCACACCTGTTGACGGGATGCAGGGGATGGGAAGCATTCTAGCAGGCAGGCAAAGTGCAGTACTCAGGGACGAAGAACCTTCATGGTAGGGTAGTGTGGGCAAATCCCTGGGAAGAATGGGGTGTCCACTGGGCAGAAGGATCAGGGACCGTTTGGAGATATAAGCATGTGTCAGTGGGTATCAGGAGTGTCTGAGAGACAACAGGATGCCAGGCTCAGGATGGGGCTCAGGAGGTGTGGGGAAGCATGGGGTGAGGTGTGAGAACCCAGACTCTGTGCAGGAGTTGGAGGCAGGTGCCGGGACCAGGCATGGTGGTCATGGCCAGTCAGCAGAACGGAGGTCTCTCTGTGCATCACCGGGAGACAGGAGGGTGCTGGTTCTAACCAGGGCTCCTGCTCCCAGGCCGTGTCTTGTCCCCAAGCCTAAAAGCCTCTACTCTGGGCCTGGGTGTCTTGCCCAGTGGTCTTCTGCCCCAGCTCTCCTTCTAGGAGCTCTGCCGGGCTACACTCAGTCTCCTCCAGGCATTTACTCACCCAGCACAGTTCCTGAGTGTGTGTTATCGGGGTACAAAGAGCAGGATTGACCAGAAGTGACTCTGGGGTGCAGTTGGTCCATCAGGAGTCATCGGTGCTCAACAAGTCTTGGTGAATTGAATTGAGCTCCCCAGAACACGAGCCCTGCCGTATCCACAACCAGCCAGTTGTGGGCACAAATGCCTAGACCTCAAAAGCTTAGCCACCTATGATTTCTGACATACACTGCCCAAGGCAAGCAGGGTCAGAGGACCCCTCTCTTGCTAGCAAGTAGGTGCTGGAATTTTCCTTACTCTCTTGGGTCCATTATCCAGTCTGCCTGGGTGATACGTTGGCTGAAGTCCATGCAGACGATCTGAAATAGCACTAAAAGTTCATCTACATAACCTCAAAATGTTGGCATTTATCAAAATACCCTGATTCTGTGTCCTGTTCATCAGATTGGACCCTTGTACATGCCCCTTGTCTTGACTAGGCCTGAATTTCCCATTCCTTTTAGCACCCTGGACATCTGGCCACTGTGTGTGGTGTGGGGGAGAGGACCAGTCCTACAACCACAGAGCTGCCCCCACCCTTCCATGGCTTTCTCCTTTGTTCATTTGCCCACATGCCTAGCATTACTCCATGCACTGGGGCGGAAGCTTCAAGGGACACTACAGGTTACAAATAATGAACATTCAACTCAAACTCATTTAAATAATTTATTTGCTTTATTGAGCCATGTGACTGGGGGGGAACCCAGAAGCAGATTGGATTTTAGGTATGGTTCAATGAGATTTCTGTGTCCTTCTCTGTAATTGTCTTAGCTTTGCCCCTTCCAAGTTCTGTTCTGTCCTGTCCTTGGATTGGCTTGTCCCATGGATACAAAGTGGCTGCCAGCAGCAATTAGGGCAACATGCTTCCTTAGGCACGTTCAGCCGGAGAGGGTGTAGCTTCCCAAACTTGTCACAAAAAATCCCGACCTGCACTCAGATGGGATCACCTGTATGGATGGCAGTGGTAGGGAAATGCTGTGTGCTGATACTCCAGGCCTGAGTTAGGCGCTCAGTACTCTGGCAGGGGGATGCTGCTCACTGAATGGGAGGCCCCTGCCTGGAGCTGGATGGACACCCAGACAGCGTGGCAGCGGAATGGTGGGGGAGCCTGGGAGGCATGTTGGAAGCACTCATGACTTCTACTAGACAAGGATAGGGAACTGGAGCATAAGGAACAGGTAGGATTTGGAAATGTCAACTTATACAACAGTCTTAGACCCACCTGCCTGGTTCAGCAAGAACCCAAGGGAAGGCAAATTTCCACCAAATCTGTATTGCTCTAATGTTGTTCAGACAGTGCATAACCTAAGCAGATTGGAGTTGAATGACAAGTGAAGGCTGAGCAGGTGGGGAAAGAAGTAGGAGGAAACTCATGACAAATTGGCTGGCTCTTGGGCTGAAACAACCCCACGCTTCCCCCCCACCCCCCGGAACATTATTTTGATTGGCCAATTACATGCTATAAGATCAGATTGAATTCCATGAAGAAACACTTGGGTGGAAATAATTGTAGGTAGAGTCATTTTATTAGTATTCCTAAAGACTTCTGATGAGGAATAATGATGGTAAATCATTAATATATATTTTCAGCTGCTTTAAAAATTAAATCTGTTCCACAATGTGTTTCACCATTTTATAGCCATTATACAGAGCCCTTTGGGATAGTCTCATAAAAGGCTTTCCATAAATTTGATCTGTCCTTGTATTGCATTACATTTTACTGCAATAATCTGGCATTTTAAAAAGCTCCAAGGCGTCATCTCTTTCAGAAGCAGCAGTGAAGGAGAGTTCCGGAGAATGGGAAATAGCAAGTTCTGGGGATGGAGTGGCCATCCTTTTTCAGGGAGGTGCAAAGAAAGGGGTCAGATGTGATCAGTGTCTTTTGGAGAGATTTATTCCACTATTCCTGGAGGATTCCTGTTCAACTTTACCGAATATGTCTCTTCCTTAACTGTCCCCACCCCAAAAAAAAATCCAGGCAGGGATTGCCCCTGTAGGAAATTCTATAGTGTGGACCACTCTTGGCTCGTGGCAGTGGGGCCCCGGGGATTAGGTGCAGAGCCTGGCCCAGGAGGTGGAAGGAAGCAATTCACCCTCTGGGTTTCCTCCTCCTGCTGTTTACACTCTGTTTCCATAGTGACGTAGCGACCATGATGCTTAGCAAGTCTCTCCAGGCATTTGAGGATTCGGATACAAAATTTGCAGAGGATTCATGAAAGGAAAGCAAGGGATCTCATAGTCTGTGGGAGTGCTGTATTTTTTCAATCATCTAGGACTGTTTTAATTTGAGGTTGGAAAACCTACAAGGTGTGCATTTCCTGGTATCGAGGTCAAGTGCATTATGAGTCTCTGAACTGAAGGGCCCTGATGCCATCACCTAGGATACTTGGAATTAAAGTAATTTGAATTTGGAGTTGATTGATAGATCAGTTCTCGGGGCCACAGTTGCTACAAAGGAACTGAGGTGTTACCCAGAGACCTGAGCCAACGGTCCTCTGGCTGAAGCAAATAGAAAAATGAATTAAAGGAAACGGGAGCCGGAAGGGATCTGGGGGAGGGGAGGTTCATTTCAGGAATTTTATTTTATTTTTTTAATTTAATTTAATTTTTTATGTTATGTTAGTCATCATACAATACATCATTAGTTTTTGATGTAGTGATCCATGATTCATTGTTTTCATATAACACCCAGTGCTCCATGCAGTACATGCCCTCCTTAATACCCATCACCAGGCTAACTCATCCCCCCACCCCCCTCTACCCCTCTAAAACCCTCAGTTTGTTTCTCAGAGTTCATCGTCCCTCATGGTTCATCTCTCCCTGCGATTTCCCCCTCTTCATTTTTCCCTTCCTTCTCCTAATGTCCTCCATGCTATTCCTTATGTTCCACAGATGATTGAAACCATATGATAATTGACTTTCTCTGCTTGACTTATTTCACTTAGCACAATCTCCTCCAGTCCCGTCCATGTTGATGTAAAAGTTGGGTATTCATCCTTTCTGATGGCTGAGTAATATTCCATTGTATAAATGAACCACATCTTCTTTATCCATTCATCTGTTGAAGGGCATCTCGGCTCCTTCCACAGTTTGGCTATTGTGGACACTGCTGCTGTAAACATTGGGGTGCATATGGCCCTTCTTTTCACTACATCTGTGTCTTTGGGGTAAATACCCAGGAGTGCAATTGTTGGGTCATAGGGTAGCTCTATTTTTAATTCTTTTGAGGCACCTCCACACTGTTTTCCAAAGTGACTGTACCAACTTGCATTCCCACCAACAGTGTAAGAGGGTTCCCCTTTCTGCACAACCTCTCCAACATTTGTTTTTTCTTGCCTTGTCAATTTTTGCCATTCTAACTGGTGTAAGGTGGTATCTCAATGTCGTTTTGATTTGAATTTCCCTGATGGTTAATGATGTTGAACATTTTTTCATGTGTCTGTTAGCCATTTGTATGTCTTCTTTGGAGAAGTGTCTGTTCATGTCTTCTGCCCATTTTTTGACTTGATTATTTGTTTTTTGGGTGTTGAGTTTGAGAAGTTCTTTATAGATCTTGGGTACCAGCCCTTTATCTGTAGTGTCATTTACAAATATCTTCTCCCATTCTGTGCATTGCCCCTTTGTTTTGTTGACTGTTTCCTTTGCTGTGCAGAAGGTTTTAACTTGATGAAGTCCCAATAGTTCCTTTTTGCTTTTGTTTCACTAGCCTTTGGAGATGTATCTTGAAAGAAGTTGCTGTGGGCGATGTCAAAGAGGTTACTGCCTATGTTCTCCTCTAGGATTTTGATGGATTCCTGTCTCACATTGAGGTCTTTCACCCATTTTGAGTTTATCTTTGTGTATGGTATTAGAGAATGGTCAGCTATATTCAGGAATTTTAAATGCTTCATGGGAACAGGATCTGGGCTTTACAATGCAGACTGTCGCTCTGTCCAAGGTTATGGGTGGCAGCAAAGGAGGGGTCTTCTATCTGTCATGTATTGCTTGGACTATATCGCTGGGAGGTGAGCTCGATGGGGCGACATGACTATTGTGGTCAGTACTATTGCTTATCAATGCCCAGTGCTCTCCCCTTGACCTCATGGAGGACTAGATTTCCCAGACCCTCTGTAGTCAGGCTGGGCCACGTGACTCGCTCTAGCCAATGAGCTATAAGCTGGGGTGACTGTGTCCTTTCCAGGGGGACATAGTGACCTTTGCGCTTTTCTGTCATCCGCTTGTCCAGGAGTGGGGAGGTCTAGTGCTCAGTTGGCAGAGGTTGCCGAGTCACGGGGTGGACAGCTGCCCTGGCTGTTGCCCACACTCACAGAAGGTTTTATGTGTGAGGCAAATACATTTTCATGTGCTAAGCTAATGAGATTTTGGAATTTTGTTGTGGTGGTTGTTACTTCAGCCTAGCCTAATTTATCTTGATTAATATAATAACTGTATAATTTGCGATCGAAATGAAAGAAGGGTAAATTCTCAACCCCCTATATGAAGTAGCCTCATGAAAGCTTAAGTAATCTCTAGTTCTTATTCATCTCAAAGGTTTCTGAGGCAACAATGAAGAGGTTTGAAAGCCTTGATGGCAGAATGCCCATCTCTTGGGTCCCTGACAGTCACTTGGAGTCCCAAGGGCCTGGTCAACATCTTTAGGACACTCCCGATTTCTCACCAGAGGGAGAACGGCCCAAGTGGAACGTTGTCCTGTCTCTTAGTCTCATCGGTTAACAGAGAAGAATGCCAGTTGGGGATTTACCAGCTTCTGAGGTCAGCTCCAGGCACCAGCCACACAACGGGGCACCTGTGAAGGTGGGTCGATATGGAGCTCTGAAAGCCCAAAGAAGAGGCACTGGGCCCCTGGTAAGAACCTTCTGGAAGCCTGTCCTCACAGTGGACCCCTCTGAGGCTCTCACCACATTCGTCGATCCCAGCATCTGGCGCACAGTGACATTCAAGCAAATGACAAATGCACAAACCCAAACAAAGGACAGTCTCGGAAGAAGTTTCTACAGGACGGGTCTTACAGGTGAGCAGAGTCATGGATGGGTAGTTTCAGTCAGGCTTTGAGTGGGAGGTGAAGAGGTTCTGGTATTGAACCAGAGAGCACAGAGCGTGGCATCTGTCGAGTGATGGTCACTGGAGAGCAGGTTTGGATGTGGTAAGGGGGAGGGAAGCATGAAGCCCAGGCAGGGGTGGGGAGGGGAGAGCAGGAAGAGAGGATGCCGGATTGAAGACAGTGTTTGCATCTCTGTTCTGGGGCCAGCCTGGCTCATTTGGCTATTTTATTTACTCTCCAGGCTTTTCTTTCTTTCCAGCCTTATTGACATGTGAGGTGGTGTGAGCTGAAGGTGTGTAACAGTGTTGATCTCATATTATAATAGGATAACCACCTGAGCTCCTTCCTCTGTCCTGTTACATAATTGTCAATTCTTTCTTGTGGCCGGAACACTAGGATCTCCTCCCTTCGCAACATTCAAGTATAGAACAGTATTATAAGCTGTAATCACCATGCTATAGATTAGCTCTGGGACTTTTTCAACTCAAAACTGCCCCAGGCTACTTCTGAAGGAACAGTGGCCGGCGGTGGCATCGAGGCACCGGGCTGGACGGGGAGGAGGCTGCTGGCCAGCACCGGTCCTCTGCCCACCCTGCCTGCCTCTCAAGTGACCGGACCCTTGAAGCCGCCCCACACAGCTCGCGCTTTGCAAATCTCTTGTTGCCTCTCAAAGTAATTTTGGATCCTCTTTAATAATTGCCGGGGAATATCATTTGTTCATTTTCATGCTTATCTTTTGTCCCCTCCACTGGACTCTTTCATTCCCTGGGCAGGGCCATGTCTGCTTTGTTCCTCCTTGTGTCCCCAGCTCACCCTCTCCCCCAGCTCCTGGGCAGAGATCGCCATGCGGCTCCTCGGTCTGCCTCACTGGGGACAGGCTGAGGGTAAGCCAGACGGGAGTGTATGCTGGAGTAGATACAACTTTTTAAAATAGAAATCACAGTTTTTAGTCTTATGAGGGACACTGTTAGCTTATGCTTTGAAATCCAAAAGGGCAGGATTTTAACCCTGGTTCTGCCACCTAGGTGCTCCGTGCATGACTAGCTGGGTCAGGTGCTTCATCTTTTGTAGACCCGGTTCCCTCATTTATGGAAAGGGGCTAATGACGTGCACCTTCGAGTATACTGACGAAAGACATCTCAGCGTCTGGAAGGTGTCTGGTGCAGCACACGGTGCCCGGCAGCCACGTGACATGAAGAGGGGGAGCCTGGCCATGACACAGGTGCAGAAGGGTGGGGGGAGGATGGCCAGCAGGATGAGTGTGCAGGGAAGGTCACGTGTGAACGGGGAGTCCCTAGAGTGCTGAGCCTCAGTCCCCTGGCTACTCGGCCGCGGCTGCTGCACCTGCCCCTTTTCTGCAGAGATGCAGTGACATAAATGTGTGGGGACGGGTCTCAACTGAGGTGAGTGTGCAGGCACGACTATTAGTAAAAACAGCACAGAGCTGGAAACCGTGTGACACTCACCGTGGGGAGCACGGGGCCGGGAGTGACGCCGAGCCTCTCCCATCCCAGTCTGCCGGGTCATAAACCAGTTGCTGCCCGTGTTGTTTGCCATGTTTCACCCTGTAAAGCAGAACTTTCCCTCCTTGTCAGCAGTTTTAATCAGAGTGATGAAGCCAGATGAAAGCTGTTTAAATATGCTAATGGATGATGGAGGATTAAACAGGCCCCCTGACAAATGAGCCCATCAAGCCCCAGTGTCACCGCCCGACATGGCGACACATTATTAGCACCCACGGTCCTGCCTGTCGGAGGCATTCCATACATCTCCCGGGCTTTGCTCTTGCTGTCCACGGCGAGCCTGTGACAGGCAGAGAGTTATTACACCTTCTTTGCATGTCACCCCTCTATCTCTCTGTGGCCACCAAGGTGGCTTCGTGAGGATGCCCTGAGAATTATGGCCTTGCTGATCTCTCTATTCCTGGGCCACTTTCCCAGGCTAGTGACAGATTGCTCTCTCCAGGGAAAAGCCACTTAGACGGCTTAAGACAGCAGAGACAAATTCCTTGTATTTCAGGTTCACTGGAAAAGCCACAAGAAGAAAGTTACCTGCAGAGGCTTGAAAGGTACAGGAAGTTAAATGTTGAGACTTAAAAGGTACATTTGGGGTGATCCCCTACTCATCCTTGATGTTTGGGGGCAGATGGCACTGCGGGGGGGGGTAACTCAGTGAACACATCTACTGTCCACTTGGTGTTAGGTGGCAGGACACCCTGATGGGCTCTGCGTTCCAGGACGGTGTTCACCCCACTCTGACTGCTGATGGTGTCCTGAGAGGTACCCTCTGCTCCCCACATGGCCCCCACTTCCTCCTCCACCTTCCTTTGGCCAGTCAGGGGTCTGCAGGCTCAGATTTCTTGCTCACTGGCTTGGGCTCAAGCTCATTCTCCTCACTCCTGAGAGCTCAGCTGTTTACCTGCTCCGCGAGCCCTTCCCAGCTTCCTCAAGATCCTTGTGCTCTCCTCCCAGGGAACCTGGGGACATTCCTGTCACACCGCACAGGACACTCTCCTGTAAGCAACACTGCACCAGACGGTGAGCTCCTCTTGGAAAGAAGTGATTTCTTTGTTCATTTTTATCTTCCTAGAGCAGGTGCGTGACACAGTGGGGGACGTTAAGATTTAAGAGGTTTCTCAACAATTAAGTGAAGACTTAATGGTCTCTCTCAATTGTGAGATATGGAACAAATGGTTTGTTATGAAATCGTTTGCAAACAAATTACCCAAAAACATCAATGAGGGAGGTGTCTTGGTGAGGTCCTGGCTGGAAACAAAGGGCACATTCAGTGGGAAGCAGGGGAGAACTGAATGGAAGGATTACCAATGGAAGCAGGGCCTGGGGGACTGGAGGGCTGGGGGCAACTGGGGCAGCAGCATGGAGCCCCTGATGTGGCGAGGCCCTCAGGGCCAGGGGAGAGCTCGTGCGGCAGAGCGCAGGGACTGTAGCTGGATGGAGAGGGATGGTAGGCTGATCTGTGGTGACCCAGAGAGAGGAAGCCAAGGGCACGAGTACCCCCAGTCTCCCCTCTCTCTTTCTCCAGCCCGCCAGTGGTGCCCACTCCTCATCTCAAACTGGGAACCAGAAGACGATCCATGCAGGGCAACCTGCTGGAACATAGGCGGGGCAACAAGATCGTCACTCCTTTCACCATCTAGTCTGTTCTTGTTCCTGTCCTGGTGGGCAATTCACGTCCTTAACACAGGGACACAGCAACCTGAACCAGCTGCCTTACCACCAGGGGGTACCCCACGGTTTGTGGACTAGCGGGTCTCCTGCTTCTCCATGTCTTTTAGTTCGTTATAGGAATGCTTTTCCTGCCCTGCGCACCGGTAACTTCCTCGATGGTTTGGGTTTGTCTTTCTCATCTTTGTGTGCTCGGACGCACGGAGGGCGGTGCCTGGTGAATAACGTGTATCCATAACTACTCTTGAGGAACATCAGGTTCTCCCGCGGGCTACTGCGGGGTCTTCCATGACGCACGAATCCTCTACTAATAATCTGCAGGAAAATAAAAGAAGAGAGAATTTTTCTGTCTATTGGTTTCCTGCTAGAAGCCCTGCTCCTAGGATTGAGGGGAAAGTGGAAATCCTTGGCTTGGAGAGTGTTACCAGTATTAGAAGCAGGCCAGTTGTCTTTAAAGTGTCTCTGGGGGCGCCTGGGTGGCTCAGTTGGTTAAGTGTCTGCCTTCGGCTCAGGTCATGATGCCAGGGTCCTGGGATCGAGCCCCGCATCAGGCCCCTTTCTCAGCGGGGAGTCTGCTTCTCCCTCTTCCTGCCGCTCCCCCTGCTTGTGCTCATTCTCTCACTCTCTCTCAAATAAATAAATAAATAAAAATATTAAAAATAAAGTGTCTCTGGATGTTACCCTCATTAAGGTGGCCCAGCAAACACTGTGTTCAAGGAAGGCCTCCTGTGAAATTAATCTGTTCCACACCTAAAAAAGTGCCAGACACTTTTCTTGGGTCCCTGATTGGGCAGCGCTCCAGGAATTCATCCTTCTAACTCTCCCAGAGCAGCCTCGTGCCTCCTGGAGAGTGACCTTACTCTGTTCTCTGCCCCTTGTGCTGCTTCCTGGGGAGAAACCATACCCAAATGTGGTGTCCCCCCACCTCCGACTTATCCTGATGCTTACCCTCTTATGAGGCCAGATGGGAGTTTGTTTTGTAGCCTATCCCCATCTTCCTAATTCTTTGAGAGGCGACAGCCTGAGGAACCAGGTAGAGATCAGCTATTTGTCATCCTCTGTTAGCTGGGGAGAGAAGCCAAGAGATTCACCGTCATCCTAGGTCAGGATCTCCAGGATCCGCGGGAGGAAGGGTGTGGGGCATGCTGAAGCAAATCACTGTGGGAGCGGAGGGCAGGGTGTCCAGAGAGCCTGGACATGTGTCTGTTCCCCACTGCAGAGCTCTTTGCCCGGTTCGTAGTCCCAACTTAACTGCCCTGACTTTCGGGGATTTTATGTGTACGGTGGGAGGGGACTCGTGACCTCTCAGGCCTTTTTCTTCTCTTAGGACCTACAATTCCCCTGCAGCCCACACTTGTTCCATCCTCTGATACCAAAGGCACACACACACGCTAGCACAGAAGATGCTTGCTCGAGCTTTGCTCATACCCCCGCGGAAGGAAGAAGACAGCCCCCCATCAGCTCGACGGCACTTGAAGCGTATGGTAGAGCTTGTCATATCACAGAAGAATGACAGATGATATTTAGTGACATTCCTGACAACTAATTCCGTGGTTGAGAATGTATTTGTAAAGAGCTCTTTTAGCCTAGAGCGAGATAATTATTGCCTTCTTATGAATTCAAGAACTCCAAGAATGAAAGCTTAAAGATGCACGAATAAGCTTTGTTTCTGCCGTGATTTGATGGGCAAGAGGGAAAGACTCCTTGAAATGGATTATTTTCACCACATGGTAAATGAAATCTTAGTGAAAGACAAAAATCTCCCCCCATGTCCCCCTCACCTCCCCGCTCTCACACTTGGAGATGCCCTTGACAGATCAGCATGCAAGTAGCCACATCAGGGTGCTAAGGCAGTTATAACGTTGTTCGTTCGGCATTGCCTCCCGTGGGGGATGGCACCACCCACATGGATTTGAATCTGCCCTGTAACACTTATTGGCTGTGTGATTTTGAACATGTCCTGTAGATTATATGAGCCTCAGTTTCTGCACCCAGAAAGTGGGCATAAAAAATACTCATTTCATAGGGCCATTGTTGTATGGGTTTATTTACTTGGCCAACACTTACTGGTTATGTGTGTATTATGTTCCAGAATCAGGCACCTAGTGCTTCTGTGTATGCTACTCCACTTAAAACAATACGGCTCTATGAGGCTTGCTCCCCATCCCTCTTTCTGTCTATCTGTCCTATTGATTTCAGCTTGCCGTTCCTCCTTCCATCCCTCCATCCACCTGCCCTTCAAGCCCTGCCCTCCCTCCCTCCATCCAAAAGCCTATTCTAAGTGCTGGAGTTACCAAGATTAATGTGGTTGTTGTATTCTTTTGGTCCCTGGAGTCTTGAAAAACATGATGTTTCTCAGAAGTGGTATAAAGATGTTGTGGGCATGACTTATTTGGGGGGGAAGAGATGCATTCTGAGACCAGCGTTTCTGTTTTGAAGATACAGGTGGCAAGCGATTCCTTAATACATCAGGGTAGCTGCTCACTGTATCTGAAAGCTTTTTGCATTCTTAGTTGGCCTGATAAACCCCCGGGGCCCAGCACAAGCTTCTGAAAGGCAGTTAGCTTTTAGGTAACTCCCTTTGCCAACCTACATCAACAAGAAAACCCTCCGCTCTTTGCTACACATACAGTATGGAAGGCAGTCTGCAAAACTCTGTTCCTACCTCTCAAGGAATAAAGTCTGTTCTCTAGAGGGATATACTCTTCTTCACTCTTCAGTGATACTTTAAAGATAAACTGTGCACTCACCACTAAGCTCTGAGAGAACATGCCTTTCTTTACGGCTGTGCTTCTCAGAACTTAGTGGACACGCAAATAGCCTGGTGCTCTTGCTAGATGCAGACCATGACTTCAGGGGTCTGGGATGGGACCTGAGATTCTGCATTTCTCACAAGCTCCCCGGTGATGTTGTTGCTGCTGATCTGGGGATTACCCTTTCAGCAGTAAGACAACTGCTCTGTCTGTCATTGAAACTTCCAGAATTTGCTGGCCTGAGAATAAAAAGGCAGCTACTTCAGCATTAATTCCCAAATAGATGCCCTTCTGTCTGTGTTGTCAGACCTTTATGTCTATATCACTTCTGCTGTGGGTTGAATTGTAGCCCCCCCAAAGAGATATTTTGAAGTCCTAGCCCCTAGTACCTCAGAATGTGACCTTATTTGGAAATTGGGTCTTTGCAGAGGTAATCAACTTAAGATGAGGTCACTAACCCAGTATGACTGGTGTCTCTATAAAAGGGTAAATTTGGACACAGAGACAGACACACACAGAGGGGAGACCATGTAGAGACACAGGGAGAATGCCATGTGACCACGAAGGCAGAGACTGAAGTGATGCATTTCCAAGGTGTCATCCTCATAGGAGCCCTTGAATAAAATGCCTCCCCACGCTCTGCTGGGGCTTCATCTCTCCCTGGGGTCTCTGCGGCACAATTCTCCGGCGGGCACCTTACAGCCCCCGAGAAGAGGTGTGGTAGCAGTGTGGGGCTGGGATGGGCGGGGCAGGGAGCCTGACCCCAGCTTGGGCAGCATGACTTTGCCAGCTTCTCACAGCGGTCATT
Source organism: Phoca vitulina (assembly GCF_004348235.1). NCBI lineage: Eukaryota > Metazoa > Chordata > Mammalia > Carnivora > Phocidae > Phoca > Phoca vitulina. Next base: position 4,580,903 of record NW_022589783.1, on the reverse strand, counting down.
TTCTACTGCCTGTCTTTCCTGGGGTGGGCACCCTGACCCCCACTCGCTTTACAAAGATCCTCCCAGCTTCTCCTTTGGTTCTCAAAATACCTTGCTTATGCACTCATTTATTCAATAAATATTGGTTGATCACCTGCTGAATTTCAGGCATATTTCAGTTAAGCATCACACGGGGAGGTCCCTGACTGCACTCATCAGGAACATCCGAGCTCAGACCCCCGTCAACAGCCGTTGGGGTCCCTGTCTAGTAAGTTATACTGTGGCAATCAGACTTTGAGAGGAGGCTACTGACCCAGGATATATGAGGCGCTTTATAGCATGAGGCGCTATAAAGAGACTTGTGTCCAGGAAATGGAGAAACTATATACCTTCTTGCCTTAAGTACAAGGTGGCCCAGACTTTGTTTTGCATGTTTATGTAAATAATTGTTAGATGCTGTTGTTCCTTCTTGCTCTTGAAGATATTCAAATCTACTAATCTTTTTATTGCATACTCCTCTCAAAATATTCAAGGAAGAATCCTGTCAGGTATTTGGTTGACTTGAATATTACTTTATTAATATTAAAATTTATTCCCAGAATAGATGTTAATATTCATAGGGTCAGACATGTTGACCAGAGCCATAATCTGGAGTATGAAGTATATTCTTTGTTTTAGAGTACTCAAGGTTTTGTGTCCCCCCCAAAAAAATCTTAACAGGAATTATATTTTCTATATTGTGAAGAGTTTTATTCTGTTCACTAAAAGGTGACAGCAGATTTTATTTCTTGGGTGTCTGCCCCCAGGAACTAGGTCTGGAGATCTTAAAGGTGTCTCCTCTTCCCTCCCTGTGCACACACGCACAGCTGGAGAGAGAAGCAAAGGTGCTGCTTTATGAAGGATACTGAGATATGAGACTTTGGTCAGGAAGGGGTGCTTGGGAGCAGATGATGGAGTTTGACAGAGCAGAGGAAGGAAATCCTCCCTGCATCTCCATGGAATATGTGATTTCTCGGGCACACGGAGACGCATGTGTCTGGACAAGGTGTGCCACTGAGGAAAGAGCCACTGAGCTCTGGCTGGGGGCTCATGCAGAGTGGACTGGCCGGCTGAGGATGGCCCATGGGCCCCAGATAATGGGAATCAGTGAGGAAGCTCAAGCATCAGGACGTGAGGAGGAGAACCGTGGTGGGGGACGGGGAATGGAGATTTTGGGGTGTGTGTGTGTGTGCGTGTGAGTGTGTGTGAGTGTAGGGGGGCTGCTGGGGAGCTGGATTCTCTCTTTAGGTTCAACACGACCCATCAGTTCGGTTCAGCCTTGGGTGCGGCACTTGGGTATTCCAATTCCAGCTGAAAAGTGGGTGTTAATATACTACTTTCATCTGCAGTGAGTGTCTGTTTTGCCAGGGGACCATATTCATGCATAATTACAAAATTAGCAATTAATTAAGAGTGGGCCCAGGGTCTCTTGAAAGTAGGCAGGACTGGGAGGGTCAGTGTTAGGAGCACAGGACCAGGCAATTTTGTAGTCTGAGGTTGGGGAGGCAAAAGGGTATCTAGGAAGATTTCATGGAGGGGAGACTTGTGAGGAAAGGAATGGGACTTTGACAAGTAGAGAAGGACAAGTAGAGCACCTCTGGCCGAGAAAGAATGTGAGCAAGTGAAGGATAGGGTTTAGAAGTATGTGTGGGGAAGAGCAAGAGACAGTGCTAAGGACCATGTTGGGAGAGAAATTTGGGTTGTCCTACTATGGAGGACCTTGAAGACCTTTCAGTGTTGTTTCTGCTTTATCTTCAGAAAATGGCAAACTTGTCTTTCCTTTATGCATTTATTGTGTGTGTGTGTGTGTGTGTGTGTGTGTGGAGTAAGGGAATGCCATAGGCTGAATACCCTGGTAAACGGATCAGAGTTGCATTCGAGGAGTTTATTGGGGCGATGGTGGTGGCGATGCTCTTGGGAACCATAACTGTGAGCAGTAAAGGAAGCAGAGTTGGACAGAAGGAGCACCTGCCACAGAGGCCTCACAATGACTCTTAAGAACTGTCCAAGTTGAGGCGCGGGGGCAGGTCTGGTGCCCTGCATCAGAGCATCACTGGGCGCAAGTCCTCAGGGAGGGGGCGAGTCTTGGGTGAGAATAATTCCTGGGCATGACTCAGCTGTGAGCTGGGGCACCCAGTGCTTCCTCCAGCTAGAGAAAGGCGTGCCGGGTCCGAAGGGGGACTGAGCAGTACACCAGTGCCGGCACCCCAGGGAGTGAGACCATCCAAGCCAGGAGGCAGCGGGAGGGGCTGCTCCTCAGACTGCCTAGGCTGCAGATCATTCCCAGTCCTCGACGAGGTCAGGAGCTTAAGTCAGAATGAGAAGCAATGCAATGCTTCCTAATCAAGAAAGTCTTGCCATGAAAAAAAAAAAGTCAGCTGAACTAAATAGCGCTGAGGGATGTAGTTGACGTGTGTCCTGGCACGAGCTCCTCTCCTCGTGAGCTGAAACGGTGTGCAAACCGACACCAGCAGCAGGGCGCCGCTGTGGACCACTGCTTCCGGTCACGCAGGCAAGTCACGCGGGGTCACTTCCTGTCACCGGCCTTTGTGAAGCCCATCTTTCTTTGACTTCCAGAGTCTGGGGTGATGAGCTTTGCCTACTCTCTGCTTTCCTAAAAGGCTTTTTTTCCACCACACCCCCCTGGGGTGGAGAGGTTGATTCATCTTAGTGGATCTTGTCAGATTGTGTCTGGCCATATATAGTCAGTCTTCCCAAATGTCCAGTCTTCGTCAGTTGAAATATCTGAAGTGCTGACAAGGCTCTTATGGACAACAGCTATCACTGCAGTCTGTAGGATTAATTCTTCTTAATTATGTTAGTGCTGGGCTATCACTCAAGTTTATTGACGCTGTCTGGTCATGTCCAGGAGATTTATAGGTACCTATATTCATCCCACAAAGAGGACACCAAAATAACTTCCTTACCTTTTCAGCATCTTTCTTGCATGAGACAATGTTATACAACCATCACGGGAAGCTCTTAAATAAACACGCACTTGCTTCTCTAAGTTCCCTGTCTGGGGCCTTGGAAGGGGCGTTTCGAAATTTGGGATTGCTTTTGCAATTCCTGTTCCTTTCCCTTGTAGCTGAGTCACACACCCACTCTCTTCAGCCCAAGTGCTTCATTTCTAGGCCAGGGAATATTCTTGAGAATCATATACAAGTTGACTGGGCAGAATTTAATCATTTTTATGTATGTGGCCTTTGGCTTTCATATCATTGAGTATGAAATGACTGGATTTCAGACAATCAGAAGGAACCAGAGAGAATCTAGGATCACAGACGAATGAGAGGTTGGAATGGAAACGAGGCTGGACCAGCTCGGCATCTCATCCCGGCCGTGCATCGTCATTCGTACCAACGGATTCTGAGTCAGGACTGAGGTTCCAGCACCTGCATGTCTTTGAAGGCTGACAGGTGATGCTTATGTTGATCTGGGTTTAACGACCGTGGATGTAATCCTCTCAATCTAGAGAGGGAAAGGAACCTGAATGGGCGGAGCGGTGTTTGTGCACTGAACGTAGGTCTTCCCGGCTTTCATCGGTGGGAATGTGAACCCGAGCCTTGGGACAGGATGTAACACCAGAGGCAAAGGGGCTGGCCCGTCCAAATACTCTAGCAGGAGGCACTTGGATGGAGACTCTGTGCCAAGTCCCGCGCTAAGTTCTTTTTATTTTTATTTTTTATTTTTTAAATTTTTTTATTGTTATGTTAATCCCCATACATTACATCATTAGTTTTAGATGTAGTGTTCCATGATTCATTGTTTGTGCATAACACCCAGTGCTCCATGCAGAACGTGCCCTCCTCAATACCCATCACCAGGCTAACCCATCCTCCCACCCCCCTCCCCTCTAGAACCCTCAGTTTGTTTTTCAGAGTCCATCGTCTCTCATGGTTCTTCTCCCCCTCCGATTTCCCCCCCTTCATTCTTCCCCTCCTGCTACATTCTTCTTCTTCTTTTTTTCTTTCTTAACATATATTGCATTATTTGTTTCAGAGGTACAGATCTGAGATTCAACAGTCTTGCACAATTCACAGCCGCGCTAAGTTCTTAATGCATTATCTTTGAAAATATCAGTATAAATCCATGCAGTTGATATAATTATCCTCATTTTGAATGTGAGAATACTGAGACCCAGAGAGGTTTACTGACTTGACCAAGGTGCTGTAGATAGCAAGCAGGAGTTGCTGAGTGCCTCTGCTCTTACCCTCTCTGCCCGAGAAGGAGCACGTGGAAGACTTGCAGGGGGCCGCCTGTGGTTTACTTTCCTTATGTGGACTCACAGCTGGGAGGATACCCCATACCCTGCAGGCCACACCGCGGGGAACAGTGCAAACTTGGGAACAGTGCGAACAACAGAGGCAGCGGAGACAGACTGCACAGTGACACGAGAGTGGGGTGCCCCTGGTTCCCACAGGAGGGTGAGTTTGGTTGGTCTGAATAATTCCACGGGCTGGTGGGGGACTGAACCTGCCACTCACCGCTAAGTAGATGCTGCGCCTGGTTCCCGCGGTGAGGAGGCTGTTTGGCTAGTGGGTCCACCTGTGGGAGCAGAGTGGGTAGGAGGCCTCAGAGCCGGGCCATTTAGCAGGTGTCACGTCGGCATGTGATACTGATCCTGAATCTCAAGACTTAACTGCTGCTGCTCCTTCTGCAGAAGGTTGTGGTAATGACAGAGACGGAGTCATGATGTAAAACCAGAAGGTGCTTCATCAACGCAGAATGTTCTGGAGCACTAGAAGCTTGCTAATGGGTAGCTTGCTCTCTTTCCACACCTGTATGGAGTTATTCAAACCTGAAATTTTAATGTTGCTTTAAAACTAGGCATTAGGGGCACCTGGGTGGTACAGTTGGTTGGGCGACTGCCTTCAGCTAAGATCATGTCCCAGGGTCCTGGGATCGAGCCTCACATCGGGCTCCCTGCTCGGCGGGAAGCCTGCTTCTCCCTCTCCCACTCCCCCTGCTTGTATTCCCTCTCTTGCTGTGTTGCTCTTTCTCTGTCAATTAAATAAATAAAATCTTAAAAAAAAAATAAAACTAGGCATTAATTTGTCCAAGTTTTTGCTGTGAGTATGAGCTAGACAGACCACATTCATCCATCATTGCTCGTCTGTGCTTCAAGCCTGCGTCCTTCTGCCTATTTGCCAGGAGGCAGCGATCCTGGGCCCTTGACCCTCGGAAAGAGAATTTCATCCTTACGTTGGCTTCTTGGAAAACATCTTACCCAAGAACTGGATGGAAAAGTCACGTTAGTACCAGATGTAAAAAATAAGAGCCAAATAGAATTTCAGATTTTAATTAAAATTAAAAAGGTCATTTTTGTGTTCAACTGGCACCACTTGGTCCCTTATTTCAACATGTAAGGTGAAGACAGAAGTACAGCTCTAGTTGCCCAGGGTGGTGACATCCCGTCCTCCGGAGGGTAGCGGCCACCGAGCAATTACATGGTTGGCTTGTTGAGTGTAATGGGAGGCAGGTTCTCAGGTGGCGGGCACACAGCAAATTCGAAACAGGAGTGCTGGCCAAGCATTTTATTCAGGCTGAAATTGAAGTGATTCAGGGCTTTTCCTGGACTCTTTACTCTTGATTTATAAAGGGAGATTAAAGCAAGAAGCAGTGAAGTCATGGTTTATGGATTTGTAGATGAGGGGATAAAACAGAATATAAAGTGGAAGAAACTGTAGTGCAAAGTCACAAGATGTGGGTTTGAGTCCCCACCACGACTGCTAACTGCGAATTTAAGGAAATCCTCCTTCAGCTCCAGAGTCCTTATTTATGAAACGGGTACATCACCACCTGCCCTATAATTAGGCGGGACAGGGAGGATCCAGGGCTGAAAGATAAGAACAAATACTAGTTTAGAAACTGTCCCCACATCGTCTGTTTATTATTCTGTGACCCTCAGTAGTAATCACAGTAGTTTGGGCGGTGGGAGCTCTGTTCTTGCGGGAACCCAAGGCGGGATGCAGGATGTATAGTTTAGATTTCTTGCCAACCCAAAGAGCGTCAAGCACAGATGGATACGTGGTAAAACTCAGTTCCTTTCCTAAAGAAACTTCAAGTTCATTGCTGGAAGGCAGGTAGAGAACACGCAGCACACAGCTGTGCCGTGGGGTTTGGGGGGCGTCCTGCATCACACGGTGCAGCTCACGTGGGGTTCACTGGGGAGCTGCCCGACAAGGGTTAGCCAGAGAGAAGGGGTGCGGGCCCACATCTCTCATCCCTGTGCATGCTGGGAGCGGTGTTCCAGAGGGGGCCCTACCCTTGGGCTCTCCCTTCTACTGGGCAGTGCTGGAGCAACCTCATGTACGGAAGGACAGAGTGACCTCTTGGGGTTTGGGCAGGCTGGAGTCAATGACAGTGTTCACAGGAGACGCCCAAGGGAAAGGGCTGTCCAAGGTCCTTGCTGCCAGGGAAGCAAGGGGGGAAGCTGAGGGTCAGCTCGTCCTGCTGGAAGGGGATCTCAGCCCGCTTGTTCAGGGGACTGAGCCAGCTCCCAGGGCAGTCTGCGGACAGTCCTGCTTGTCTCGCCACAGTGCTCAGGCACGTGCCGAGTGCTAGCTGAGTTCAAGGCTGGGAAGGAAGTCTGCTGCCGCGTGTCCCTAACTGCCCTGTGGTTACTGGATAAGAATATTTAGCAGCCACAATGGAGGTGCACCTGCAAGGTGGTTGTGACTGCCCCCAGTTCGTGGAGCTGTGAACAGGACAGCAGGTTCAGAAGGAAGCCCAAGAATGGCCTCATGCTGGGAAAGAGCATCCCCAGGTGTCTGAAGCTTACTAGCGGGAGCTAGGTGAGAGCCACAGGCCCCCCAGCCCCTCCTGCAGCTGCACCTGTCTGGCCCAGGGCCTCCACGGCGGGTCGCTCTTGCCAAGCAGAGCAAGGAGTCAAGCCTGTGTTTCCTTTCAGGAATCTTCAGGCACATGGGCCCAACTGCCTAGCGGGGTCAGATGCACAGACCCAGGGGTGATGTCCCTTTCTGAGGGGCTTGGCACTTACATGCACAGCCCAGATCCACTGCCCTGCTGCCACCCGCCTCCACCATGACGTTAAAGCACCTGCAGATTTTAGGCTTAGCAAAATGGCCCACATGCTCATTTGTTATATATTTTGTTTTCTAGGACTTCCTGGATGGCACGAACCCACCCAGTTACACATCTGAGTTTTCAAGAACTAAGGGCATTGCTGGGGAGAGAAGATGCAGGCCTGGCTTCAATATGAAAGGTGCCAGGTAAGCTGGAAGGCAGAGAACTAGGCGTAATGTCAGGTCTCCTGATACCAATGAGCTTTATCCTCCTAGTCATCCTACACTGCTGAGAAAATGACCAGAAAGAAAGGAAGGTCTCCGAATGAGTCCACTGACTTGGCTGGACCCATCAAGGAGACTTTGAGTCAACACGACTAACTCCTCTATTGGAGTTATGGATCAGATCGTGTCCCCCAAGTTTGTATCTTGACAACCCACCGCCCCCCCAGCAGCTCAGAATGTGACCTTGCTTGGAAATAGGGTCATTGCAGATCCATTAAGATCAGTGTCATTATAAAGAGGGGGAATTTGGATACAGACACATGGGGAGAACTCCATGGCACGATGAAGGTGGGGAGCGGGGTGATGCTTGTGCAAGCCAAGGAGCACCAAAGATCTTCAGAACATCCGAGGCTGGGAGACAGCAAGTGCCTCGCTCACAGCCTCAGAAGGAGCCAGTCCTGTTCACACCTGGATCTTGGGCTTCTCGCCTTGGGACCGTGAGACACCAGTTTCTGCTGTTTGTGCCCCCCCAGTGTGTGGTGCTTTGCCGCGGCAGCCCCAGAGGATGCATACAGCAGGGTGGTGGGTGTTCAGTCTCTCCCCAGCTTTGAGAATAGTGCCAGTGGAGTGAGTTAACTGATGTCTTCGCTTTATCAGGGGTCAGGGTGGTGCAGTGGGTGGGCTCTGGGACTCGGCTAGAAGACATCGGCTTGCTTGGTGGACAAATAGTTGCGGCTACATTTTCAAATTGGCACATGGTGGTGCCTCATAAGTGAGACAGGAACAGAGTGGAAGCTGTGTGAGATTGGGGACTGCCTTTGAGGTTTAGTAGGCACTACAGTTCTCAGTCAGTAGGAAGTGCTAGGGAGGAAAACTAACTTAGATAGGGAGGGTGGCTGGGATGGGGGGTTGACATTGTAAGTAGGGGGTTATGAGAAGAAAGGGTGCTTGGGGGGCATCTGGCCTGTCCTTGAGCGGGGAGGAGCTGAGGACAAGGACAGTCAGGATGCTCTATGACCTTGCCCCTGTCAGCTGGTGTCCTGGCACACTCTATCCACGTCACTCATCCTCATTGCTTTCATCCCTGCCATAGATGCCTAGCCCGCCTCCCCTGCCTCCCCTGCCTTACCTGCTTCCCCTGCCTCATCCGCCTCACCTGTTGTACCTGCCCCACCCACCTTACCTGCCTTATCTGCCTCCCCTGCCTTACCTGTCATACCTGCCTCACCTGCGTCAACTCACCACGCTGTCCTCACCTGTCCCACTGCTTCATTTCCCTCACCTGCCTCACCTATGGTACCTGCCTCACCCAGTCCCAAGGCCAAGGGATGTCCAATGACCTGAGGGACGAGGATGTGCCATTTGAATGTCATTTGCCACTAGAGCACGACTTTGACATTTGATGGAAATAAATGAAAATGTTGAAAGGTGATGACAGAGACCCGAGGCTTTTCTGAATATTTGAGACAGGTAAAATATTAGAGCCCCGAGAGAAGTTCAAGCGAGTAATCAGATAAGGAAAAAGTCAGCAACCCATAATCCCAAATTAAACTGTCTGCTTGCAGGAGCCGTGGCAGGCCAGGTCCAGGAGCAGTGTTAGCTGTGGACATGGATTCATGAGCCAGGTGGAAAAGTGTCAATGCAGCAAGTATCGACTGAGTTCCCGCTGGCTTTGTGCTATGGAGGGTCCAAAAGAAACAGGGGGTGGGAGTCTCGAGTCTTGGGGGAGACCCCTTTAGAAAATAACAGAACAATTCCAAACTTTTGCCTCGCCTATGTCCACATACAAAACTCCTGGGTGGGGAAGGACATATTCTTTTTGTTTTGTTTTGTTTTGTTTTGTTTTGTTTTGTTTTGTTTTTAGAGAGAGAGCACAAGCAGGGGGAGGGGCAGAGGGAGAGGGTCAGGGAGAGAGAGAGAGAACCTTAAGCAGACTCCACACCCAGCGCAGAGCCCGACGTGGGGCTCCATCTCATGACCCTTGGGCCATGACCTGAGCTGAAATCAAGAGTCTGACGCTTAACCAACTGAGCCACCCTGGCGCCCCATGGAAGGACATATTCTGGAAATCATGGATGGTAGGGCACGGAGTCTTCACAAAAACACTTGGAGGTGGGTATTGATCTTTGAGCCCAGGTTTTTCATCTATAGAATGAATTTCAGTGTCTTGCTCAAGGTGATGTATCTCGTAAGTGGCAAAGAATAGATTCACATACAGATAAGGCCTGTCTAGCTCATTCAGCTGTACTCAATAGGTCAAGTTCAAAAGTTGAATATAACCTGGGGCAGGGCCCTAAGAAATGAAAAATAGTTCAAAATGTCATCCAAAAGAACATCTCAAATGAGCATTTCCCCCTTAATTTCATAATTTTTAAGACCGATTAATTGAAGTTTGACTTTTAGTTTCTGTGCTCATGCGTAGCCTGTCTGCTGGGTAAAGCCATATGGTGGATGGATGGGATTTGAGGTGTATGTGGGGTGTGGGTCTGCGTCATACCCCAGAGGAGAAGGAGGGGAAAGGACAGGATTCTGGGGGAGCTAGACGTTCAGGGGCAGTGCAGGTTTGGATGAGAAGGGGGAGGTGACAGGTCATGGTCGTCCAAGAGAAGGCATGGGTCTGTCTACACGCTGCACAGAGCCCATCTTTCTGGTCCAAACTCTGTTTCTCCAGGAGGTAATTCAGGTCAAAGTGGCAGTGGGGTATGTCTTTGTTTAATTGGATAGGAATGTCTCAGGAAGGCATGCACACCCCAGGTAGCCACAGTCCCCACCATTCCTTATTATGGTACCTCAGCTCGTTCATTCATTGGTTACCCTCCTGGGCCATGACAGCGTTTGGCTCGGGACCTGGTCTAGCCATTTGTTTATATAGAGCTCTGAAAGGTTCCCCTCTATAATAATGGTAATTCGGCCTCAGCACCGGTTGTGGACTTTGCCGATGGGTCCCTGGCAAAGATTTCCCCTTTTTTTCCTAAAAGGAACTCAGATTTTGTCCAAGTGTTTCTATCCCTTCATCTCATAGTCTAAGTTCTGCAGGGAAAGGAGATGCCCGCACTCTAGGGATGGGCCCTGCTTAACCCACACCTGATTGTTCTCCTCCTCCTTGGCCCATGATTGGTTGAACAAAGGACATAATTCTGGCCAGTGGGACATGAGGAGGTCTTCTAGAGGCCTCTGGAAAAGGAGGTTTCTCACTCGTGTGGGAAAACTACTAGTAGCTACCAAGGTCTCTTCAGAGCCGTTCTGAGGGAGCATGTGCAGGAGGGGACCCAGCTTCTTCCTTGTAAACAGCAGGGGGAAACCGACAGCATCACTGAGCTGCTGGATTAACCCCCGCAAGGTCCGCCCCACCCGTAGGCACTGATTGTGAAGCCAAGGACTTTCCTCCCTGTTGGTTCCCTTTGGGTTCCCCTTTATTCCATTTATAGCCCAAACTGTTCTAACACCCATCACCCCATAATAGATTTATTTTTTTGTGCTCCATGCCTAATATATTCCGAATCGTTTCTTCTCTGTGCCACATGTAAGGTCGGAAAAGAAAGGACAGCTTTGAGTTCTGCATTCACCTCTACGAGCCTGGCATAGAATCAGACATGGTATTAACAACCAGGAAAGCACACGATCTCTCCACTATGTGCCCTCCCTAAGAGCAACGGGAAAAGAACATTAAAAACCCTCTGGATTTGGGAAAAAGGGGTGAAGGATTGTGTTTTTCATGATGCTATTAGAAATCTTACAGACTAGCTTAAAATATCAGCAGCCCTGCCTTTCACAATTCTACCAGTAATTTCTGAGGTGAGATTAAAACCTCTAAATCAAAACTTGGTTTAATTCTGTAAACTAAGTGTATGTGTGTGTGTGTTTGTGTAGGGAGAGAGGGACGGAGAGGTAGAGAGAGATTTAGGGGTCATCCGCCCAAATTAAATGCGATTGAAATTAGGGTGTTTATAAACCATGAAAGGTGGAGAATATCTAACAATTATTTTCAGACTAGCTAGTTTCCTGTCATTAAAAAAAAAGTCCTGTTGCCTTCCTATAGCCTTTTCAGTTGAATTACTCATTTATAAAATACAAAGTGGATTGAGAACTATCGGAGCTGCACAGAGCTGTTCTTTTTGGTCTGAGGACTGTTTCTGCGGTGGATAATCCAGGTCAAAGGGGCAGCAGGGGTATGTCTTTGTAGAGATAAAATTAGATTTTCTTGTTGCTGTTCCTAAAAACGGGGAGATCATATTGTATTTCATTTTTTCCCATTACAGAGTCCAGGAGTAGATGGTTGCATTGGTGAGACTGGTAAATGCCAGTGAGCAGTTTTATTTATTTATTTTTCAACACTTCTGAAACAGCAGGTGGGGTTGTTAAGGAACAGGTGCTGAGCATGGGGGCAATGAGGCGAGGCTGCTTAGAATTCTTTTTTGCAGTTTGTTGGTGTTCCAAGTACTGACGCCCTGCTAACTGGGCAGAAGGAGGAGATGAGTCCATCTCTGGTCATGTCAGCCATGAGCTTGGCGTGCTATTGACAGAATTGTAGTGGTGGATGTGTGTTCTGTGAACCCAGGAAAGAGACAGGGCAGGAGACTGTCTGTGCCCAATGTCCTGGATGCTAAGACAGTGCGTGGGATTGGGGTGGTAGCTCCCCATTAGCACAAGCCACCCTGTGCGGACCTCTTGTGGCTGGTCATCCACAGGGATTATAAAAGCATGAATGCTGCACCCCTGTGGTTGGTCCCTGTCCCCCACGAGCAGCTCTCACTTCACTCCCTCTTGCTCCAGACTTAGAGCAAATCCTAAATTGGATTGGTCCATGGAGGCCAACATTTGTCAAAAGCATATTTAAAAGGAGCTTCATGCTAGGCTTTCTTTTGTCTTATTTCTTATTATATACAATACAAAGAACACCTATGCTCGATTCTGGTAGAGTTGATTTCCAGTTCCACATCAGAAACTCTTTAAATTTGCAATGACTGCTTAATCTTAAGTCCCCGAGGTATGTTTTAATCCAAAATTCAATCAAAGTGAGAAAACTCCCTGGGCAATGTGGCCTTCGATGTCAAACCCTTTTTATATATACATCGCTCAGTAAGTGAAATGAGAATGAGAGATATATCATGTATTGTATCAGGGATATGGGTAATCCGGATGATGTATGGCTGAGGCCATTCCTCTCTCAGATAAAGAATGGATTTTCCATTAAATCCAGGGGCGCTACGAGACCTCACTGATGATCACCGCACCTCAGTTTCAACTGGGAAAGGTGATCCATGCGTTCTCTTCCCTGGAGATGGAAACCTGTATTTAGCTTTCAACAACGGATATGAACGATTTCTCTTTGTCGTGTAAGAAACTAAAACCAGGCGTTCGAGGAGAAGGGGTGAGAGATGGGGTGAGGATTTGTTGAGGGCGATCTGACCCTGGGGACGGAGGGAAATTGGAGATTGAGACGGAGACATGCACCCAGGGAATACGTTTCTCATTGCATTTATGACTTTAGAAGCAAGGCCCCTTAAAGTAGAGTAGCCCCTTTGTTTCCTCCAGCTGTTTTCCCTGATCAAGGGGAAGGTAGACCCGCCTCACCGAAACCTCTAGTCAAGACTTGGAATGCCAACTTTCTACTCAAGGTCTTCTTCCACTGGCCTTGCAAATGCCTTTGCATAGAGTCTCAAATTCCAAACACACCATGGTCCAGAAAGCTCTCTCCAAACAGATTCCATCAGATGAGAAATTTTATAGAGTAGTTTCGGTTTCCCCCTATTTCCTCAAAACCTCACAAGCCCAAATTTGGCTTCTGAATATCATTCCCCATGAAAGGAGCTAGGGCTTCTGGGATAAATGGCTGCTTCCAGGACTGAAGAAGAGAAGGTAGCGGTGAGCACAGAGCCTCTTGTGTGGCCAGCAAACCAACAAGCGCTCTGACTCCTATCTACTACGGCCAACCCCATATTCTTTGCTCTCTCCACAAGGGCATCTGGCTCAGTCTAGAACGAGGTACTGTGGCCGAGGAGTAATCGCTCTATAGAGTAATGGTCCTCAGACTCTACCGTGTTTTTGAGTCACACACAGAACCTGCTTAAAATATGCATGCTGACAGATCTACTTTCAGAGATTCTGATTCAGTAGGTCTGGAGTAAGAACCAGAAAATCTGGTTTTTAATAAACAATCCAAATGATTCGGACATAGGTCATGCATAGGCCAAACTTTGAGGAACATTGAACTTGATGAACGGTCCTGAGTGGCTACTGAAATCAGTTAAAATCGAAGACCATGCCTGAGATTCCATGACAGCACCACATGCGGGCCAGAAATGACCTATAACTGGGTTGATGCAGCCAGGCACTCTGAGACTTCAGGGGCACCCGTCTTGCCACACCGGACAAGATGGCTCTGCTGTGCACAGGAGAGTTGGAAACGTAGAACCAGAGAAATCACCTGTGAAAATCACTTTAGAAATGTTTCTCCACCATTGAAAATCCATTTTGTTTTCTCCCTTCAATGAGAACCACAAATATCCAGCTTTTGAGGCTCCTCCTCCATGTCAGCGAGGAGTCCCCCCACACCCCACGCCACAGACTTCATGCAGCAGGAGATGTGGTCTCAGGAAGTGCTGTCAGCTGCGGAAGAAATTGCTAGGAGGAAAGAAGAATGTTTTTCCCCAAAGGAAAAAGGCCTTAACTGTCTAAAAAAAACTATGCAGAATGTCAGGGAGCTCTTCTAATGTGCTTATTTTAAAAGTAAGCACAGCCTGAATGAAATAAAGTAGGTTAAGCTTTAAAAAAGAAGACCCGAAAAGCTTCTATCATATTTGTCGGGGGGAGCATACTTCTTATTGAGAGAGAGAGAGAGAAAGGGGGCAAGAAGTTTGGTGGGGAAGAGGTACCCACATTTCGAGCCTTAGCAAGATGTCGTACATGGAGAACACGCCAGTTTTCTGGTTTAGCGATGGTCCCAGGCTGAGCCTCATGTGTATTCATCACTGGGATTGGAACATGACCACGTGCACCTGCAAGACAGTGCGCTGGACCATCAGGAGCCCACCTGCAGGGGGATAAGAGGTCTCCTGAACCTTACTTACTCTCATTCTCCGGGAAGTGGGATCCTTATTCCTGCAGCCCAGGGTGGGGCCAGAAAATGGCACAGCCTTATGCTTCCCCAGGAGAACCTTCCTTAAACTGTGCTGGAAAATTCCTCTGGCTCCTGAACAAACTGCATCTGTGTCGATATTCTCTTCTCTGCTGTCAGCATCAGCAGGTGCTTGGGAGCAAGGGACTTAGGAACCCTCCCCCAGACACTTCCTGCTGTGCTCCTGGGCTGAGGTAAAGGTGGCATGCTTGACCACGGTACCAAGTAGCTATGTACCAGGAACTGCTTAGCATGAGCTGAGCTCAGTGAGACCCACTAAGTCCCAAGGGCAGACAAGCCCAGCAGTGACTCACTGTCAGCTGGAGATGCTCCATCTGGGATGAGTCTGAGCAGGAGCAGAGGTGTGAGGAAGCTGCATGAGCAGGAATCCCAGACCACCCAGTGTGGTGTGCTAGTTCCTCCATTGGCTAGTACCTAGGGCCGTGTGAGGGGGTCTCCTATGAGTAGCTGAAGGAGAAAAAAGTCTGCACTTGGTTTTCTGATGGGTTGGTATTAGGTGCAAGCCCAAAATGGATGCAGCTGCATTATAGCCACATTTGAGGGTGGCCGTGAAAGACAGTTGCCAGGGAAACTCTTCCCAATGGGCAGTGTGGAGTCTACCTGGTGATCCACTTGTGTGGAAGGAGGAGTGGCCTGAGGGGAAATATATACATGTCTTCCTGGCCATTAGCAAATGGCCCTGATGGGGGAACATTTTGTTTCCCATCATCTCTCCCCTGGCCTTTACAATGGTAGAGATCTTGGCCCCCAAAGGGGTAGACTCTTTCTGGGAGACCTAGCGAGGGTCCCCTTGGGCTTTGGACTCCTTGTGCCCGGAGGCTGGGAGAGGAGAAGGGTGAATGGCCCTGAGCAGCAGGAGATAGGGCTGCTCTCACAACAGACCAGGTAGGGAGGAGACGCGTGGAGCACGGCGATCTGTGTGGGCACCTCTTGGTACCGCCTTGCCCCACTGTGACCGTGAATGGGCAAGAATGCCAACCCTGGCCTAAAATCTGCACGGTTGCCAGGGGCTCAGTTTCCTTGGAAATGAACATTTGAGTCATACCCCGTGTGTTAGGTTCCTAGGGCTGCCTTACAGAGTGGGGGGCTTGAAAGAGCAGAAATTCACTCTCTGACTGTGCCAGTGGCCAGAGTTGGAAATCAAGGTGTCATCACGGCCATGTTTTCTTTGAATACTCAAAGGGAGGATCTGTCCTTGTCTCTTCCAGCTTCTGGGGGTCCCAGCGATCATGGCATTGTATACACCTCCCTGCAGGCTCTGCCCCGGTCTCCACATGGACTTCTCTGTGTCTGTGTGTCTCCTCTTCTTATGAGAACAGTCACGCTGGACTCAGAGTGCACCCGACCCTAGTGTGAGTTCATCTTACCTAATGACATCTGCAGGGACCTGTTTCTAAATAAGGCCACATTCACAGGTGCCTGGAGTAAGGACCTCAACCTATCTTTCTGGGGGACACAGTTCAAACCACAGCACCAGGTGAGCCACCAAGAGCAGCAGAGGTGTGGCTGAGGGGGAGGGGAATTGATACATGATGGTGAAGGAGGAAGAGGAGTACCTGAGTTTGCATTCCCACCCCAAGGGAATTGCACCCCAAGGCCAACTGCAGTGACAGGATAGTCTGTCCCCTCCTTTTAGTTCCCCCCAGAAAAGGCCCGGTGGAACCTCAGAGGATGTCTCCCGAATGTGGATGGAGGTTCCTCGGGTACATGCAGCCGCTGTGAAGGTGCCCCTCTTGCTAGTACAACCTCCCTTCCAGAAAGACTTGTTCTCAGTTGGCTTGTGGTGTCCAGCTGTGAGAAGCGTTGCTGAACATGGTGAGGGCGAGCATGGAGTTTCTGTCCGATGCTTCTGATGGGCAGTGTTTGCTCTGAAGCCCCCCACGGGCTTGGCAGAGACTTACCAGATCTGCATCACAATTGGAGATAATACTCCATCTGTCTTCCTCTCTGTGGTTTGCCTTCCATGGGCAGCTTCCCTCCCCTGCACCTCCATAAATCTCTTGCACTCCTGACTCTACCTCAGCACGCACTCCTGGAGGACGGGGCCAGGGGGGCATGATGAGGGTGGGAAACACATGTGGCTCCTTCCCAGCTTCCTTCCCTGGACTGTACAAACCCTTTCCCTGGGTCTCTCCCTTTGCTCTGTCCTCTTTCCCTCTCTCTTGATTCTCTGGGTGTGGGATTCTGTGTCCCACAGCAGAGAAAGATGCAGCACCAAATAATTAGCCAGTTGAGGTTTGTGACCACTGAAGGCAGAGTAGGTAGAAGTTTGTGTGATACGAATGTCAAGTTCAAACACACCCTCACCATTGCTTTACATTCTGTATTCAGTCAACATATCCTTTGGGAAGTCATCCCAGTTAAGAATTTCCTTTCCTTGGACACAAGCAACCCTAGAAGGAATAAAGTATTGTGCTTCTGTTACCAGTAATGTATACTTTGGGTGAATGTAAGTTTAATCCAAAGGCAAAAACCTAAACCCATAAAGTAAGCCTTATAGTAGACAGGATGTGCTGACATCTTGGTGATTGTTACTGTTTTAGATAGGTGGGATTTAAGAAAATTAATTTGAATACCATCATGCTACTTTTTTAAAAAAGAGATTTGTTTATTCATTTTAGAGAGAGAGAGAGGAGAGTGGGGGCGGGCGAGGGAGAGGGAGAGAGAGAGGGAGAGAGAATCCTTAAGTGGACTCCCCGCTGAGCACAGAGCCTGATGCAGGCTCGATCACATGACCCTAAGATCATGACCTGAGCTGAAACCAAGAGTCAGATGCTTAACTGACTGTGCCACCCAGGCACCCCTAGTCATGCTACTTTTTGTTGGATGCATTGATCACTACCTGGTAATGGAACTTAACTGAGTCAGAGCACACCAGGAGTATCCTGTAGATACTCACTGTCGAAGGCGACCGTGACATTCTCTATCCTACACACTGCCTCCCTGGCCGTCACTCATTAGCGCCCTGTTGTTTGAGCTCTGCTGAGAAGAATAAAATATACTGTGAAGGCAACAAGAATGAAATCCCTGAAATGATGATACGTGGCACAAATTCCAGTGATAACATGACAGCTGAATGGTGTTATTTCTGACTCTCTAGTTGGGATGGATGGACTTCACCCCTGAGAGAGCCCTATGATTGGTTCCCTGATCTGTGATCTTTATGGCAGGAGGTACAAGGAGGTTGCTGTTGAGACCCACTCACTTTTGGAGTAATTGCAGTGATTAGCATCACCAAAAACAAAGGATGCTGGATGGTGGTACCAATCACCTGCTGGTTAATCCACCTATCTGGTCCCTGTGAGGACAAGAGGCATGGCAGGTAATTGTAGGAAGCCATTAGCTTAACTGGGTGGTAGCCCCGCCACAGTGGCCATGCTGGCTGTGGGATTTTCATGGAGGGGACCAGCACAGCCTCTGGCTTTTGATATGTGGTTGTTGACCTACAGATGTTTTCTTCTCCCCCCTCCTTTTTGACTAGATTTATTGAGCTATAATTCACACATTGTACAACTTACCCATTTACAGTGTTTAATTCAATGATTTTTAGTACACTCACGGATGTATGCAACCATCACCCCAGTCAATTTTAGATCATTTCATCATCTTAGAAAGATAACCCTGAACCTGTTAGCCTTCCATCTCCCTAGCCCCATCAAGCCCTAAGAATCCACTATTCTACTTTCTGTCTCTATAGGGTTCTCTGTTCTGGACATTGCATATGAACAGAACCATGCAGCATGTGTTCCTTTGTGATGGGCTTCTTTGCACTCAGCACGTTTTTGAGGTTCATCCATGTTATAATGTCCGTCAGTACTCCATTCCTTTTATGGCCAGATAGTGTTCCATTATATGGATGTACCACATTGGTTTATCCATTCATCAGTGATTGGACATTGGGGTTGTTCCACTCTGGTTATTATAAATAACATATTATAAGCACTTTTGTACAAGTTTTTGCATAGACATATTTTCGTTTCTCTTGGGTATATACCTAGGAGTGAAACCAATACTTTCTTCTTGGGTCATCAGTAAGAATGTAAAAATCAACATATCTTCAGGAAGTGGGGACAATGGTTCTCATTCTCTGTTTTGCCCCATGGCTGTGTGGACTCTTCAGTTGTTTGTCATAATATAGTCCACAGAGACCTTAAACATCCCAACACAACACCATACTGGTCAATAAAATTGATGACAAAATGCTAATTGGATCTGATGAACAGAAAGTAGCAAGTTTGCTAAATGCCCCAGTAACTCACTGGGAGCCAGAAGATAAGAGATAAAACCCCATGAATATTTGGGGGCCTGCCATATCAGTGCAGTTTATGGGGTTTCTCCTGTAAGATGAATGAAGAGGCACTGGACTTGGTATGTCTCTTCAGGTTTTGGAAGCAGCACATTACCACTCTGAGGAATATTCCTGCCCCAGGAATTGGGTGAGTGGGAAGGCTATTAGTTTCAACAGAGGGCTCAGCAGAGAGTCCAGGCCAGGGTATAAGCTATCCTGTCACTTGAGCCACTGAACCTGTCAAGTCTGTGGTGAGAAGGGGTAGCCATATCAGATATGGAAGCTCTGTGAACCTCACAAGCGTGGTAGAGGAGCTGTGGCATGGAACCCTAGGAGCAAGGCTACACCGTCTATTGGACAAGTAGCTCCCCAAGGGTGAACTTGGTATAAAGTTGCTATGGCTCCTGCCCTTCGTTGTCATACCTTTGAGTGAGGTAATGGGATTGGTACCTAAGCCAATGACAAACATGCCTGGGCTGGAGCTGAGGGGGCAGCTAGTACAGACCTCTGTCCAGTGGGAGTACTTTATGTTGGACCCAATCAGACATTGCCCAGTAGAGAATGCAATTCTGGAAACAAATACAGGGTATCTCCCACTAGCTTATGCTGCTGGTCCACATCACCAGGTCTCCTTGAGGTAGGATGCATGTCCGAAGTTTCAAAGTGACTGTACAGCTAAGGAAGAGACAATATTCTGTTCCTTTGTGTCTGTTCCATGAAACACTGCTCTCAATGGTAAGCTGGGCACTGCTCTTTATTGACTTAGAGATAAATTGGCTGTGTGGCCCTGGACAGGAAGTCTCTGCAGGCATTTTGCCGATCTTGGTTGTACCCTCTGCAAGATATAAAGACTATTCATTTCCTAGGAAGAGGTATAATCAAACATTCAATTTATTCCTTATTTTTGTGGAGTTTCAGTTTGCACAGAGCTGTACTGGAAATTACATTTGTACCATTGTCAAGGTTGACTTTCTTGGGAAAGCAAAGGAGTGGTATTGGCTAGAACTCTTTTTCATAACTAACTCCAACTTTAATTGCTTTAATTAAAAACGGTAATCTATTGGATGACTAAACTGAAGCTTCCAGGGATAGATTCAAGCATGGCTAGATCCAGGAACTCACATAATTAATCCATTCATGGTGTCTCGCTCCCCGTTTCCCTCCTGTCTTCCTTACTTTGAAGACTGTTTTTGTGGGTTTGGGCTGTCCCACTGCACAGAATGTGGTAGGCTGAGGCTAGTGCTAGCTCTCTCATCATTAGCAATTCCAGCAGAATGAGGATTTTGTTGTCCTGAACTCCAACATTATGTCCCTGAATTGGAACTGGGTTGGGTCCTGCGTCATCCTGCCTAGGGAACTGAGTGTTTGGTTTGTCCTGGAGCAGAGGTGGAGACTGCCACATCCGAGCAAGGGACACAGAATGGGGGAAACATGGTACTCAAGAAGGCCACTCACTGTTTATCAGAAAAACGGAAAATGGATCCCGGACAGGCAAAATATCCAGTGCCCATTACAAGCACCTGCATCAGCTGTGTTAGGAAGGCTTTATCTTTAAGTCTGAGCAAATTAATAATGATTATAATTCCCCGGGGGAATGCTCATCTTATTTCAGAAAAACTGCTTTCAAGTAGCAGCTTTTGACTCTAATCAGTTTGCTAATTATAATTATTTTCATTAAAGCAGGTGCTCAAAAGCTTTCCACTTGGCAACACATTGTTAATGGTTTGAGTTATTGCGTGTGGTTGGGAGCTTTTAAAGTTATATTTCTTGCTGAGTATTTGATCAATAATTTGAAGCAATTAAGGGCAAGTTCCACCTTAATGGAGTTTTGCTGTATCTCCACTACTTTTCATTCTTTTATTCTGCGAACATGAAGGTGCCCGGTGGCTACCTTGGGGAAGCTGCATTGGGCTTGACTCATATGTGGTGCTGATACTACCATGACCGTGTAAAGCCTATTTAGAGCTGGGCTTTGTGGCATAGTGTGGTTTCTTTTCTTTCTGTATAGGATAGCTTCCTTCTTTCACTCTTTCCTCCTCCCTCCCTCCCTCCCTCCCTCCCTCCCTTCCTTCCTTCCTTCCTCCCTCCCTCTCTCTCTCCCTTCCTCCCTCCCTCCCTCCCTCTCTTTCTTCCTTCCTTTCTCCCTCCCTCCCCCTCATCCTCCTCTTCTTCCTCCTTCTTGTTCTTTCCTTGTTGCTGTAGGTACTTATCACTAATTCAACCCCAAATTCTCTCCCCATTGTGTAAATCTACTCTGGATAAATTCATATGCACTTGGCAGTGAATCACTTTTGTCTTCTTGAAGAAATCTCTCCTGGAGTGTTCTCCACATAGGTACCATCATCTTTCTCTTGTTTATATGAAAGGAGAAGAATAGGATTCAGAGCCAGAGGGACAGGTAGTTCATGGCAGGGGCTCTTATCCAAGTCCCTGAAAATATACACACTTAGGCCAGAAGTTAGCTTTCTGTTAAATATGGCTCATTCATTGTGCATTTGTCTTTTCCTATAAACCAAAGTGTCTCTAAGCACATCAATATTTGGCATCCTGTTAATTCCAAATCCCTGTTGATTTTACCCATATCTTCTGCTGGATGGTTGGTGATGTACATACTGACCACAAAGTGCCTTCTTGATATTCAGGGATGAATCTCATTACTCTCCAGTAATTTATGAGTGGGAAAGACTTTTGTTTGTCTTTTCCCAGTGCATTTGTAATTCATGTGTATGGCAATTTGACGTAAATCAGAATATTTGATTTCCAGTGATACTTCACTAGTCACACATCCTAAAGGGGAAAAGAAGGTATTGTATATAGAATTACAATAAATTCAAAACCTTTTTACCATGCTTGACTCTATTCAGAACGGATTCACCTGTAACATTGCATTTGGTCCTCAAAAAGCTCTCTAAGTTAGGTAAGAAGGGTTGGCATTGTTCCTTAGAGTCAAAGATATTAACTGGTCCACATTCAAGTTTATTCAGTGCCTGAGATCACACTAATGCTTTCAGTATTTGGGCCTCAAAGAATCCTTGATGTGAACACTGTCCCTACATCCACTTCCTCAAAGGTAGAAGAGAAACCCACGGGGTGTTAGTGTCTCCACCCCGCTGACCACCCCGTGGCAGCATGCTTGAGGGCGAGGTCGGGCCAAGGACATGGAAGGTCAGCCGCTGCAGAACGATGGAGCTCTTTTGACCTAGAGATGTTGAAAACTGAGTCACAGGGGGCTGAGCTGGAGTGGTTTTGTTTCAGAAAGTATTGGCTGAATGTAAACTTAAAAAAAAATTGACATAAAATCTCATCATATAACATTAACTACTTTAAGTGTATGAGTCACTGGCATTTGGTATATTCACAGCACTGTGGGAACAGCACCCCTATTCAGTGCCAAACCATTTTCATGACCCCCCAAAAAACTCTGCCGATGAAGCAGTTAGATCCCATTCTCCCTTTCTGCTCCCAGTTCCTGGCAAGCACCGGTCTGCTTTTTGTCTCGATGCTTTACCTGTTCTGTATATTTCATATAAGTGGGATCATAGGACAAGTGGTCTTTCATGACTGGCTTCTTTCACTCAGCATCATGCTTTGGAGGCTCATCTATGTCGTAGCGTATATAAGGACTTCATTCCTTTTGACGGATGAGTAAGATGGCATTGTATGGACATGCCACAGGTTTACCCATCCATCCGTTGATGGCCAGTGGGTTGTTTCTACATTTTGGCTACTGTGAATGGTGCTGCTATGATCATGTGTGTGCATGTATTTGAGTCCTGTTTTCAATTCTTTTGGGTATATACTTAGGAGTGGGATTTCTGGATCACATGGTAATTCTATATATACATATTTTTAAGTAGGCTCCATGCCCAGTGTGGAGCCCCCCATGGGGCTTGAACTCACGACCCTGAGATCAAGACCTGAACTGAGATCAAGAGTTGGACGCTCAACTGACTGAGCCACCCAGGCGCCCCTCTATATTTAATTTTGTAAGGGACCACCAAGCTGGTTTCTGCAGCGGCTGCACCGCATATGATTCCCACTAGTAGTGCATGAGGCTTTGAACTTGTCCACATCCTCACCCACACTTGTTATTTTCCATTTTTTAAAATTATAGCCACCATAGCGAGTGTGAAGTGACATCTCATGTGGTTCTGATCTGCATTTCTCCAACGAATGGCGTTGAGCATCTTTTCATGTGCTGTTTTGGTATCTGGATGTCCTCTGACATATCATCATCTAACCATTTGGGGAAGCATTCTTAGGATGTGAGAAGCCCCACCAATCCCCCGAGATGTGCTCTTCCCCCTATGGCCCATGAGTAGATGGGAGGTAAGAGGGAGGTGGGTGGGTGAGAAATAAAAGAACCGAGTCCTAATCTTTCCCTCTACTCAGCCCTGCTTTGCTCTTACTGGACGGCTGCTTTGAAAATGTGATTCTGCACCGGCAGGATAGCTTAGCTTTTCTAAAGCCCACACACTGTTTCCTCTGACTCCTTGGGGATGTGGCATCCTTCCGAAATAGCAGTATGCTGAGGACAGAGCTGGGCACAGCTGCACTGTGTAATGAAGTACAGGTCCCTCGAGCTGCCCACGATATTGCTTCAATAAAGAGAGCTTCCGAATTCAGGCTGTAGCTTTATTCTCTGTCCTTTTCTAGCTCCTCACGGGAAACTTCAATGTTAGGTAGCTCTTCCTGAGTCTTGAGCTAACAATTTAGACAAACCATGAATTTGCTGTGGGCCAGCACATGGTGTATGCTCGGCCTCAGATGGATAATAGATATAAACCCAAAAGTTAACTACCACCTTCTGGAGAGGCACTTGGAGCATGACGCGCCCCTCCTTTCAAACCTTCCGTGGCTCTCCCTTCCAAGGATCTGTGAATATTCCTAGCAAGGCCTGCAAGTGAGATGTGGCCCTGCCCACCTCCTCAACAGCTCCCACCCCCTAGGCCCCATCACACAGCCCCACAGGTGAGGCTTGGGGACAGGCCAGAACCAGTCTCGCACCTGCTCCTCTCCTTCACCCTTCCTCATCCTTCAGGCCTAAGCTGTTAGAGAGGCCTCACTCACCTTATCAAAAACAATACGCCTCTTCCTTTGTTTTTTGTTAATGAAAAATTTATGCTAATACTTGTTAAAAGAGTAAGGAAATCTTACTGAGGACCAATGAGATAGGGGTCCAGGCTCACAACAGGGAGAGCAATTGGGCTCATCTCTGAACACAAGGACAAGTGGGGATTTATGGGCAAGCAGTAGTTTTGGGGAGGGGGGCCAGTGGATGGAAAGTGAGTAAGAGGAGATGTAAAGGGTAGGGGGGCCCCAGCTACACTGCTAACCTGATGGGAATCTTGCTATAGGCAGGCCAGGGTGATCCGATGTCAAGGCTGGGGGATTTTCTTTCAATGACCTTAGCAGGATTCTTGCAAAAAGTGGGTTCTGCAGGCCCAGCAAGGATGGGACCAAAGGGTGAGGTCTAAATGGAAAGGGGATGAGAGGAGCCTGACCAAGTTCAATAAGGAGAAAACCTTTGGCATTCTTCATGGTCCAGATCCCTGGCTGTTTTGTTACTGCCCTGACCACCATCTATACCTACAATGCGCACAATGGAAGAATTTGTCATTTCTTGTTTTCTCTTCCCCAGTGAAGCAAAAGCTCCTAGAGTAGAGGTTTTTCACCCTTTCCAGCCCTGTCCTCAGTGTCCAGAGCAGCCCTTGCCAGAGTAGTGTGTGTGCTCAGTGAGTGTACGTGTGGTGGGAAGTTGTCCAGAGTCATGTGAACATGGAACGTGGGCCCTTTCTGTACAGCGGATGCACACAGAAAGCAGGTGGGGCTCAGGTGGGCTCCGTCATAAGTCCATCTTCCTGTTAGTCTCAGCAGCTCACCTGCAGGACTGCTGAAGTGTCATCGGGGTCCACATCCCATCCTCCCCGGCTTAGGGATTTCCCTGGCAGGGCAAGACTTCTGCAGTTACGGAAGCTGTTAGCTTTTCCATCTCCCATTTCGTGCTGACATTACCGATCTCTCCTGTCTTTCTCAGGCAGCCTGGGGACTGCACAGAAATTCAAGGAAACTCACCAGGGAAACCCTGGACCCCTCCTGTAGTGCAGGCTGGGCATAGACAGAATTGAAGCAGAGGTTCAAGGGCAGCCTGTTTTTTTTTTTTTTTTTTTAAAGATTTTATTTATTTATTTGAGAGAGAGAGACTGAGAGAGAGAGAGCACATGAGAGGGGGGAGGGTCCGGAGGGTCAGAGGGAGAAGCAGACTCCCTGCCGAGCGGGGAGCCCGATGCGGGACTCGATCCAGGGACTCCAGGATCATGACCTGAGCCGAAGGCAGTCGCTTAACCAACTGAGCCACCCAGGCGCCCAAGGGCAGCCTGTTTTATTCACAACACTGGCCGTGGTTATGTCGTGATAGACCGACAGTCAAGGCTTGGAAGAAATTAGTTTCCGACACTGTTAGAAATTGGACTCCAACAAGCTTGGATTGTATATCCCCTTGGGTATCCTGTGGTTGTTCTTGGCATCCAGAATTCTGCAGACGCTCCTGGGAGCCCCGCGCGGGCATGGACTAATGCAACGTTAGCCGCAGTGCAGAGGTTTCCTGTGCTTTGTTGAGGACAAGGCCATGAATCTCAGCAGTAAGCTCCAGCTCTCTCAAGTCTCAACAGCCTGATGTCTGTATTTTAAAGTAACTTTAGGTGGGAAAATGTCTTCTGGCACTTTTATTTGAGAGGGAATGGGCTGCAGTCTCCATCTGACCATGAGCATAATCAGAGCTGGTGACTGCTCACATGATTTATGAGAACTTTGGTCAGAAACATACCCTTTATTAAACAGCTTTCTCACCCACCCACTGGATTGCCAGAAATACCATCTTGGTACATTGAGTCAAGGCAAATGTGTTCTCTGGAGCAGCCTTCATCGGCCAGTCTGCCCTCCTCGTCTGTTTTAAAGATGCAGTCTTATGCTTGAAGCCCTGTGCTAGGCATGGGAAGGCAGGTGTAAGGAAGCCAGATCTGTGGCCCTCCAGTCTGAAATTTCTGTCTGGTTAGCCACAGTACTAGTAGGCTGTCGGGCTGGCTTCAGCCTCCAGAGTCCCTGTGGCTTAGATCAGGAATGTTTAAAGGGCAAAGAGAGGATGGGTAACCACCATTCTACTGTTTCTATGAATTTGACTATTTTAGATTCCTTATGTAAGTGGAATCATGCAGTATCTGTCCCTCGCTGCCTGACTTATTTCAGGCAGCATGATGTCCTCCAAATTCATCCAGGTTGTCGCAAATGGATGAATTTCGTTCTTTTGAAGGGATGAATAATATTCTATTATATATATATCACACCTTCTTTATCCATCCGTTTTAGGTTGTTTCCATATCTCGGCTATTGTGAGTAGTGTTGCAATGAACATGGGAGTGCGGACAGATGTCTCTTAGAGATCTTGATTTCAACTCTTCTGGATAAATACCCAGAAGTGGGATTGTTGGATCATATGGTAGTTCTATTTTTAATTTTTTTTTAAGATTTTTTATTTATTTATTTGACAGAGAGAGACAGAGAGAGAGAGAGGGAACACGAGCAGGGGGAGTGGGAGACGGAGAAGCAGGCTTCCCGCCGAGCAGGGAGCCCGATGTGGGGCTCGATCCCAGGACCCTGGGACCATGACCTGAGCCGAAGGTTGATGCTTAATGACTGAGCCACTCAGGCGCCCCTATTTTTAATTTTTTGAGGAACTTTCATACTGTTTTCCACAGCAGATGCACCATTTTGCATTCCCAATAACTGTACAAAGGTTCCACTTTGTCCACATCCTTGGTGGCACCCGCTATCTCTTGTCCTCTTGATGAGAGTCATCCTAACAGGTGTGGGGAGATATCTCATTGTGGTTTTGATTTGCATTTCCCTGATGAGTGATGTTGAATACCTTTTCATGTACCTGTTGGCCATTTCTAT
The DNA here is from genome assembly GCF_004348235.1 of Phoca vitulina. Classification (NCBI taxonomy): domain Eukaryota; kingdom Metazoa; phylum Chordata; class Mammalia; order Carnivora; family Phocidae; genus Phoca; species Phoca vitulina. The sequence goes on along the minus strand of NW_022589783.1, from coordinate 4,554,253 downwards.
GTCTTCTTTGGAATCATGTTGATTCAGTTCCTGTGCCCATTTTAAAATTAGATTATATTTTTGCTATTAAGTTATACGAGTTCTTTATATATTTTGGATATAACCCCTTATCAGATATGTGATATGCAAATATTTTCTCCCATTGGGTAGGCTGCCTTTTGTTTTGTTGATGATTTCCTTCACTGTGCAGAAGCTTTTCGGTTTGATGTAATCCCACTTTTTAATTTTTATTTTGTTGCTTGTGCTTTTGGTGTCAAATCCAAAAAAATCATTGGCAAGACCCATGTCAAGGAGCTTACCTATCATGTTTGCCATGTTTTCTTTTTAGGAGTGTTTTTTTAAAAATATACTTAAAAGACCCTGGAAGGCTGGCCACAGCCCTCACTGAGTGGTGTCTTACAGCTGCAGGTATGGGGGTCTCTCTCTGGGATCAGTCACCTTCTTCCTTCTTGACACTTCAGGCGTAGGCACGGTAACAGCTCCCTGCTCCTGCTGGACACCTACAAATTACAAGTAATCAGTCACACCCCCTGAGTGTGCCATCTGTATTCCGCTGGGACCCTGAAGGATATATTTGAATATCATTATTGATACGTACGTCTACAATTTTCCTTTGAGCATCGCTTTAGCTAGATCTCACAGATTGTTATGCAGTGTTTTCAACATATTTTTTCTAGAAATCTTGCAAATTTGGTTTCTACTAAAAGTAGGATGCAGAACATTAAATTTGTGAGGATTATTTGCATAGACATTCTGTATATTTAATTTTTAGTCTGCTTGACCTGTTTGGGTCCCAAGTGTCATATTATTTCCCCATGTTTCACCATTATCTCTTGTGTCTGGCTTATGGATGTCGTTCCTGTGTTTGGAGGTTCATAGCCATCAGTTACATTATTAACTGTGAAGTATAGCATTTAACATTACAATATGTTATGTTTCTTTTCCCATTTAGTGCTCTGAGACCTGAATCCTACCTTGTTGGATATCAAGATCCAGGGTACTACTACTGTGTTTAAAAATTTGGAATATTTACATAAAAAATCCAAGATAATATTTTTTCTATTTATTTAAATTCAATTAGCCAACATATAGTACATCATTAGTTTCAGAGGTACAGTTCAGTTATTCATCAGTTGCACGTAACACCCAGTGCTCATCACATCACGTGCCCTCCTTGATGCCCATCACCCAATTACCCCATCCCTCCACCACCTCCCCTCCAGCAACCCTCAGTTTGTTTTCCAGAGTTAAGAGGCTTTCATGGTTTGTCTCCCTCTCTGATTTCTTCCCATTCAGTTTTCCCTCCCTTCCCCTATGATCCTCTGCACTGTTTCTTATATTCCACAGTTGAGTGAAACCATATGAAAATTGTCTTTCTCTGATTGGCTTATTTCGCTCAGCATAATACCCTCCAGTTCCATCCACATCAACGTAAATGGTAAGATTTCATTCTTTTTTATGGCTGAGTAACATTCCATTGTATATATATACCATATCTTCTTTATCCATTCATCTGTCAGTGGACATCTGGGCTCTTTCCACAGTTTGGCTATTGTGGACATTGCTGCTATAAACATTGGGGTGCACGTACCCCTTCGGATCCCTACATTTGCATCTTTGGAGCAAATACGTAGTAGTACAGTTGCTGGGTTGTAGGGAGCTCCATTTTCAACTTCTTGAGTAACCTCCATACTGTTTTCCAGAGTGGCTGTACCAGCTTACATTCCCACCAGCAGTGTAAGAGGGTTCCCCTTTCTCTGCATCCTCGCCCACATCTCTTGTTTCCTGACTTGTTAATTTTGGCCATTCTGACCTGTGTGAGGTGGTATCTCATTGTGGTTTGATTTGTATTTCCCTGATGCTGAGTGATGTTGAGGAAACAGTCAATAAAACTAAAAGGCAACCTACAGAATGGGAGATGATATTTGCAAATGACATATCAGATAAAGGGCTAAAGGATATAGTATCCAAGATCTATAAAGAACTTCTCAAACTCAACATCCAAAAAACAAATAATCCTGTCAAGAAATGGGCAGAAGACACGAACAGACATTTCTCTAAAGAAGACATACAAATGGCCAACAGACACATGAAAAAATGCCCAAGATAATCTTTTGACAAACTTTTCCAAGCAGGGCAGACAATATGTCATCTGCAGAAAAGGAAAATTTTATTTCTTTCTCTCTGGCGTTTATAACTTTTATTTCTCTTTCTCTTCTTATTGCCGTGGCTATCATCTCTGATGTAATGTTGAATAGAAGTGCTGACCAGAAATATTAAAAAATAAAAAACCATACACACACTTTATCAAGCTTGAGGTATTTTCTCTGCTGTCACTAGATTCCTAAAGTATATTTATTTATTTTTCCTTAAGTATTTTTATTTTTAAAAATAGTTAATAGGCATTTAATTTTATCAAATATTTTTCTTCCCCTATTGATGATCATGTACCTTTCCTCTTTTATCTATTAAGTAGTGAATTATATTAAGAATGACTTTTTAAGACTTTTTGTGATAAACCTTAATTGGCTATGATATATATAATATGCTTTACACATTATTGGATTCATGCTATTTTTTAAAGTTAGAAAATATCTGTTCATGAGTGGTTTTGTTCTCTAATTTCTTTTTTTTAATTTAATTTAATCTTACTATGTTATGTCAGTCACCATACACTACATCATTAGTTTTTGATGTGGTGACCCATGATTCATTGTTTTCGTATAACACCCAGTGCTCCGTGTAGTACATGCCCTCCTTAATACCCATCACCGGGCTAATTCATCCCCCCACCACCCTCCCCTTTAAAACCCTCAGTTCATTTCTCAGAGTCCATAGTCTCTCATGGCGTCTCCCCCTCCGATTTTCCCCCTTCATTTTTCCCTTCCTTCTCCTAATGTCCTCCATGCTATTCCTTATGTTCCACAAATAAGTGAAACCATATGATAATTGACTTTCTTTACTTGACTTATTTCACTTAGCATAATCTCCTCCAGTCCCATCCATGTTGATGTAAAAGTTGGGTATTCATCCTTTCTGATGGCTGAGTAGTATTCCATTGTATATATGGACCACATCTTCTTTATCCATTCATCTGTTGAAGGGCATCTCTGCTCTAATTTCTTTTCTTGCACATTTACTTAGCAATTTGTCTGTTAGCATCTTAAGGCACTGTCAAACGGGCAGTTGGTATATGGTTTTGGTGTTTGTTTTTGACTGGTAGTGGATGCAATGGGAAGTTGATATCCCTTGCTGAGGCACCATGAGACATCTCCTCTTCCATCTGGAGGCAGAGATGTTCACCACCTAACTAACCCTAACCCTTTGTGTACTTTGTATACAGCATATAGTTGGATCGTGGTAGATTAACCATTCTGCCAATCTAATTCTGCCTTTTTAACTTGAGATTTCAATCCATTTACATTTAATGTAATTACCAATAAGGTAGGATTGGCACCAACTACCTTGATATTTGTTTTCTGTGTGTCTTAAGTCTCTTTGGGTCCTCAATTCCTCCACTGTTGCTTTCTTTTGTGTTAAAGATATATTTTTCTTGTATAGAATTATGATTCTCTCATTTCTTTTGCTGTATATTTTTGAGTTATTTTCTTAGTGATTGCCCTGGGGGATTACTGTTAAGCTCTGGATTTATAAGATACAGTTCAGACAAATACAAATTTAGCTTTAATAGTACACAAAAACTTTGCTTCTGTATAGCTTTTGTGTTGTTGTTTTCACAAATTACATCTTTATATATTGTGTGCCAATCAACCTGATTTGTAATTATTGCATTAGGCAGTTGTATTTTAAGACAAATAGAAAAAAAGGATTTGCAAACAAAAAATATATTTATACTGTCTTTTATATTAACCCATGTAGTTTTCTTTACTGGTGCTCTTTATTTCTTGATGTGGATTTGAGTTACTGTAAGTGTCCTTTTGTTTCAGTCTGAAAGATTCTCTTTAATATTTCCTGTAGAGAAGTTCTGATAGCAACAAACCCTTTTAGTTTCTGTTTTACAGATGTTTTAATTTCTCCTCCATTTTAAAAACAGCTTTATTGAGATGTAATTCACACACTATACAATTCACTTATTCAAAGAGTACATTTCAATGTTTGTTTTTTTTTTAGGATATTCACAGATATGTGCAACTACCACCACAGTCCATTTTAGAATGTCTTCATCATCTCAAGGAGAAGCTCCATACTCTTTAGTGCTCATGCCCCTAGATACTGACAATCTGTAAAGTTTAGGAAGAACTGATTTGGTCCTACTCTGAGTTGAATTCCATTTGATGATTGGGCTTAGATTAGAGGATGTGTAAAATCTTATTCATCTTTTCTATGTTCCTTGAATCTCTACTAATAGAAGAACATCGCAACTGGTTATGTGAGCAAGACAACATCCTTACCAGGTGGCTTCCTCTAGTCTATTCTCGCTCTTGCAGGAAAAACCTTTTGACTTCATTGAGGCTGAAGCAAGGAGGAAGAAGAGTATATGGTCACAAGTTTACTTGGCTTAATTGAGTCAGTGGTGCTCTAACGGTTTTCTCAGTGGGATGGGCTATTGGTATTTTGGGCAGGACAGCTCTCATTGGATCAGTCTAGCCTGCATATTTCAAAATGTCTAACATTTCTGGTTCCCTCACACTAATATCAACTTTGCCCCACAATTTTGTTCCAAACAATAACCCCCTTAATATTTCCAGATGTTCCCTTGGTGTAGGTGCCATCCTCTAGCTCCCTTTTGTCAACCACTGAAAAAGACCCACGGGCTTGGTAAATGATGGATGTATCTTCTCAGGAACAGAGCTTGGCAGCAATTTGAGAGATGTGTGTGACTCCCTCCCCCCTGTACCTTTTTTACTTTTCAATTTTTCCTGGGTCACTGAATTTGACTTAGGATTATAAGTGATATGGAAATGCCTTGACTTTGTCCCATCATTCAGCGTAGAAATTCTTGAGCCCTGGGCTTTAAATCTCAAGATACCTGTCATTTTATTATTTATTTGTGATTTCCCCCAACCAAACATCTCCCTCACGCTTGCTTTTTAATTGCAATCCTCCTGAAAGATTCAGAAATCCCCGAGGGTAGAGATTTTTCATTTGGGATGGCAACATCAACTCAAGACCTTTTGTAATATTAGTGCTTTCAAAATAATGAAGTCTTGAATTTTCTCATTTTCATTAAAATCAACCACTGAAACAGAGTTTAATGCCTCCAAACTTTGCCCTTCCGTCAGGGAAGTTATAACAGCTCAATAATACTGACTGTGATTTATTTCTGTAAGTCACGTAAAGAACTTTATACGCGCATACTTTGTCTTCCATTAATCTGGTAATTTGTTGTCACTGTCCCATCTCCCCTGGACTTAGGCTTTGGAGATACAGTACCTCACAGATGTTCACACATTTACATTAATGCAGGCGGGCTTGTTCTCTGGAAGCTCGTTGCTTCTTGGAGAATTAGAGAATTCTTTTCTTGTTGGCACTCAGAGAAGAGTCAGCCATCGCTGGGCCCATTGGAGTCATGTTACCAGGAATACTGTATGACTTATCCAGTTGAAAATATTCAATTGCTCCCTTATGGGGGCAACTCAGTTAACAGATATACTTCCTACCAACATATTTTACAATATTACTAAACACACGGGATACGTGAAAAACCAACTGTTTCAGTTCCAATTTCTGAGCCTTTGTTAATACTATTCTATTTGCCTAGAATACCCTCACCTCTTTCTTCCTACTGAAAACATTTCCAACACCGACTTCAAGGACTGACATAAATTCTACCTGTTCCGTTAAATTCTGTCTGGTATGACATCCTTTACTGAGCTTTTGTACTGAGTGTATTTACTAACTTCATGTCTTTGCCATCCACCTGAGCATTGAAAACCACGTGCTTTATGAGACAGCATCCCTCTAAGCAACAGGAGTGCAGGATGGCTTCCATGGTCCTTGTGGAAGGTGGCAAAGGAAACACCGAGTGGGGACTCATTTGTGGACTGTATAAAATTCCAGAAAGAATTTTATCTTCCCATGTCAGAATTCAAGTCTGCTTGCTTTATATTTTTAGCCTACCTCCCTGATACGTATTTATGATATTGTCTTATTAAACATACTGGACAGCAGTTGGCATGATGAGGAAAAGCACTTTGGGCACTTTGGCGTGTTTTGAAGCAGAGGAGCATTTCCACCTATGTGCTATCAGCCTGCCTCCCTTTTATCTGTGGTCTTCATTTTAATTTGTTTTTAATTGCCTATTTAGCACACCTAGCAATTAAGGTGAAATGGCTCTTTGACAAATGTGAGAGCTTTTTAATTAGTGCTAATTGCTTTTGTTAATTAAAAGTCATGCTTTATATTGTGCTATTGGTATTCTCTTATATAAAACTGGATTAATGACTTCCAATCAATCCTGCTACAAAAGGACTTTCCTTCACAGTCATTGGGACTTTAGGGCATGCTGCTTCTGCACAATGAACAAAGGTGCCTAGGACCTCAGGATAAGTGAAGAGGGAGGAGGCAGGGAGTGATTGCACAAGATGGCTTTGGTCACTGGCTCAGCCTTTTCCCACCGAAGTGGAGGTTCCTCAGTGAGGGGTGGTCTGGGCTGCTGCACCAGGCAGAGTTCCAACAAGAAGGAGGGACACTCTTGCATTGGGATAGTTTGAGGTTAATCTAATAATGGGACTATAAAAGTTGGGCTGGGTAAAGGGAGTCACAACAGGAAGACCTTTACTGCCCTTAGGTCAGAGGGACATGGGGAGGACATGTTTACTAGAATCTAGAGCCTGGAATAATAGACACTTAGGCAAAGGCTGCTTTTAGAAAATCAGGGGCCATGGGGTGGAGGATATATTCAAACTGAAGCAACCTTGCAGAGATGGATCCAGTGGACTAAGAGCCTGTCCTCGCTTGCCTTTTTCTCTCTGAACGCTTGCTAGGGCCCCTCTTTGGCTGAACCCAACCAAGTCAGAGGGCGAGGGAGGCCATCAGTGAAATTCGTGCAAGTCAGATTTCTGGGGCAGTGGGCAGAGAGGAGAGTGGATCTGTAAAGCCAAATGGAGTAGATCTGAGTCACCTGCCATATTTATAGCAGAAATTCCTAACTTCTAGGCCAACTTGGACCTTGTGGTCCCTTTGGGGAGGGACTGGGGGAATTGTCCCTGGGTATACTTACCATGGTGTTGCAGGTCCCTTCCTGTGGGAATCAGCCTCCCCTCAGTCAATGTGTTTCCAGTTTGAGAAGTGGCTTAGCAAGGAAGCAGGGCAAGAGATCATAATGTTTTGTTGGGCAATTGTTCTCTACTTCCTGGTCAACTATATCTAATTTCTACTGGTTGTATGGGTTGAAGAGTACTGTCTTTAGGGGCCCATCTATATTCCTGCCAGGGATGTCCTCACCTGCTAACCATCCCTATAGCTCTCAATCAGCCAGGCTCCTGGATGCCTCCCTGACCTTGCTGCTCATTATAATTGGCCCACCCTGCTCCTCACAGTTAGTGTCACTCATCCCTATTGCAAATAGGGAGGCTAGTCCTCTAAGGGCATCTGCGATCATCAGTCCTGGCCTATAGATGCAGCCACCATGTCGCTCCTCAGTTGTCCTGGTGCCCTTCCACCAAATATTTTATTTTATTTTATTTATTTATTTATTTTTTATTTTAAGAAATGTCCTTCGGGTCCTCCCTGGAGCACTGACATCTCATGGCTTTTCTTGCCTGCATGGCAGCTTCCTCTAGCACACCACGTCTCCGAGTCTTTTGATTCTTTCCACCACTGTCTACCATGGTAATCCTGCTGGCTGTACTTCAGCAACTTGGAGTCAGCAGTGGCCCACACTAAGCACCACGCTAAGGCAGCACGTTAGTGATGTCTCCTGGGGCCTCGGCAGGGTATTAGGTCTTCTTTTGTGAAACTAGTGCCATCTTGATAATTACGTTCTGTCCCCTGGATCCAGCACCCTTGCGACAGTCCCATGTTGGTTGTCCATGCTCCGCTCAGTGCTGGCTGCCTTCGCTGATTCTAAAGGGTGCTCTGGTTCTGGGATGGCCCTTCAGAGTTGTCCTGAGACGGGGTGAGGAGGTGCGCCTGATTCAATCTCATCAATCACTCATTCGCTGCTCAATTACCTAGGAGATGGAATTGCTGGGAACCAATTTCTTGTATTAAATGTTCTCTGTGTAAATGATTTAGGCTGGTTTTAATTAATCCTCCATTTTTGGACATTGAGGTTATTTCTTGCTTGTTACTGGAAGCACTGAGCTGTGACCATGCTTGTTTCTAAATCTTTGTGCACATTCATGGTTCTTTTATAAAACTAAATTCCCAGAGCGGGAGGAACTGCTGGCTCAAAAGATTTAAAGCCCTTGTTCACCTGTGGCTAACTTTTCTTCTGGAAAGCTTTTACTGGCTTATACGCCCATTACTAATCCTTTTTTGGTCACTGACTATACCTTAAACCTTCGCATGGGCCCTCTGAGCCCTTGTTTTCCAATGGGCAGCATGCGGCTGCGGACAGTGCGCCGTGATGGGAATGGTGACCTCAGTTCAGTGCTATGGACGGTTGGCACAACTGTCCCCAGCAGTCCTGCCAAATGTGACATAGGGCACAAAATAACGGGAACAGGCCTCGCCTTCTGTGACAGAGCTGCTAAACGTTCCAAGCGTTGGGTGGGTGGAAATGGTGTCACGATCTTGTCTGTTGCTGCCCACGTGTGTGCATTTCTTCTCCTGTCGTCCCTGACGTCGGGCATCAGTTCCTCCTCCTCTGTGAAGCCTTCCTTGACTTCAGCAGGCACCCGCTCAAAGAATATGCTGTACACTTCCCATTTTCCACATGCGTGTCTTTTCCTATGCATGTCTTTAGGCTCACTTTCCCAGTTGGGGCATACCTACCTCCCCTGCTCTCTGTCCCCTCCCTCCATCCCATGGTGCTTACAATCATCGTAATAAAGGCAGGTGCAGCTGAGTAAGCTGTTCTTTTTACCAAAATTCTGGTGATTGTTTTTTTTTCCCCCAGAGAGCCAACAACGTGCTCTCTTCTGGGGCTGACACTTTCCTAAGTTCAAGATGCTACCCACCACCCGCCGCTCCTCAGGTCCTTGGTACTTCCCCTGGTATCCTGTCCACACACAGTTGGACTAGTGTTGTTTGTTACACTCAGCTGCACCCAGGCTTTGCTGGTCCCCTATGCTGAGTGCAAGGGCTAGCTCACATACAGGATAGACTTTCAAATAGAGTCATGAGACTGAGCAAATAAAAATACTACAGGAGGCCTAGTTAAATGTGAATTTCAGGTAAACAACAATACATTTTAGTATATTTTTGGTATGTCTGTGCTATGCTATTCATTGTTTATCTAGAATTCAAATTTAACAGGACATCCTGTATTTTATTTGGCAACCTTATGGTCAAAGAGATTGTACTGTTTTGTGTAGTGTTGATAATGCCAAGGAGCTGTGTGCTGCATGTATTTGATATTATGTGAGTTTATGAAGAACAATTGTTATCTTAAAGTAATGTACCCATTTACCTGGGCTCTACTACCCCCCTCCGTCTCTCCTTTTGTCTCTCACTCCCATTTGCCTCTTCCCCTGTTTTCTTTACCCTTGCCATTCCTCTGAGAATTTTAGGGAAGTTCTTACTGCATCCTAAGCCACATACACAGTGAATCTAGAATGAATCTAGCAAAAAGCATAGATGTTCTACCCATCATTGTAAGTGGGTCACTGAAGTCTCCAACTATTGCCGTTGAATTTTCTATTTCTCCTCTCAATTCTGTCAGTTTTTGCTTCATGTATTTTTGAGCCTTTTTGTTAGTTGCATACATGTTTATAATGGTTATAATTTCCTAATGGATAGACCTTTTTATCATTATAAATGTCTTTCTTTAATTCTATTAAATTTCTTGTTTTAAAGTGCACATAGTCTGATATTAATGCAGCCACTTCACCTCTCTCATGGATACTGTTTATATATGTTTTCCCATCCTTTTATTTTCAACCCTGTACATCTCTGAATCTAAAGTGTGTTTTATATAGACAACATATCATTGGGTCTTGCTTTTTTTTTTTAATCCAGTTTGACAAGCTGTCTTTTGATTGGATTGCTTAATCCATTCACATTCTGGTCTGCTTCTCCTGGAGTGACACACTTGCTGTATGAGCAGGTGCTGGGTTGGAGTGGTAGCCCCTTGGTCTTCTGGGCTTTTGTTTCTGGTGCAGAACTGCTTCCTGTGGATGAGCTGGGATGGAGTCAGTTGGGGTAGGGCTGGCAGGGAGAATGAAGCCTCATCCTTTCAGCCAGGCCTGCCAGGGATTCTGGGGGTATGACAAGGGCCAGTGGTATGTTACTTCTCCCCAAGTGAAGCTAGCCCAAGACTGGGAGCTAGGTGTCTGCACCTGCTTGAGCCAGAGCACCTGGCTCTGTGTAATAGTTACACAGAGTAAGAATTCTTACGACTTAGGAGATTTTCTCAAACAAGTGTTTCTCCATTTCCTAAATGCCCTTAGGACAATTCCCAGAGACTCTAGGTGATCATTTTAAAAAACAATTTTCACTAGTTAAGCAGTAGATTTTCCAGGGACAGTGGTCGCTGGGCCCCTCACACCACCATGCCAAAATTCTGCCTCTAAGTGCAATTCTGAACTATGTAGAATACAACTCTTCTTTTTTTCTATTGTCTGCACTGGTGTGTGGGCTGCAAATTACCATTTTTATTTCATGGAAATGTTTAGTGCTAGTGTCTTTATTCACAATATATGACACTAAGTCCCCTGATATTACTTATTAAATATTTGGATTGCAGCATTTTTGTTACACCTTCTTGATCCAGGGGAGAAAAGCACTGTTAGAGCTGCTGTTCTTGCTTCATGAATATTTGTGAATTTTTATTAACAAATGCCTTTGGACCAGTAGTCCTGTTACAGATTTAAATCCTCACCTTAGAGACAAATTTATTGTTTTTTATTTGTGCCCTAGGGAGAGATTTAGTCTAGCTAGAGTTTATATGGCGTTTTATGACAAGACAACAATGCTATGTAGCTCCTTGAAATGTTTAGTCATGTGTATATTCTGTTCAAATACTTAAACACTTTGCTGTTTGCTAGAGAATTTATCTATTGTTCTCTACCCTCATGGTTAATGGTAGATCAATACGCCAAAGAAACCAAAGCAAGTAGCCAAATTACCTTTATGCTCTGTGTTCTTTAGTCTTTGATGAAATTGATGAGGCAGGGGTGTATTTTTTTCCCTTTGCCATTTAAGGATTACATACGAGGATTTGTTTGTGTCCTTTATGTACGTAATGTACAACACTGTATGTACGTGCATATTTCCCATTTAATATTTGAATCCTTGACACCTACAGATGACCCAGTTAAACCACATTTGCTAAGTAAGTGGCCTGTTGGGACATATTCATGTGGATTGTAACTTTTAACCAGATATGGCTCTAATTAACCCTTTAGGCACATGGAAACCAGCTAGTCACCCCTCTCTTACTCTTATCAACCAAAAAGCTTATGGAAGACTTACTGTGGGTAATACTTCCAGTGGTATCTCAGGAATACAAAGAAATATTCACCTGAGTCTCCTGCAGGAACCCCTACTTCTCCCAGTCAGGCTAAGCTCCAGATACGAAATTATTCAGCAAATGAAAGTTTGTGTTTGGGGATGCCTGGGTGGCTCAATTGGTTAAGTGTCTACCTTTGGCTCAGGTCATGATCCCAGGGTCCTGGGATCGAGTCCCGCATCAGGCTCCTTGCTCGTAGGGGAGCCTGCTTCTCCCTCTCCCTCTGCCTGGCGCTCCCCCTGCTTGTGCCCTCTCTCTCAATCTCTCTCTCTGATAATAAATAAGTAAATAAAATCTTAAAAAAAAAGAAAGTTTGTGTTTCACATAGCATCTGCCCTTTTATCTTGCTCTCCCTTTCATGCTTTCAAGCCCTGCTTTCAAGAGGCCTGCATCTAAGTCAGTGCCTCTGTCTTCTAAGGGAATTTGTGGGGCCACCACTCTGATGGACAGGCTGTGCCCTGTGCAACAGCATCTGGCCAATGGAGCAATGGGGCTGAATTCAGACCACCCTCTGCTTTGCAAGTCATGAGTCCTCGTGGACTGTTCCAGAAAATGGGGATGCCCATGTTTTTTGCCCTAATGGAGCATCTTTGCCTAATTCTTATGATGGTACTGTATGTGCAAGCTGAGATCCTGAATATCTGAATCTTAAGGAAAGGACCTGTCCTTTCTTGTAGTGTTTTGCAAAGTCAGGGAGAAGATAGACTATTTTAGGAGCCAGGGGGCCGCCTTGTGATTATGAACCCCTAGGATGAAGCTGGAGGTCTGCCCTACTTCTTTACAAAGCAGACCTACTGCCGGCCCGTGCCCCGCCCCCCCGCCTCCCCCCTCCCTCCCCCCGCCTGCCGGAATCCCATGTATCTGTGAGAGAAGGAGACTAGCTCCTTCCATATTAGATGAGATGTAAGACTGGAAATCCCTGATGGGTGTTTCATGTTAAGGTTTGAACTATGGACATCTCTGGGAGAGAAAGGACAACGAATACAATAGTTACAAGAAACTGCAGCTCAGAGAGTGATGACTGTCAGGGATCTTGACAGGCCCCGGGTAACCTGGGTTTGGGACATTGCGAAGAATGAGCCCCAGTAAGATACTCAGAAGGATCAGAACGGGAGACCTGGAATTGGAAATTCTGAGTCCAAGTATGCCAACCTAAGCATCCAGCAGGGGCCTGCATGAGGACAGTCATCTACACCATCATCAGACTCCCCTGCAATGTCTGTCTAAGTTTCCTGAGTTCAAGGTGAACATAGAATTAGAGAAAACTGTAGTCGAACCAGGAATGCCCATGGCATACCAGGGTCTTTTATGGACACTTTGAATGGTGTCTGCCTTTTAAATTAAGGAGAGCAGAGAGAGAAAGCGGCAGGACTTGAATGCTTATTGGGGTCAGAAGCAAAGCCTCCTGGCAGGATTGAGGGAAAAACATGGCACTGGGGACATCTCTGGTCGCACGCGTGTAGGTCTTGGGTATCTCCCAAGCTCCAGCTCGTATTCTTCCCACCATAAAGGCAGCACACACAGGGACAGCACTTCCTTTTTGGTTTTAGCATTTTTTGGGAATCCATGGCCAGAGGGTGTCACTGTTCTCAGGTCTAAGATTTTCTCCTTCCCATCTGTGCCTTTCAGCCAGAAAAGGAGATGCTTTGAGAGAGATAGAAAGAGAGAGAGAGAGAGAGAGCGCACATTGATTCTGTTTGAGTTTCTTTTGACGATTTATACACAATTAGCAGCAAAGTTTGAAGAGAGCCAATGAACTTTATGACCTTGTAATATTTAATAGAGTTTTTGTCTCTCATTTCTGTAAGTTTTGAAATAGTTAAAAGATGTTTGCTTGGCTCTCATGTTGTTGAAGAGAGCAGACTACATATGTAAATTGAGCCTAATGTCATGAAAAAACATCTTTGTGATGAGAATTTAAAAAGGTAATTTATTAGGGCTAAGTGTTGCAAAGATATGTGGCTGTATTCACCAAGAAGGGCAGCTCAGATCACTCAGCAAAGAGCAGGAGAATTATTTCTTCTCTGCTTCCCCTTAAATGGTGTGCTCTCCTAGTTGTTATAAAAATTAAAATGGTTAACAACGACTCTAAGAATTTTGTTTTGTAAATTTTGTTTACAAACCAGACGATGATTGAATTATCAGGTAATTTTTCCCCCACTTTTACAAAAGGGAGAAGCAGTTGATATTGCTGTGAGCTCCCATCCTGCATGAACTATGTTTAATTGCACCCAGCCCCCTAGCAATGCAACCACACACCTTCCGCATATAGGATGGCATTCAAGCTGAGACCTTCTCATTGGCAAAATTGTCTTCAGTACCCTTTCACTTGTAGAGAGTTTTGGTGAGTGGGTGCATGTTGGGATGTATCTCAGGGTTTGGATAAATACCAGGATTGGTGTGGAGGCAGAATTCCCAAAGTTCTTAGGAAAGGAAAAGGCTTATAAAGACAGGAGAAGGAATATTTCCCAAGCTTAGGACTATGCTTTGGGATGGGGTTCTCAAGTTAGGCTCTTCAACAGGCTCATCTGGAGAAGTTGTTGAAAAACAGATGCTGGCTCTGCCCCCGATGGGTCTATGAAGTACGTTGGTTGTGGGCACAGGCATCATGTGTTTTTACAAGCTCCTCAGAAAATCCTGTAATACAGTGTTGTCGATAAACCTCATGGGCTCTATTACAGTGATTTTCAAGGAGCCACATCCTAAAAACATTGATTATGGAAATCGGTGAGTCTGTTGATGGGTTCTTCTTACCGGACTGCTCCCCTTTGTTGTAAATGACAGTGGGCATTACAACTTCATGTAACACACTGGAGCTCACAATAGAAACGATTAATTCTGCATGACAATCTTATTTATCCACTTCACAACGCATTGGATATTTTAATATTTTAATGTGTTCACAGCCTTTGTTTTGTTGGCTGAAACTTAGGTATTCTGTAATACCGTTCAGTGACTATTTTGTGTAGAATTTCTGTTAGATCCAGATAGCCCCAAATGCCTCTCCTCTGCTAGCTCAGCCCTGTGCTAAAGGTTTCAGGCCCCAAGAAAAATGATCTGAAAGAATGAGCATACTCAAGAAAAGGTAATTAAGATGAGAGTTTTGAATTATATTCATTCATTTTGGAAACTTGGCTTTTGTTGGAGTGAAAATCAGTTTTAAGTATTTTTGAAAAAGGATTATGAAGGATTTGCATTTGTTTAATGTGAACTAAAACTCTGCACTTGGCCCGAAATGTCACCATTACAGATTTAATCCTTAATTTAAATTACGGTTTCTGGTGCCTCTGTCATGGTGGTGACAGCCTGATGATTGTTCAGAGGTGCTACAACGCTGTGCAAAGGCGGATCTGATTTGCTGTCATTAACTCTGTGATCTTGACCAAGCCGCCAGCCTCTGAAGCCCATGTGGACTTGAGAGCTAAGCAGGATGTAAAAGTATCTCACAATCCCTACCCTCAACTGTGCCATCCTCCCTCCACACAGGCGAACCCATTACCAGACATCAGATGGGGAAAATTCCTCAAGCATGTAGACATCTGGTGTTTCTCAAGAGCTGGCCCTGGAGGGAATAGGAGACTAGCCTGGGTATTTTGGGGCAATTGCCCATGTGGAGTCGCTTCTTCCTCTCCTTTGGTATATTCCCATCGTCTCTCTTTTCTCATCTTTTCTTCTCCCTCTGGTTTTGTTTGGTTTGGTTGGTTCTGTGGTGCTCAGGGATGGATCACAGATCATCACTGTGATATTCCTGTGGCACATGAGTCTCTCTCCAAGACGTGGACACAGTGATAGATAGTTTTTCTTCTTCCATCAGAACTGGCTGCCACCTTATGTATTCCTCTCATTTATATCAATTTCCAAGGAGCCTCTGAGCTGTCCTTATTGAGTTTATCAATCTTATGCTTAACAATGAACAGTTAGGGTGCAAAATCCCCCATGTTGGAAAAGAATGAAAAGACACAAGCAGAAATGAATATGGCCTCAACAGGAGCGCGTGAAAAGTCTGGCCTTTTTAATCATCAACTTTTGGAGAAGGTTGGGCTAGATTTTAGGGGGCTCAGCAGCCAGGCTGAGGAGTTTGAACTTGATAGAGAAGGGATAAAGGTGCCAAGCACACTCAGAGATGGAGACTGGGTGCAGGAAGTTGACCAGGGAACACTTTCCACATCAACAGCCATGGAAGGAGGAAGGGCAGAGGCCAAGTTGGCATTGATGGGCTTCACAGCGCCTCTGCTGGCCGGACTGTGTGGGGCTGTGAGGCCAGGCACTTAGGTGGTCCCGCAGTGCCCTGCTGTTTCCTCCTGTACTGGGTGGTCATTAGGTGTGGGCTCCCCCTGCCCCTGGTGCTATGACCCAGGGTGAAGGAGCTGCCTTCATTTGAGGGCAGTTTGCAGAGAGGGTGACAGCCCAGGGAGGCCATTCAGCAGGCTCAGCAGCTGGGGGAACAATCCCGCTGCCCTGAAGGAGAATCTGGGTGGCCTACCCGGTGTCCATTACAGGAAGACACTGCTGTTTCTCAAGTAATCAACTGTCAGTGGCAAAATGGTTCTTTAGAAGTGGTTAGGTGCCTTTGAAAGAACAACCGAGTGAGTCCTTCACACTGTGAGATGGGACGCTAACCCAGAGGTGGTAAGGTTTACAGTAAAGCTCTGTGGAGAACTGAGTGGCATCAGTACAAATCATTATTACACCTAATAGCATTTGTTCCCATGCATTTTGCACTTGACTGGCGCTGTAGCAATGTTTAAATACGCCCTCTTGCTTTGCATTCTAGAGACCATGGCGCAGTGTGCTGGGTTTCATTACCGCTCTGCCGGGTGTCAGCATTTTTGTGATACAATTAGAGGCATGTGATTCACAGAACAAATGAGCCATTTCGAATATTGTGAGATGTGTAATTCAATATAATATGAGCCTGCAGAATAATTGAGTTTAGAGAAACAAATATGCAGGGGTTTGGGCAGATGAACCGGACAGTCCCCTTCCCTACTGATGTGATCATCGGCGTGGAAGTGACACCTGAGGAGAGCGACCACGAGAAGCGGCAAACACCTGGGTTCCCTCGGCTGCCTGTTAAAGGTGCCCTTGTCTATTCAGAGACAGGATTTCATGTCCCCTTGGAACTGTGAACAGTATAATCCAAATAAGGAGGATCTGTAAATAGAGGCTCTACCATGAATAAAGAAGAGCATTATGCTCGTGAAGCTATTTTGTTCTCCTATTTTCCTATTATATAGATTCAACCCAAAGTGGATATTATTTGTCTTCTTTCAAGAAAATAGGTGACTTTGAATCTCGGACTTCTACATCTCAACTGAAGTCATCACACCATTTTTAATTATTCTTGAGCTCACCTGCTAGGACAGAGGCGATAAGGGATTGTCGGGGAGACCGTAGAGGGGGTCAGCCAGCTCTGGTGACATGCAGAAGTGGGAAGGGGGCTTGAGAACCCAGGCCCTTACTGGGCAAAGAGAAAACCATTTGCTACATTGCATCCGTCTGGACCAGCAGGCTTCCCAGCGCTCCGTGCAGGGCCCTCCTCCTGTGCTGCACGGTGGGCCGGTCCTCCCTCACCGGGACCGCTGAGGGTGCCAGGCATGGCCACAGACTTCTGGGGCCATCTTGTTGCACATCTTCCACACCTCTGACTTGATTCTTGCCCACCACCTGCTTCATTTTCTCCTCAACAGGTTAATCTAATTAGGAACCCAATGTATAACATTTAAACATGTGTCCCTGTTTAATTTGCAGGGGGGAGAGTGACTATATGGTGATTCTAAAAAGTTCTGACAGCTGAAAGCTTTCTCCATCACACTGATCTTTCTTTAAAGCCCACTTTGGATTGTCTCCATCTCTGAGGTAGCAGAGGTAGAACATTTCTGCACAGCTTCCCCAGTTTTGCAAGGAGAATAACAATTAAAAGGCACTAAGCAACTGAAATGGCCCACGAGTAGGGGAATGGCTAGCCCATGGCATACACATGGTGGGTCTCTATCATGGGATCTTTTTTTCTTTAATTTTTTTATTGTTATGTTAATCCCCATACATTACATCATTAGTTTTAGATATAGTGTTCCATGATTCATTGTTCGTGCATAACACCCAGTGCTCCATGCAGAACCTGCCCTCCTCAATACCCATCACCAGGCTAACCCATCCTCCCACCCCCCTCCCCTCTAGAACCCTCAGTTTGTTTTTCAGAGTCCATCGTCTCTCATGGTTCTTCTCCCCCTCCGATTCCCCCCCTTCATTCTTCCCCTCCTGCTACATTCTTCTTCTTCTTTTTTTCTTTCTTAACATATATTGCATTATTTGTTTCAGAGGTACAGATCTGAGATTCAACAGTCTTGCACAATTCACAGCGCTTACCAGAACACATACCCTCCCCAGTGTCCATCACCCAGTCACCCCATCCCTCCCACCCCACCCCCCACTCCAGCAACCCTCAGTTTGTTTCCTGAGATTAAGAATTCCTCATATCAGTGAGGTCATATGATACATGTCTTTCTCTGTTTGACTTATTTCGCTCAGCATAATACCCTCCAGTT
>NW_022589783.1:4251793-4535727 GCF_004348235.1 Phoca vitulina | reverse complement strand
GATGGACATCTTGGCTCTTTCCACAGTTTGGCTATTGTGGACATTGCTGCTATAAACATCGGGGTGCACGTACCCTTTCGGGTCCCTACTTTTGTATCTTTGGGGTAAATACCCAGGAGTGCAATTGCTGGATCATATCTATCATGGGATATTTTAAATCGATTAACGAAGTTGCCCCGCAGATATTTAATGACCCTACTGACTTAGGGAAATGGTCGTGATAAAACATTGGGTGATAGATGGGATGCACTATCGCCGAGTTTCAGTATTTAGCTTTCCTGGTTTCCCTCCTCAGGAGTCACCCTGAGGGTCTGGCACGTGCTAGAATGTTATCGAGGGTGTGTTTGACTTGGCGGCTCTGGGTCTACTCCACCGGAGGAAGGCACTTCGCCAAAGGGGAGGCTGGCCGCCCGCCGGCGTCTGCACGTTCCCATGGCCACATCTCAGAACACTTTGTGGGTGTATACTCTCCAGATAGTCACTGACCGACTCCCAGCGATCAGTTCCATCTCTTTGTAAGATGGGATTCCTCAAAGAACATCAGCTGCTAGAGTTGATGGAAATAAACGGAAAATGAAATGGTCTGAAAAATGCAATGATGGTTAGAAGAGTTAACCAAAACACCAGAAGTGTAGAAACGCCACACCCAATAAGGACTTCGGACTGTGGTATGACCAAGGCTGCCGAACATTCTGCATATAAACAAGGAGACGCTCTCTGAGAACTTGCCACGTGCAAGGCCGTGCAAAACTGTTCAAGCAGAAAGGAACTTGGGTTAAAGCTGAAGAAGGTGGTTAATGTGAGGTTCAGGGATGTGCACAAAATCCAGTCACTCTCACATGACACACGAACGATTTGCTCGGATCCCAGGTGTGTGCGCCCACAGTCCTGGGAGGATACAGGTGGAACAATCTATTCAGACGTTTCCATCACAGGTGCGTGGGAGCAGGGACACTAGCCGCGCGTGCGGGCGTGATTCCTCTGCAGTGGGAGGGGTTGCTGGGGGCACCTGGCGGGCACGTGTGTTGGATATAGACCAAACCTGACCTTTAAAAAAAAGCCTTGACGATTGAGAGTTCGGGGCAGCCTGGCCAGGCACTTGGCCCATTTTGGGCAGCAAGGCAGGCTCTGAGACTGCAGACCTACTTTTTTAATGAAATCAAAATATTAAGGGGGCAATATTGAGACATTTCCAACTAGTTTTCTTCAGTCTATTTGTCAGAGTGCTATTTATTTATTTATTTAAAGGATTTTATTTACTTATTTGAGAGAGGGAACACAAGCAGGGGGAGCAGCAGAGGGAGGGGGAGAAGCAGGCTCCTCGCTGAGCAGGGAGCCCGATGCGGGACTTGATCCCAGGACCCTGAGATCATGACCTGAGCCGAAGGCAGACGCTTAACCGCCTGAGCCACCCAGGCGCCCAAGTCAGAGTGCTATTTATAATTTGGGGACCAGTGAATTGTGTTTCGTGACAAGAGCAGATTTTCAGTGTTCACGAGAGATTTATTGACGTTTGTCTATAGAAAACACATGCATCACACACACATACACACTCATAAACCCGCAGCAGGGTGAAGGGGAAATGTAGGGTGGGGGAAGCAAGAGAGGGAAAGAAGGAAATTCACCAAATCCAGCTTGTGAGACTTGGCTTCTGGTCATGATGAAGTTTCAGGGACTGAACTAAACTTTTCTGCTTGCAGTAAAGTTGCACACAATATATTAAAAGACTGTTTTCAGATGTGACAATAGGCAGAACAGGCCTGTGATCCAAGAGAGAAGGAAAAGCCAAGGTGAGCTTTGCAATCATCCTGCTTTCTGCCTAGCGGGCTTCTGGACCATGAGTAGGGAGGGGAAGGCAGAGAACACATCAGTCTTACTGAACTGAGACGGATCGGGGGCTTGGGGCTGCTGGTGCTGGATTTGGCCAGGTGAGGAGCTGGTGAGGAGGCACCTGTTTAGAAGGGGAGCTCCGGGAATCTGCAAAGGGTCACCTGTCTGAATACAAACTACATTTTCACGGGTCAGAGTCCGCATCGCCAAGTGGAGCCAACTCCCAGTGACCTGTGAGCAACACGGGACACTGGCCTTCTCGTAGGCCTGGAAGACACTATTCTGACCAGAGTGGATGGGCCATGCTGAACACTTTGGGTACCCAGCTGACACCCCAGGGAAGGCCATGGTTTGGGAGAAGGACTTAAATAGCCACAGCGTAAAGCCCACTGCTGGTCAGAGTTTTTCACCCTTGGCTCTACTGACATTTTGGGACTGATCATTCTTGGTTGAGGAAAGGGGCTGTCCTGAGCTTAACAGCGTGCTCAGCAGCATCCATAGACTCTACCCACTAGGTGCCAGTGGCCCTCAGATGTGACCACGGCTACAGACTCTTTGTAACAAAATTAAAAAATGAGCTTCAAAAGGACCAGGATGATTTGCAAGTAAACTAACTGCCCGGTGAAACAAACCTCAATATTCTCAAAAGACAAACAACAAATAACTTAGAACAACCAAGATGGCACCCCTGGCGTTCCGCATAAAAAGCGTGCGTCTGCACAGATTACCCCACAGGGGCAAGGACGGGTCTCCCCGGTTGCTGTCGTTCTCTCACAGGTGGCTCCTGCCAGCCATGTGGCGTGGTCATCTGTGTAGTCACCTTGCCCCAGGTCACGCCTTCTCTCTGGGGTGGCCTATAGCCAGCGACTGATTGGCCTTGCCCCCTTGTGCCAAGTTGGGAAATCTCTGAAGAACTTAAAAAAAAAAACTAATAAAGGTATTCACATGGATTTAGGAGTACTAAAAAAGAAAAACCCAACAAAAAACAAACCCAGCTAATAAATCTAGCAGAAGGAAGGAATGTGGGAAAAAAGAAACAATAGACGAGGCCAATAGAAAACACACAGCAATAGGAGACTTCTCCTAACCGTATCAACAGGTGCATGAAATAGAAACACACGAAATGCTCCAGTTAAAAGGCAGCTTATACACTAAGAAGAACAGCAAGACCATGTAAATGCCATTTGTGAGAGATCCGTTTTAAACATGAAAAAAAAAGATCGGTTAAAAGTAAAAAGACAAAGAATGATATATCATGCAAATGTTAATCATATGGAAGCTGGTGTTGTGGACTGAATTGTGTTGCCCCCAAATTCGTATGTTGAAGCCCCAACCCCAATGGGACTGCATTTGGAGGTGGAGCCTTTAAGGAGGTAATTAAGGTTCAATGAGGTCATAAGGATGGGACCCTAATCCTCTAGGACTTGGGTCCTTATAAAAAGAGGAAGTGATCCCAGGACTCTGCCTCCACACGTGCACTGAGGAAAGGTCACGTAAGGACACAGCAAGATGGTGGCCGTGTACAAGCCACCGGGAGAGGTCTCACCAGAGACCAACCCTGCTGGCATATTGATCTGGGACTTCTAACCTCCGGATTGTGAAAAAATAGGTTCCTGTGGTTGAAGCCACCCAGTCTTACGGTATTTTTGTCATGTCAGCCCAAGCAGACTAACACGGCCACAATGGCTATGTGAATACCTGACAAATTAGACTTTGGGGCATAGAGTATTATCAAAGACAAGAACATTTCCTAATGATAAAGGAATCACTTCATCAGGGGGACAATCCTACACATGGAGATTCTCGCCCAGATCCCCCTTCAAAAGAGAACATTCTACCCAGCTGTGGGCAGTGTAGTCAGTGAGCGGACTCCCGGTCAGCCCCCACAGGTCCTACCCCGGCTGCAGAGAAGTGCCTCACTCTGTCACCTTTCCTGGGGCCACCCCCATGCTGAGTGAGGCAGGCTACAGAGACTCAGCCTCTTTGGCCCAATACAGACTTGTATGATGGGCAATACCCACTCCAGAGTTCCCCACTATGGTCAAGCACAGAATCTCTGCTAAAAGCCAGGCATTGCTTTACTAGTCAGGAACCTTTATGCAGTAAAAGACATAGTCTTACTCTGGCTCTCTAGGGGTCTGCGCTGAGACTCTCTGAGTGGGGTTTGCCAGAGACTTATCTGCTTGTGGCACCCCCAGCTCCTTGGATGTGCCGGGCAGGTAGCTCAGTGGGGAGGGCAACTGGATTTGTGGCAGAAATCTCTTCTGCTCTAGAACGCTTTTAACTGGATTTTGGAAATAGCATATATTATACTTCAGACCATAGCTCCACCCAAATAGCAGTGGATTAGAGAGCTGAGTAAGAAACATGCCGAGCACCCTGCCTTTTTCTTGTAGCCTGTGATAGATACAAGGGCGCAATGACCTGTCCTTTACAGAGGAGGGTATATTTTGATTTGCACCAGACCGTTGGACACATAAAACTTCACTAGTGTGGCAAGACGACCAGACCCTGAGTGTCCACAGGATTTTTCTTCCAACAACTGGTACGAATAGAGCTCACTGGGATACCTGGACACAACGTGTGACATGTGACCATTCTGGAGCATGGTTTGGAAACACCACTGGGATTAATAGCTTAGAATTCTAGATTTGTTCTTGTGTTCCTCCTACGGTTACATTTCCTTTTCATTTGAACTGTTGTCCTGGAAACCTTTGAAGCAGAGGTAAAGCAAATGAGTGTTTGGCTTTGAGCTAGAGTCTCTCTTTTCTCTGTCTGAGCCTGGTCTCTTCAGGGGATCGGAACTGCTCATAGACCTTCAGTCCCTGTAAGAGAAATCTCCTTGGGAAATGTCATGAAGAGAAGCACACTTGTGCTACATTTGTGGTCTCTCTTCTCTGCAGCGATTCTGTGATAATTAATGTGTTTAAAAATCCATTACAATGGCAAATCTATAGATGGCAGGTTGTTTGAATCTGCATCAGCAGCATAAACAATTTCACATTTCAAATGAAATTTCTGCTAAAACACTCATGCTCGAATGTAATGTAAAACACAGACAGATTTGAGCAAATAAGGTACTGCTGCTTTGTTTTAAAATATTGGCATAGACAAAAATGTATTATTCATATCAATTCTCCATTGCTTTGAAACTGAAAATTATTTTGTGGCCAGCTCTGAATAAATATGTGAGCCGGTGCCTTAGCAACCCTGATATGTTCATCTAGCTTGATGTGAAATGTGGAAAGCCCATCTTTTACCTTCCTTTCTTCAGAGTCTTGTGTCCTTCCACCCGCTCTTCTCTGCACATCTGTGGGCAGGAGCTTACTTCACAAAGTCTTGTTTGTCTGTGTCCTGCAGGACGGGGGTTGAGGGATGGCATGAGGTCGGGCTGCTAGATGCTGTAAGTCAGCTTATCCAAAGATCAAGTTCAAAGAGTTTTTGTAAGGCAGGGTGATGAAATCAGGCACTGTGGCTCCAGGAACACTGGTTGGAGAATGTGGGAGGTCAGACCACAATGCCAGCTAGCAGACTGAGTGATACAAACTCAAGAATTCAGGTTAAACTGTCAGAAGAGCGAGAGGCCAGAATTAGAGCAAGAGATGTGACTATGCCTGCCTGGGGAGTGAGGGCGTTCCTGCAGGAGGGATCTATTCCTACGGTCATTATGCAATGTCTCTATTAAGCTATCACTGGAGCTTTCTACTACCATTGGCAACAAATAGAGTGTGTATAGGGAATTAGATTATACCTGTATTGGGAAATAAAATTTGTGGTTAAAAACCATAGATGTATATAGTAAATATAAGTGTCAGACCACAGACATTTAAAATATCTGAGCTTAATTTGTACTTAAGCCCTTATTCTGCCAGTCCCCCCAGTTTCTGGGTTCCCCTTTTCCTTTCCCCAGGATTACATCCAATTTGAGGGCAAGCATTAATTAGATCTGGTATTCTGTGTCATCAATCCAGAAAGACAACTGAGGACTCATTCCTAACATCACTCTCAATGCCCCCTCTGCAGCCAGAGTTTCTGCTGCCTCCAGACCCTCTCTGGAACAGGGGAAGTTACACTGTCCTCACAATACACCAACATCCATGAGGTTTCTGAGATTCCTCATCATTTCTGTGCCACCCTCAGATTTGAATATTGGTCTCTATGGTGTCTCCTGGGTGTATCATTCAGGATTATCTGGTGAAACAGAATCGATAGGGTGTATTGCTACATCTATATATATATATATTTAAAGAGAGAGGTTTTAAGGAATTGCTGCTTTGTTGTAAAATATTGGCATGATAAAAATGTATTATTCGTGAGCATTTATGCATTTGGTTCATGTGATTATGGGAGATGGCAAGTCTGAAATCTGGAAGGCAGTTTAGCAGGCTGAAAACTCAGGTAGGATGTCTGTGTTACAGTCTTGAGGTAGAATTCCTTTTTTCCAGGAATCCTTAGTTTTTGCTGTTAAGGCTGTCAACTGATTGGACGAGGCCCACCCACATTGTGGAGGGTAATTTTTACTTAAATTCAACTGATTGTAGATGTCAATCACATCTACAGAATGCCCTCCCAGCAACATCCAGACTAGGGTTTGGCCAAGCAACTGGGTACTACTGTAGTCTAGCTAGGTTGACACATAAAATGAACCATCGCACTGAGCTCTGGATTCTTTCATTCCATCTGCCCAGACACACCTTGAAGCTCTGTCTGCTTTGTCACTTGATTTTGCAAGCCAGCCATGATGTCTGAGAGTCTGGTCGTCCATCTTGGGTTATAGCCACTGTTTCCAGTGGACCTGGTTCTATTTGTAGAGCTTTTTATCAGTTCGTGACTATAGGAGTATTCCTGCAGCTTCTAGATAAGCTTCCACATATTCTGGGCTCAATTTGATTTACAAATCAGGTTATGAAATGTAACTTATTTTTCAAAATTTAATCTCTGATTTGAGCCACCATTCTATCAGGGAAATAGAAATTTCATATCAGTGTGGGGTTCTTCCTTCCTACTTTTCTAGGGCAGCGTTTAAGTTCTGAGGGTGTGCGGGGATAGGTCGCAGTGGAAAGGCAATTCACAGGTGGTTCTGGAGTCATCTGCAGCTGGCTCTGAGGTTCACAGGCCTCTCTGGCCTTTGGTCAAGTCAATACTGAAGCATGTGTCTGAACTTGGTAATGTGAACTGTTTCCATCCCAGGTCTATCTGTGGTAACAGAAGGGCATTTTTCACTTACTCATGATCATTCATGGTTTTGATGTTCTACTCATGCTCTAACACCGTGGATGACAAATACAGAAGAAAACAATCAGAGGGCTGGCTTTGGTTGGCAGATGAGACTCTGGACTAAGAAAGGGTGTTACACGAAAACAATGAATTGTGCATCACCATATCAAAAACTAATGAGGTATTGTATGGTGACTAACATAACATAATAAAAAAAAAAAGAAAAGAAAAAAGAAAGGAAGTGTTTATTCTGAAGCATCTGCCATAGCAGGGGAACCCATTCTGAGGGGCCTATGTGAGCTTCTGTTTTGCTCCCAGGATGAGGAAGATTGTAGCCAGAACCAGTCTGTTTTCAGGAGAAGGCACTCAGTGGAGAAATTCCATCACTTACCCATTCTTCCATTGCTCCAAGATGAGTACACCCCCAAAACCTTGAGCATCTAGGTCAACTCTTTCTAAAGCATGGAGATGGTGGGGGAGACGAGAGGCAGGAAGCTCCCGGGACAGGTGTTATTACACCTGCTTCACAAACCACCAATTGCTGGTGCAGGGTGCTGGGTTGGGGGGGAGGCTTCTGTGGAAAACGTCAAACAAAGATGACCCCTCTTCTCACCTCTTCCCTGGTCTCAGAGTTGGGAGGAGGCTGTGAGGAGGAAGTTTAAGATGAAGAACTTCTGTGTTCACCAAGAAAAATTAGTGATTAAGAAACATATTTTTGAGAGCCTCATTTTAAGGAGAAATAATTTCTTAAAAAGGGGCACCCGCCCCCAAATAGAGACTGAATGAAAGCAAACCACTTGCTTTCAAAATTGCTAATGGCTTTCTCTGCACAAGACAGCTCTGCTGGAGTCTGATGTGACTCCAACATGGTTTCATTTAGCAGAGTGTATTAAATTATTGTAATTAAAAGATTTTTCAGCAACATAACAACGTTACGTTAGAAACAGTTCCTCAGGAAGCTAAGGTAACTCCACTGAGCAGCAGTGGTAACAGTCTACTGAGCAACGGCTCAATCATGCATTTTGGTCTTTATTCTGTCCAGCTTGTCACTCTGAACCAAAACTAATTTTCTAGACAGAAAAGGCAGGAAATAAGTCCTTTTGGAAATCTCTAGAGATTTAGATTCCTTCCCCCTCCAACCCCATCTCTTTACTGGGATGTTGTGCATCTGCTCAGGTCCTGGGTTCAGGACAGGTGGATGGCTTCCCAGCACCAGACAGACTGGAACAGCTCTGCTCCAGGATGAGGAGGATTGTAGCCAGACAGTGTGCCAGGCACCAAGATGCCAAAAGATGGAAGAATGGCCCCTGGACATTGAAGACATACAGAGACCGGTGGAGAAGAGATGCTGATTCACGATGAAAACACAACACCGTAAGCTCTAAAACAGCAAACCGTGAGAAGTTCATGGAAATCTCCTCTTCCCAGATAGTCATCTGGCTGTATTTTTAAGGATGATGAACATGAGCTGCCTCTTCTAGAAATTGGGAAAGAACTACTTTGTGGGATCTAGACAAACAAGAATCAAAATCAAGAAATGTGCTACTAGCTACTTAAAATATTTTCTTTTGAAATTGGCAAAGCTTGAAGATAAAATGAATAGAGTATATAGTATTTCTTCCAAGTTTAGTAATTAAAAAATTAATCACTCAAAGGTAATTTTTGTAATATGTACGCAGAGCTGTGTTGCTACTGAGGTGTTTTTGATTCTTTCTGCTTGTTGATTTATAAAGGTCTTTCAATGCAAAGTTCTAGTTTCCTTTCACACTGGACGAAAATTCAGAATGTATTTAAGCTTACCACAGCACAACTTCCGCAGTTCTCCCCTCAGAAATGCTGCAAAAGCGCAGGTAGCCAGCTGTGGAATGCCGTTCTCTCTTGAAGACAGAAGAATTTCCTCACAAGTTGTAAATAATACCTGACTGTGACTTTTATTTCACTTCATGGATTGTCTGTAATTGT
Organism: Phoca vitulina; assembly: GCF_004348235.1. Classification (NCBI taxonomy): domain Eukaryota; kingdom Metazoa; phylum Chordata; class Mammalia; order Carnivora; family Phocidae; genus Phoca; species Phoca vitulina. The sequence goes on along the minus strand of NW_022589783.1, from coordinate 4,526,718 downwards.
ATTCCCTCATCTCTAGAAATGAGGGATTTGGGTTAGAGGATCTCTAAGAACATACTCTGACTCCACACACAGGAAAGCAAAATGTTTAAATGAAATAGTTACTCTGATAAGACAGGTGTCAGCAGGGTTCAAATTCCTGCATTTTCTTGATGCACATACTAGCCAGTTTTTAAGTGCAGATTTTCTCAATAATTGAGAAAGCAGGGAAACGGCCACTCAAATATAGTACATATTGGCTTCCTACAGGTGTAAAGGAACAGAGGTGTTGTAAGTTGATCCACTGGTTTTACCTGTTGGAATCTGGAACTGCTAATAGTATACAAATTTCCTGAAAATAAAACATCTCCTTCCAAGCATTGAAATTTTGGCTCTGTCCTCACGGATGCTATCCAGGCACATTCTTGCCCACGAGGTTTGTGGGCTGTAGGGAAGACTGCACTCTTGGACCATATCACATCCCAGGGAGCCTGGGAACCTGTCAGAAGGCGTTCATTGCTTGTGTGACCACTGCTTTTCTGTGATTCTGCGGGCTCCCAGTTGTGGAATGTCACTGCCACGTGCAAGACATCCCATCTTCCATAAAAGAACATCAGGTTTAACTATCAACGTGTCCAACATTTCTCTCTTAATTAGGCCAAAAGCAAAAGTGTGCTGTAGACCTAGGGGAGAGGACCCTGGAAGGGGTTGGTGAATCCAGGCTCTGAGCCAAATTCAGGACCAAGGTCAGCAGTGGGGTGGGGTGGGTAGTTAGGGGAATGTCACACAATGGATAGAATATGAGGTTTAGGGACGGATCTGAGGTGGAGTCTTGTCCCACCACACCAGCTGTGGGCCCTCAATAACTTACTTAAATGTCGGTGTGTGTGTTTCCACGGGAAATAGAAAGAGTACCCACATCACGGGGTTGTTCGAGGGATCAAAGAATGTAGAAAGACCAGAAATGATGCCTAACATGTAATGGCTTCTCAATGAATAGTAATTTTTGCTGGTTTGTGAGAAATGTGCAAATGCAGAGCAGAAGCTGGGCAAAAGTTCGATCAAATGGCTCTGTGAAACCTCCAGGAAATAGGAAGGCAGAGAATGACTAGCTCTGCAACAAATACTTGCCAAGCTCCTTTGCGTTGCTGGCCCTCCCGGGGCTACCTCTCTGAGAGTTTCTATCTGCTTCCCCTGAGTCTGAATCAGCACCTGTGGGGCGGTTGCTGGGCTTGATTTGAAGCAGGTCAAGAGCGAGTGCAGTGCATACAAGTACACAGCCCGCCACTGAGCGGGAGGCATGGTGGCTCTACTCTCCTGCCTGCAGGAGTCTCCTCTGTGTCTTTTAAGCACAGGACATCCCCAGTGCCTGTACATATAGCAGCAGATTTATTAAAGAGGGTTTCTGTGTAGCTTTTAGGGACCATGACTACTGGCTATAGGCTTCCTCTCAAGGCCTTTGGGGGAGAATCGGCAGGACAAGCCTGAAGAGCACAAAGCCTGTGGTCATAAGATGCCATCATGGGGGGGGGGGCGTGTCCCGTTAGTGCTGCCTGTCTTCTGTGACAGAAGCAGTCCCCTCAACCGGTGTCCTGACCTGGGGTCACTGTGGTTTGAAACCCATCTGTTGACTCCAGCTGTTAAGGGGCACCCCCCCCCCCAGAGCTCTGGTCTTTTCCGATGATGACCACCTCGTTGATTTGGATTGGAGGCTTTGTCTGTCTGGGAACTGTTCACGTGTTTTATTCTGAACCCACAGACATTTCCCAGGCCCCGAGGGGACAGACAGCAGAGGAGGTTAAGTGCTGCAAACTGCTGGTCTGAGAGCCCGGGCTTCCGAGCGGCACTGGCTGGGGAGATGGGCGTCTGCCTGGGCGCTGAGCATGCAAGGCTGGGCCAGAGCATGGGCACTGATGAGGGTAGTCCACAGACGGCAAGGTCAGACCAGGATGCTCTCCCTCTGCCCCTTGGCTCTCCACCCCCGCCGCCCACCACAATGGCAGCGGATTTTGTGGGCAGGAAACTTGCTTCTCCCGACCAACCAACAAACTGACCCTCAGTTCTCCCAGGCACATGACAAGCAGTCCTGTAGACTGTCCTTCCTTGTGCTTGGAGGGCACCTACCGACTACCCTAGAGTGAATTATGGAGGATTACTACAGTGTTCACAAGCTGAGCACAGAGCACCGGATGGCAACTCGATGATCTCCTAGTCTGGTCTGGCCAAGGTTAAACTATACTTTACTTACATTTTCCATATTTACCAAACTTGGGCACATATACTGGACAATGCATAGGTAGTTTTTAGCTAAATGACTGGATTTCCTGGGGTCCTTTCTGTCAGCAATAGCAGATGGGCAAGAAAAGTGAAGATCACTTTGAGAACTGGAAATGTTTAGATTTATGTGGAAAAGTGATAAATGAATAATGTCTTTGCTGAAGGCCATGTTGGAGCTAAGTCACATAAAGTGTAGGTAGGACGAGGTGTCAGCATTAGATAACAAAGCAGGGGATGGCTCTTTGTCTCACTTCCCAAGTGATGCTGTAGCACACTGCCTCCTACCCAATCTTGCTGCTTCCCAGGAGTGCCCACATTCAATCCATTCTCCTCCCGCCGTAAGAGTGACCTTTTAAAAATGCAAATCAGACCACACTGCTCCCTGTACAACCCTCTAATGCCTTCCTCTTGCAGTCAGAATAAAATCCAGTGGCCATGGCTTCCAGAGCCCTGCCTGTATGTCTCCATCCCCTGCTGCCCTGTCCACACTCACTGCTCCAGGCACACTGAGATGGGGCTGACCTTGTTCCTGCCTCTGCCTGGTGTGCCCCCTCCCCATCTTTGTGTGGTTGGCGGGCACCTCTTTGGGATTCTAATTTCCTCTGCAGTATCAACAGGGAGGACTTCGCTGAGCCTCCACTCCAAGTGAAGGTACCTAGTGTCCCATTATATGAATCATGTTTCTTATTTCTGTACTTCATGACGCTTTGATATCTTGGGGCCTTGCTAATCCTGGAGAGACTACCCCTCCCAGGCTTAGCTAATTCCTAGAGAAAGTAAACAACTTGCTTGTGAGCACAAACCGGGCCCACACCCCTAACCACTTCCTTATCTGTCATGTTGCAAGTCCACATTCCCGCTGTCCTACACCCCCAGGGCTAGGTGCTGGATGACTGGGGACCCCAATAGCCCAGAATTAGTCATACCACCCAGTCCTACACTTGTTCAGCGTGTCTACCCTGCCTTACCCATTCCTTCCTGTGAAACCCACGATAAAGCCTCCTGCCATGCTCTCCCCTGACTGCTCCTGTCTCCCCCCTGGTGCTTCCCCATGGGGCCTTGGTGGGCACAGCAGGCCCTCTTCTCTTGGGAGCTGTGAATAATAAACAGCCCGTCTGTCATCTTACCGCACCCGATTAACACGAATCCCAGGTACATTTTAAACACCTGTCCCCGTGCAGCCTCCTCTCCATCTCCCTGCCCTGTTTTTGTTCTTTGGGGGTCTTAGCAGCGTCTGAAAATATCTTGCACGTTGTTGATTTGCGTTTTACTTGTGAATACAAGCTGCTGTCCTTCAAGGATGCAGGCATGATGCAGGTAGGGCATCTTCGGTCTGGTAAGCATCCCTCCTGCCCAGACCGGAGCCTGGGAAAATGGGCAGTCAATAATTCTTGTCTGAACGAAGTCTGTAGACACTGCTAGAAGTGACAAGAAGATCTAATGAAAGAATGTTTGAGAAATCATTTCAAAACTTCTAAAGCACTATACAATTAAAACGGTGTGTTTACTGGTGGATATCTCCAATCGCTAAAATTAAGCATTTCCTTAATCCCCATTGCCTCTTTAACCCAAACCCTCGCTCCCTTCCCCCCCAGTGCACTTGTCATGATGAGCACCGGATAATATATGAAATCATTGAATCACTATATTATACATCTGAAACTAACATAACACTGTATGTTAACCAGAATTAATTGAAAAGAAATTAAAAAAATGAAATTAAAAAAATAAAATTAAGCATTTCATAGAGCACCACAGGCAGGCCTCAGAAGAGCTTCATGGAAGTACTTAGTGGTCTCAGAAAAAGTTGTTATTAGGGAAAATCATGTCAATGCTGACACCCACCTGTACTTCCCCTTCTTCCTGGGCAATTTGACTACAACTCCCAGCACCCCCTGCAGTTAGGTCCAGTCACGTGATCAAGTTCTAGCCAATAAAATGCGAGTGGGATTTGTAGGGCCACTTCCGGGCCTGGGGCCTGGGGCCTGCGGACCGACGTCTCTGGAGCCCTCCAGACTCTACCTTACCAGGTGAGCTGGGCATCCGCGGGTGGAAGGCGGAAGTGACGGAGGATGGAAGGAGCCTTGTTCCTACGGCATCACTCATCAAAACATTCGTTTTGGCCGTAACCTCAGAAGTTTTATTGCGTCACACTGCTGAGGTTTGGTGAATACCGGGTCGGCGGCTGGTGCCTTCATTAACGCGGGCGTCCCCAGTGCTGAGTAGTCTGGTTGTTCCGGACGTCGTGAGCACACGCGGCGCCGGGAGATGCACGTGCGCGGGCGGAGCTCGTGCGCCTCGGGCCTCGCTCTGGGCTCCGCTCCGTCTGCTGGGTGCACGGCCTCCCGGGACTCAGCATCCGGCCTTGAAGGGGTTAAAAAGGGCAGTCCCGAAGAAATGAAATCCGTACCTGCCAGTTTGGCAGAGTTTGCAAAAATCTAAAATGAAACTGTCAGGTATTACTTCCCTGGGCCGTAGGCAAGTCGCCCGAAGGTGCAGATCTGATTTCCTCCCTAAACTAAAACCTGTGCCCCCAGGCGCAGCTGTGGGCAAGCGGCCCGGCTGGATTTCAGCTGTCACTCTGCAGTGCTTTTCCCTTCCCGACTGTTCTCCCCCACCCCAGGCCTGGGGACCGGGGCCCTCGGCTGGTCCGCTGGTGGCACCAGGCCCCCTGGTGAAGCTGCCCTCCTCTCTAAGCCCCTGACCTCGCACCTCCACCCTCCGGGCACGCCGTTCTTCCCTTCTTCCCGGGGATCCCTCTCTGAGCCCTTCAGAGCCCTCAGCTGTTTCAGCCTCCAGCAATGGTGGGAAGTAGGCAGACGCCACATTCACAGGTAGCTTTCCTCCATGGCCTCAGGGAAGGGAAGACCAAACAGAGGGAATGCCTCTCAGGGCTTCTCTTTCTGGCCCTGGGGGAGCAGGGCAGTCAGTAGCCAGGTTGGGTTTTTGAAGTCCTTACATAAAAAACATGTGAGCACTTTCTTATCTGCTGAGGTTTCTCCTTTTATGATTTCAGCTTTTGACTTGCCAAGGCTGGGGAAGGGACAATGCTGGTTTCATTGCCCATTAAAAACCCTTGACCTCTGGCACGAAGAGCTCATGGAAACAAGGCATTGGGACATGCCGGGTATTTAGGATGCCGATGTCGTGAGGAACCAGGTAAGTAACTTAGATTCTAATCCTGGTTCAGCACTAACTAGTGTGTCTTCTGGCAGGTCCCTGGTCTCTGGACTTTTTTCCACCCATGCAGCATGGTAGTGGGTTTCTCAGTGCTTCCTCCCCATTGCAAGATTGAAAATGTAATTCATTTTTTCATATCAGATAAATGAACTCTGGTGATTCAACTCTAGGTGATGTGTGACATCTCAATGAATTAGCTGTACTTTAAGAAAGCTTCCAAATGAAGGGCGCCTGGGTGACTCATGGGGTTAAGTGTCTGCCTTTGGCTCAGGTCATGATCTCAGGGTTCTGGATGGAGCCCTGCATTGGGCTCACTGCTCCGTGGGGAGTCTGCTTCTCCCTCTGCCCCTCCCCCCTCCCCCCTCCATGCTTTCTCAGATAAAGTCTCTAAAAAAAAAGAATACTTCCAACTGATTCAACAGTTTAGTTTGCTTGTTTTATTTTTTTTATTTTACTTTTTAATTGTGGTCAGAACGGTTAACATGAGAGCCCTCTTCACAGAGGTCATGTGCACGGGCAGCATTGCGACGGGCAGGCGCAGCTGCAGCTGAGCTCTGGAGCCCCTTGCCACTCCGCACTCAGCAGCAGCAGCTTCATGCTCCCCTCCCGCAGCCCTGGCAACCACCGTCTCGTCTTGCTTCCGTGAGTTCGATGATCTTAGGTCCCTCATGAAGTGGAATCATGCGATAGTTGTCTCCTTGCGATGATGTGGTATATACATGCAATAACATATCATCCAGCCTTTGAACAGAGGGAGATTTCCGTGTTTTTACAGTTTTTATTACTACAGTGTAGTTAGCATACAGTGTCTTGTTCTCGTCAGTCTTGGTGTTTTGTGACTTGTGATCTGAGACGTCTCAGGCAGGGGGCCTTGTGGGGATGGGCACATGCTCTCCCCTCCACCCCATGCCCACTTCCCACCACATTTACGTTGCTTATGTTCTTGGGCTGCAAAGTAAGAAAGAATCCAGGGCTCGATGACCTGAATGTGATAACGGTCCTTATTTCAAGTGGCTTAAACATGTGTCCCATAAAGTCTTTATTTTTTATTCAGAATAAAAAAAATGCAGCCCCCCCTTTCCTTAGTCCTCTCTGGGTTCTGATGTTCTCGACTGTCTAACACGGGACAGGGCTGAGATCTGCCTTCCCTGGCCCATGCTAGGGTAGCACACACCAGGGAAATGCCCTCTCGGTCCTTCCTGGTAAGCAGAGTCCAAGAAAGGCTGCTGCGGCACCTTCTCGAGGCAGGTAACACCCACCTGTGTCGGGTGAGCTGGACAGCCCGCGAGGAGACCTGGAAGGCTTGTTGGTGAAGTGTTAGCCTGAGACTCACGTGCATCGGTGGTGTGTCAACCAGCCTTCATCCTTCTGGTGTTTTGCCAGCCCCAAAGGATAAGGCAGTGAGTGCCACTTAGACCGGGTTTCCTCCTGGAAGTGGCCATCTGTGACGAATGTCACAGCAAGTGGGAGTAAATACCATGTGTCGCTAATTCCTCTAGAGACGCTGGGGTGAGAATACGTAAGTTGTCCAAACAGGAACCTGCACTTCCCAGGGCCCTGCTGAGATCGCAGAGCCCACGAGGTGGCGCCTGAGCTGCGGCGATGAGGGATGGGCCCTAAAAGGACTGGCAGGAGCCTCTGCAGGGGACCTCCCCTGGCAGAACCTTCTTGTGTGTCCTGTCCACGGCTCACACTTCTACCCTACAATACTCCTGGTCTTGCATCCGTCTCTAGCTTCTTTTCTGTGAAAGCGGGGTCCTGGCTTCCTGCTGCTGCTTTAATAAAGCACAGGGTAACTGTTGGAGTTCTTGAAAATCCCTTTAATCCATTGAATGCAGCCTGCGCTGGATTTTATGTTTTAGGCCCTTTCCAACTCAAAATATTAGAGAATGTTTATGGGCCAATCACATGTTCAATAAAGGGCTTGCATTTAGAATTTGGGAACCCTCAAAATTCACAAATGACCCTATTATAAAACGGACAAAAACAAGAACTGACATTTCATCAGAGAGGATATCTACAAAGCTGACATGAGCGTGAAAAGATATTCAGCGTCGTTAGCCAGCCAGGAATGCAATTCAAACCACGATGAGAGATTGCTATAGATCTATTAAAATGGGTAAAATAAAAAGTTGTGATCACACCAAACCCTGGACAAAGAATGCAGAGAGCCTGGAGCTCTCATACACTCCTGGTGGGAATGTGAGCTAGTGCAGCTTCTCTGAAAAGTAATTTGGCAGCTCCTCTTGAAACAAAAAACGGACTTTCCATACAACCTAGCAATTACGCTCTTGGGCATTTATGCCAGAGAAATGAAAACTTATTTTCACACAGACATTTGCACACAAATGTTCACAGCAGCTCTATTTATAGTAGCCCCAAATGATTGGAATAACGTGATTACAGAAATGGAAAGCCGGTCTGTGGTTGTCGAGGGTTAGGGATGAGGGGGACAGAGCAAGTGTGGCAATAAAGGGTATCACGAGGAGGGAACCTTGTGTGACGCAGTTAAAAATATTGACTGTGGTGGTGGATACACAAAGCTACCCATGTGGTAAAATGTCCTAGAGCCACAAACACACCAGGCTGAGTGCATGTGGAACTGGTGAAGTCTGAATGAACTCAGTCGATTGTGACAATGCTGGTTTCCTGGCTGTGATATTGTAGTGTATATTTAGTTACACAAGATGTCACCATTGGGGGAGACGGGGTGAAGGGTACATGGGACCCCCCCCCGTCCATTTCTTCCTCTGAATCTTCAACTATTCAAAATAGAAAGTAAAATATAGATATAGATACGCTCTAAGGTCCAATGGAGGCCAAAATGTTTACCAAGAAAAATTTTATGGAAAAAAAATTTGAAAAAATATACAGCAAGAACACTGGGCTGGACCTAAGAGGACCAGAGGGTTCAAGTCCTGTTCTGTCTCTGCTAGCTGGGTGAGCCTGGGTGATGCACTTTGAATCTATGACTTTTGATTGCCTGTTGATATAGTAGGGATTATAACAATTGCTTTATTTCAAAGGTTCTTGTTAGGATTCATTATTATATATAAAGAACATTTTGTAGTGCCTAGAGCACTGGAAATGCTCAACAAATGTTAGTTCTTCCCATCACACAAGTTATAATCATGACATTAATTTAAACTTATGCATATGGAATAGAAAATACCAATTGTCTCTACAGAGAAGCTGGCTGTGTTTGCAGATTTTGGTGTTTGAGAGATCATTTGGAAGATTCTCAAGTATAATGTTGCTCCTGAAATCTCTTGGCAAGGACACTTGTGTATCTGTGTGCGTGTGTACATTTGGATATAAGAGGAGTGTTCCTGGTTAGCACTTTACCATATCAGGAGTTGGCCTGAAGGGAATTTGCAACTTCCTCTCCATGGTGTCTGTGTTCTGCAGGACCTCCCTCGTTACCGGGGGTTCTTCTAGGTCTCTAAGTGATTGTTGCCACAGAATTTACATGCTGTACCTACAGATTACCCAATAAATGAATTTCCAGAAAACTCTCAGTTGTGTGATAGCTTTTAGTAACTTCACCATATCCTTGGGATCATCTCAGTAATAATGTTTGGAGAACTAAATGTGTATTTCGGCGGTGTGGTTATTACTACATGTCAGACATGAGCTGTCTACTGTGTTGACGTTGGCCTGTTGTTACAGAGTTTCTGGAAAACAGCTACGCGGGTGCCTCACATCCGTTCTCTTCAGCTCCCTTTCAGTTTTCCGTGAGGTACTGAGAAGGGACTTAGGTTTGGTGGCTCCTGCCTCAGTGTGGCAGGCTCCGCCGGTCCAGCTGTTCAGGCAGATGGTGGGCCGGTGGGGTCGATGTGTTTGTGGCTTGGAGTTTCCTGGCTTCACTGACTCGCCCCAGCTCATGGGAGCATTTGCCTTACGTTTCTTATTGGAACCCACATTGTCTCTCTTGGCTTTGGCTTTGGAATTCTAGACTTGTGGTTTCGGAGTTGGCGATTGTCCATTGAGCCACTTTCCAGCCCACGGGAGGGCAAAGGGAAGGAAGCTCTTTGGCTTATTCCCACATGCTCACTGCTGCGCTCATCAAAGCAGCTTGCTCCTGGGGCCCTGTGAGGGTGCTGATGTGCATGCAGTCGGCTCTGTCTGGGGCCCCCTCTTCCTGGTGGGCATCATGGAAACCTAAGCTGGACCTGGAACACCCCCAGATGCTTCCTTACTGGAACTCCTCTCCCCAGCTCGTGATAGCTGTGCATCTCCACAGCTGCTAAACCCTTTATTTCCAAACTGGTGGTGTGTTGGCCAACCCAAGGCTTTCCTGATGCCTTTGAATGCAACTTCCTCTCAGACACTGATCTATTAAATTTCTTTCTTTTCCACTGGAAACATTTCCTGGGTATAAAAGATACTCAAATTCATAGATTCCAATCAAAGCCTATTGATTTCTGTTTTGCTTTTCTCTGATCCCCTCCAAATTCTCTTCCCTCCTCCTTGTATCTCCACCCTCATTTGCAGTTGGTACTCAGCACCCGCCTGCCCGCCCGCCCCCCACTCCCCAGTACTCTGCAGAAAGGTGCGACAAAGCTGGGGATTGAATTTGCAGGATATTCACCCACAGAGACAATAAAGCCCCATTCAGACAGAGAGCTCTACCAATAATTATTCACATAATGTGAAAAATAAATGGGGCTTGTTACCATTGATGCTATTAGCATGTTAACTTTCTTTAAAACCATTTTAATGATGATTAAGTAACAATTGGATATTGCATTATCAAGGGGTCTCTGTGTTTGTGTATATTGGCTGGTTCTTAATTGGCTAATCTCTGAGGATGGGGCATGAAGGCAGGAGATGAAGAAGCTGGGATTTTGAAGAGTTGTAACAGAGCTTTTAACATTTTATAACTAAATTTCTAAGAAGTAGCTTCTAAAACATTCTTATGAGCTGACTCCCTTAACATAAATAATTCAACTAGTCTTAATTAAATATTCTAACTGAGGTCTTGGTCATTTCCTTTTCATTTAGTTTATTGTACCAAATTGCAAAGTTGAGAAACATTTTTAAAAATTAAATGAGTACCGGGGTGCCTGGGTGGCTCGGTTGGTTAAGCGACTGCCTTCGGCTCAGGTCATGATCCCGGAGTCCTGAGATCGAGTCCCACATCGGGCTCCCGGCTCAGCGGGGAGCCTGCTTCTCCCTCTGACCCTCTCCCCTCTCATGCTGTTTCTCTCTCGCTCACTCTCTAATAAATAAATGAATAAATAAAATCTTTAAAAAAAAATTAAATGAGTACCTCTTATCATTCAGATAGCTTTTTAAATTCTACTTCAAATCGACACTTCCTGGCTTAGACTGATGTTAGTCTTGGATTAACTTTCTATTCCATATCAACGAAAGGAATTTGGGACAGGTACTGAGTCTAGATCCGAGTCACCAATGCTGACACCTCAAAACATAAGCATATGTTGCGAAACTAAAAAAAATCAAAGAGGTTTGTCCTGAACACCCAGTCAGCAAAAATTAACTGACATGCAAACCCTTTTCTCTCTGCCAGACTTGCCAGTTGCTTTGTAATGCCTTAGTTAATCTTGACAACATCTCTTTGAGGTCGTATTATTCATATATGGCAGATGGGGAAACTGAGGCCATAAATGTTAAAGTAATGGAGGTCATTGATTTATCCAGAGTTTCTCACCACATAGTCCATGAACTACCTGTGTCAGAGTCGCTCAGTGTCCCAAAGTGCAGATTTGGAGAGCTTCTGGATTTTTGGAAATGGGACACACAACTTCTCATTTTGGAACTGCCTCCCGAGGCTGTTTGTGTAACTGCCAAAGTTAGGTGACTGCATTTATAGCTATTTCTTGACGTGTGAATTCTGCTTCTGAACAAAGCTGCGTTGCTCAAGTGAATCAGTCCATTGGAAACTAGTGAGAGAATGGGAGCAGTATTTTCTATCCTGAGAATTCAGACCTCACTGTGTCTTGATGCTTTTTTCCTTTAATAATCTCTTACAGTCTGAGCTACTTAAGTTCTCTGTTGATTCCTACTTACTTTTGACTAATGACAGCTCTTTGGGCTCTTAGGGCCCCATTCCCTTATACTCATGTTTTCATGAGGGGATTTACTGCTGTGTAATAGTCCACATCCAGTCAGAAAACGGAAACCATGCTAGGCCTTTGGACAGGGGGAGCTCAGCCCAGGGGACTGGTTACACAGATGGCAAAAGACCAGAAAAGTCGATGAGGATGGTGGGCAATGGAGAGATGAGGGGCACAGGAAAATTGACAGTAACACAAAGTCACCCTTGTGTCCCATCTTGTCTGGGGGACACCTGGAGGAAGGAGTGTTGCCAGAAGCAGCAGCTGGGCCAGCTGGCAGGTTCTAGAAGCTTCTGGGGAGGGTGACAGTCAAGGAGATGGTGACATGGCCTGAGGCAGAGTGAGGGAGGCATGACTGACTCCTCCCTTGTACTTCACCTTCCATGGGTGCCTCTCATTGGTCAAAATTTCCAGAAAGTTGGCTGAGAGACGGATCTCCCTAAAATGTAGAGCAAGTTGGGGAAGCAAAAGCAAGGGGACTGAGTATGAGGGGCAGATGGTGGGTGTACATGTCCTCAGGGAGGGGGACCGTCCACTGTTTCCCTCTCTTGTGCCCATGTGAGGGAAAGGAGTGACTCTGATAAAGTGTGGCCACACAGCTCCCTGCTGGCCTCTGCTGAGCTGTGATCACCAGGGCAGGGCCCTCCCCTTGTCACAGGCCCTTTTGTGTCCATGGCTCACAGCTCATGGGATCAGGCAGGGTCCCCGCATGATCTCATGCCATCAGGGCCAGACTGGCCCTAACTTCTGGTTTCAGAGAGGGAGGTGAGAGATCCATCCATAACTCCATGGTCGGCAAGATAATGTTCATGTCCTCATCCAGGGAACCTCATGATTATGTTACATTACACAATGAGGTGAATTAAGGGGGGGGCAGATGGTCTTAAGGGTGCTAACCAGCTGGCCTGAAAATAGAGAGAGGGTCCGGATTATGCAGGTGGACCCCATGTCATCACAGGAATCCTTAAAAGTGGCAGAGGGAGCCAGTGGGCGATACGTGGTAAAGGTTGCATTCAGATCGAGTGGGGAAAGAACCCCACTTGGGATCAGTCTTAGACAACTGGCCTCTTATCAGAAGAACCTCGCCCTCCAACACCAATCATACTCAAAAATAAATTTCAGATGTGTTCAGGATAGAAATATCAATAACCTTAAAAATAAAATTTTAGGATAGTGGTTTATATCTTAAAGTAAAGAGACATATGTGCTTGAGTAAGACTAGAAACACGAACACGTAAAGGAAAGACTGGCCGTCATGCCCACATAAAAATGTGAGATCTTTGTGTGCCAGGACACCACAAACACAAGTCGGAACGGGAGTGACACAGCCCACACACAGTACCTGAGATGAGAGGCTGATTTCCCTGCTTCCCAGTAGCTCCTACAGTCAGGTGGGGAGGACCCATAGGAGGGGTCAGCAGGTGCGACGGGCGGGCACATCCTAGACCAGCAAACACATGTGGCCAACGTGCAGCTGTGGCCTTGGTCGTGGCCTGTGAGGTTCTTGGTTCTTGTCGGTGTTGTTTTTTTAACCCATGATTTGCAGTTTTTACTTTGATTTCTTCCTTTGCCTCAAGGTTCTATTTGAAAGTTTTATGCTTTCTAAGTGGTTGGATTTATTTGGACTCTCCTCTTGTTGTCCTTTTCTGGTTTTATTGAGCAATGGTCAGAAAATATGTTCTGAATGATCTCTGTCTTACAGAGAACATATAGAGCTTATGTTTATTAACTAATAAAATTTTTGTTAAATATTCCTCGAGTACTCTAAAAATATATATTCTGGTTCGGGGTGTAAAAATTTTATATGTAGTTATTAAATATTTTACTAAGGTTGTTAGTTGTGTTATTCGAATTCTTAGATCTCATTTTTTTCTATTTAATCTATTTCTGAGAAATGTGTTTCTGATTTTCCCAATTTCTCCTTGAATTTATGTATCTTTTCCTATAGGTATTTTGATACTTTATTTTGTGCCTGAGGATATGTGACTGTTGTATTTTGTGAATTCTCTTTAACCAAGATGAGATTACTTGTTTGCTCCATTTATGAACATTTGCCTTGATTTCTCCTGCGGGTCTTGCTATACCTGCTGCCCCTGGGCATTTCTTCCTGCGTCCCACCCATTCCTTCATTTGCTAGTGTTTCCTGGGTCGTTTGGCTTGGGGTGAGTCTCTTGTAAACAGCATGCACTTCACCTGTCAGAATATGCCTTTTTAACGGTGAAATTAACCTGTTACGATTACTAGTATGTTCTGAGTTATTCCAGTGAGCATATTTTTAGGTCTTCCGCTTAAATTTTGGACAACCACTAGTCAATGAAAATAAGATATGAAACTTCTAAATTACTAGAGGAGAGAGAGAGAAAGATAACCACCAATGCAGGAAGCTTAAGGAGAGACAAATATCAACAGGGAAGGTGGTGTACTACGCAAAATCCACAGCTACCTTCCTAGGACCTTCAGCATGCGTTCTCTCCAGTTACCCTGGAAAGGTTTTGTTTTTAAAGATTTTATTTATTTGAGAGAGAGAGCGCACAGGAGTCAGGGTGTGTGTGTGGGGCGGGGGGCAGAGGGAGAAGCAGGCTCCCCGCTGAGCAGGGCGTTGGAGGCAGGGCTGGATGCGGGGCTGGAGCCGGCAGTTCAGTTCCGTGAATGTCATCATTACCTTTAATGCAAAGCTGAAGAGTGGACTTCTAAATTAACACTACTAAAAGAAAAAAATCATTAGTAACTAAAATTCCAAGGGCCTTATAAAAAACCTTTTGGGGGGGCTGGTGAAGCTGGATGGCTCAGCCGGTTAAGCGTCTGGCTCCGGTGGTGATCTCGGGGCGCTGGCCGGCCTGTAACTGTAAGGCGCCGCACACAGCGGACAAACCGCTCGCCGCCCCTGCCCGAGGCTGCAGCAGGCACTCCTCCAGGTGAACAGAGGTGCATACTCATCATGTCAGGAAAGTGTCTTGGTGATGGAGCGTATTGTAAAATTGGCCCTCCCTTTATGGCTGTTTGTTTTATGCTAATATCTGGCGATTCTTTGTTGCCTGTTAATTTTTTTATTACGTATCCAGATTAATCTGGTGTGAATGATCTCAGGAGCTGTAAAAGTCAGAGCTCCATTTCCCCAGAGTAAACCTCACTCTGGTGGGGAAGGTGCACCAATAAATAGGAAGCCTCCCTTCAAGGAGCTGGTGGGGGAAGGGATGCAGGTCCTCCTGCTGAGGGCTCCAGGGTCCCCCACTCCCCTTCACCCCTCCCGGCTCTTAGCCGTTGAGACACGTGTACAGAGAAAAAGCTGGTAGAACAAAGAGAACAGACACCTACTTCATCTAAATTGACTAGAGTGTCCAGTAAGCCCCAAGAGGCTGGCTAAAATGGTTTCAAAATGTGTACTTTTCTGAATAATAATACCTCCATTGAAAAGTTAGGAAGAATCTGGATTGAAAAATGAGGTCTAGCCCTGAGGGTAGGTGGGACCTCCCTGAAACTGAAGCCCCACGCTGGGGAGCCCACGTTGGATTTGATGACTCTCGCTGCTGTTGTGAGCAGAGAAGCTGGAAGGGAGAGAGGACCCCTCCAGTTGGCTGGCGCATGTGGGCAGGGAAGGGCACACGGAGGGAGGCCAGCAGGGGCATCTTCTGTGACCTCAGGCTGCGGGAAGTGCCTGTCCTATTCCTGCCTCTGAGACCCAGTAAAATGGGAGTGTCAGGTCCTGGCCAGTCACATTATCGCATCGTCCTCCCTTGGAAAGGGGAAAAAAAGACTGAAGTGAGCTCTCATTGGTGAACATGGGGGAAATGGAAGTGTCTTCTGTGTGAGCTGAGGCACAAAGTTGGGGGGAGCCACTCACCCCCTTCCCACACCCCTCCAGCTGACATTGTCCGGGCTGTGCTGTTTGCACTTGAATCCCATACCCACCTGTCGTCTTTGCTCTATCCAGAAGTTTCTCAAAGACGTTTTCCCATGCTGGCACGATTCCTGCTTCCCAATGACCTCTAGGTGGTTCTTATTTTATAGCTCTTTCATTTCGAGGATGTAGAAAGGAGGAGATAAAAACACGTAGACAGTCCACCTTCTTGGACTGAAGAGGTGACAGGGTGGGTGAGATGCGGATCCTGAGGGAGATGACAGGATAGGAAACCAACACTTGATTGACGGTTTTGCAACTGGGAGGCTCAGGAGAAGACAGTGAGGTAGAACCATTTCTATCTTCAGAGATTTAACATAAGTCTTGCCGTGGAGACCCCTGGAATCATTAGTGTCGATGCACCAGTGTTTGGTGGGGACATGCTCCGGTGCAGCTTCTGTCTATGCTCTTCATTTCAGCCTCTGCATTCTAGAATGTCCGTGTCCTCCTCTTCCGCTTAATTCTTGTCATCTTTCCAGGACAAGAACTCTTGCCGCGTCCTCTGTGGACATCCTTTCAGACCATTCTCTTCTACACTAGCAGTACAGTCCACTGTAATTTGGAAGAACGCCCTCTGTGTCCTGGGAGGCAGCAGTGAACATCCTGGGCCTTACCTCTGGGGAGCAACTGTATTGCTGCTGCTTCTGAATCTCCTGAGAGCTCCTTGTTTGTACCATCCTTTGGCACTTACACAGACACACAGCATCCTTCAAAAGAGGCGTATCCTGTGAATTCTGAGAGGCGGGACACTCACTGCTGGGCTCCTCATGTCTTCAGAGCCCTTGTGTGCCTCACTTGCCAGTTCAGCGCCCTGCTCTTCTCTGCCCTGGTTATGGCGGGTTACTTTTCCCTGCTCCCTGCCACACAGGTGCTGGGGCGCAGGCTGGGAGGGCGGAGGGAGAGGAGACGTCAGGGAGTTCACACCCACTTTCTGTCTCCGGTCTCCTCCTCTTGCTCCTGCTCTTGTGGGGCAGCCCCTCCCACTGCAGTCCCAACCCCAGCCCCCCCCCAGCCCCGTGGCTCACTCTGCTCCTGGGACGCCCACCTTACCCCTGGGAGTGGGGATGGCACCTGCTGCTCATATCCCGGTGGCCTCAGCGCCCCCTTTGGGCATCTCAGTTCTTCCAATATCTGTGTCAGTTTTCTGTATCAATTCCCTTTGTTTGAAATTCTGCCCCGGTTTCTGTTTTCTGACTGGACCCTGAAGGATGCAGTATCCATCTAGCTTCTCAACAATTCTTTTATTGATTAAAAAAAAAA
Organism: Phoca vitulina; assembly: GCF_004348235.1. Lineage (NCBI taxonomy): Eukaryota > Metazoa > Chordata > Mammalia > Carnivora > Phocidae > Phoca > Phoca vitulina. The sequence goes on along the minus strand of NW_022589783.1, from coordinate 4,510,047 downwards.
AAAAGTGCTGCTTCCATATGCCAGGCACTGTGCTGGATGCCAGGGATTTAAAACTAAAAAGAGAAGTAACAGAATAAATATCTGTTGTCCTGAAATCCAGTGATTGAAAAATGTGGGGGACATCATTCCCACCTTGAGCCACTGCTGCGCCCCCAGGCACTGAAGATGAGACATCTTTCTGTTTCCTGGGCAGGCTTGAATACTCCCAAGGAAGGGGATTTCAGGGTATAGACAGCCATGTTTCCACCAGTGGTTAAATGTCAGATTCTTAATTAGGCTTCAGTTGTGGCTCTGGAGTGACCAGATATGGTGGTGGCAGCTGAGGAGTTAAACCTGCAGTTTAGGCGAGGCTGGAATTTTAGAGCAGCCAACTCGTGCTGTCCTGCAAGGAATGTACTAGTCTGAGGGCGTGGACAGCCAATTCCTGCTCCACCTCCGGTGCGTCCAAGAGCACAGATGCTCTAAAATCCCTTTATATCCTTGGAAGAAGAAGGCTCGCATCACTGCTGAACGTCCTAGCAGCCGTTCAAAGTGGGGTGAAGCCCTGGAGATGGCTTCGACCTCTCAGAATGCCAAGGGTCCCTTATGAGCCAGCTTCCACAGCTGACCCCGCTGGGAGCTGATGTCAGAAGCTGCATGAGGAGGGCTTCCGCCAGACGCATGCCACGCTCTGAGCTCCGAGTCTGGCAGGGCTCGTGTGGCCTCCCGCTAAGGCTCTGCGCTGTCCTCACACAAGCTGATGGATCATTCAGCATTTATCAGCCTCCGAAGCTCCATGCCCAGAACTGACATTTCCCTGGAATCAAAGCCTTTCTAAGCTTAGAGGAGTGCTTGATGTGATGGGTGGGTGGTTTATTAGGCTCCTGGGCCATTTGGAGTTTCCTTGATGGCATGCAGATGTTGCCTGGTGCCCTGGATGAGGATAAATGATGCTTTCCTAGGAGCTTGATCTCGGAGAAGGTTTCTCTTGGTCTGGTGAGCTGTACAGTTTCTTTGGTGTAGAACAAAGTTCTTAGTTGTTCTTTTTTTGAGGGGTGGACATGGACCTATTGAGAATTTGATAAAACTATGGGATCCTTTCACTAGAAAAATGTATTTGCACAAAATTTTGCATATAGTCTCTCTTAAGCTTATAGGTCCATGGGCCCTGGATCAATGGCCCCTAACATAGACTATGCACAGCTAATGCATGCTAGAGGAACTGGAAGGCACGTTATGCATGAGAGCTTTGTCCTGTGATGCAGTCCCCTGCCCTGCTTTTGACTTTTGGGGCATTCATTTCACATATACTGAAGAGGGGCAAAGACTTGCGTGTTCATGGCCACCCCAAGTTCAAGTCTGTGCTTGGGCAAAGGGCCCTGTCTTCTCTGTGCCTTTGCTTTCTTTGCCAATGGCTGAAGTAGCAGATGTCTGGGGTCTGTTTCATTGCAAACATTTCCATGTGGCGTGTATTCCTGTCACTGCATAGAAACTAGTCTTGTCAAATTCACCAACAGCCTCCATCTTTTCAAAGTTGATGACACTTGTGTTCTTCATCTTTCATGACAGTTCAGCAGCATCCGACCCAGCTGGTTGCTCTTTCCTTGAAATTTATTTTGTTTGTGACATTTCGAGAGTTTTCTACTCCTTCTCTGGCCTCTTCCTCTCAGTCTCCCTTGCTGTTTCCTTCTCTTCTGCGGCATCATAAATGTTGGAGTGTCCTGGCCTCATCCTGAGATCTAATTTCATCTCTGTCTGCATTAATTCTCTACACAGTTTCATCCAGTTCTGTTGCTTTACAATTCTGGATGCTACTGTTTTCAGTCCTGATCACTACTCTGAATTCTGATGCAGGTGTCCAGCCACCTCCGTGAAATCCCTGCTTGGGTAAATAAGCATCTTGAAATTGACATGTGCAGATGAAGCTCATGATTGCAGTAAGATGCTATTTTTCTGAAGTAGGAGGAACTGGAGGGAACCAGTTTGGGGTTCAAATGGGGAGATGACTGGTTATCAAGTTAAACATTTACTGAACACTCTTAATTGTTTTTCCTTTCCCCTACTCTCTCTCTCACTCTCCCTTCCTTCCTTTTTTAAGATTTCATTTATTTGAGAGAGAGAGCAAGCAAGAGAGAGAGAGCAGGAGCAGGGTGGGGGGAAGGGCAGAGGCAGAGGGAGAATCAGACTCCCCACTGAGCAGGGAGCCTGATGTGGGGCTTGAGCCCAGGACCCTGGGATCATGACCCGAGCTGAAAGCAGATGCTTAACCGCCTGAGCCACCCAGGTGCTTCTTCTTCCCGCTTTTCTTGACCACCCAATCTGTCTGAAAATCCAGCCAGAGTTCCACCTCCAAAGTAGATCACTGTTCCATTGGCTTTCTCCATTTTGCTACTCTAGGCCACTTTTCACCCCCACCTGACACCTAGAGTGATGGAGTAACTCCCTCACAGGCCTCGCTGCTTCCTCTCCCACCTCCCAACTGTGTCTCCACGAGCAACCTCAGTGACTTTTCATAAACACATACCAGATGGCCTTACAGCGTTCACCTTCTAAACCATGTCGAGGCTTTGTGCTAGAACGAAATAAAACTCTTTATCACGGCCTCCATGGCCTCCATCACCTCCCCATTTCAGACTCTTAAATTCTGCACTGGCCAGGCTAGTGTTGCAGCCAGGCTCCATGGTTTTCTTAAATATGCTAGGTTCTTCTTCCTGGGCTTACAGAAGAATTCTAGGGAAAATATGACACTAACTTTTACATGTATGCTGCCTTATTTCTCCAATTGCATCACAGGCTTTTGAGAGCAGGGACCTGATTTTATGCTTTGCACCTTCAGCATCTCTGCCTGTGTCTGTATCTAGGACAGTATCTTGCACTAATTCATTCAAGGCGTTATTTGTTGAGCACCTATTACGTATCAGGCTCTGTGACTGGGAATGTAGATGTTAGATGTTGAGAACTGTTTCTCTCTTGGTCTGGAAAGATGAGCCATTGCATGGTGAGAATGGGAGTGAGGAGATACTTGCCATAATAAATGTGAGATGTATGAAAGCAAATTTCAACTTGGGTAGAATTTTGCCATTTTAATGAATTTTGAAAAGTATCATAAGGTATCTTTATTGCTTTGGATTAGTAACAGACTAAATCGTGCCTTAGTTGCTTGCAAAAATACATATGATTTCCCAAAGTGCTAAATTCACTTCCAGGCTGTAGCTGAAAGCATCACACTTAATGGAAAATAATGATATTTCTAACTCGAATAGACAACAAGCAAGGTAAACCCTTGCTTGTCTTCCTTCCCCCATGATAAACATCTTCTGCTCAGAGTTTTGCCTGAAACACAGCAGAACGATAAATCAAACCATGTTAAAGAAGAGACTTACTCTTTTAGCCACAGACTCTTCTTTCAGACTTAAACACAACAACTATAAAATGTTAGGTGTGAGCTTATTTGTGCTCAGGTGTTAAATTTAGTGGGGAGACTGTACCTTACATCTTCAAAGCTTTGTCTTAAAATTTTTTTAAAGCAAGTCTTGCCAGGTTATACCAAAAGCTTCCTTGCTGGTATAAATGCAATTAGCGACCAGGTATAAACACTGCCTAGAAGCTTAGCTTGTAGAGTTTAGTGAGCAAGTGTAAGCATTCCTTGTAAATGTGAAGCTGTTAATTACAGAAGATCAAAACAGCTTGGCTCAACTAGATGGAGCTGGGATATTCTGTGCTGGTTAAAGATCATAAGGGGCTTAAGGAAGTGAGTGACATGGTATTAATTATTTTTTAAAAATAATTTTCCTTTTCTGCTCAAATAGAAATTGGAAGCAGAGAAGAGGAAACTTAGCAAACATGAGCTCTGTCTTGCTGTTTGGGGGTGACGCCGGTGGTAGACGCCTGTGTGCGGGGCCGTTTGAGGGAAGCTGCCCAAACAGAGAGCTGCAACAGCGGACCTCGGGCCCCGCATGGAGGACATAAGGCAACGGGGGCTTCTCGGGGCCTAGCAGAACTGTGGATTGAAATAAACGATAGTTCTAAAAGTGTCCTCTTGGGGAGGCTGCCAGATTTCCAAAACTTGGCCAAAAAAATGGCTTTAATCCTTTAAAAACTCTAGACATTTTTTATGAAACCTCTTAAGCCAGATCAGTTTTAGTTTAGTTTTTGACCAGAAATCATATTATTTTACCTTAAAACAACTCAGAGTGACTTTTGGCTGCTTCTAAATGTCAGCCACGGATTCAGCACCACGAGAGAGGCGGCAGTAAGCCCGTGGCCATGCCGAGTGCCGCTGACCAGAGGGACCCCTGCAGGGTCTTGCGGGGGTTTTCTCTGAAGTGGTCAGAACTCCGAGGCACGAAGTCAGGCATCAGCCGCACCACCTTATAATCGTACGTCCTGTACAGATGCAGCTGGTAATTGAAACCAGTATTTTATTTAAGCCTGCAGTGAAAGCTGGGTTGAATTAAGTAATTCATGTTTCAGTTGAAGAATTGGACAGAAGAGTGCCTGAGCATTTCTGCGTGTGCTTGTATGTTTCTTCATGGGGTCGACTGAGAGAGCTGTGTGACAAGAGTATTTCAGAGCAGTCTGTAGGTCAGATGGTGCACCTGCATGGCCCATGTTCCAGTTCCCGCCCCAGTGACTTGCTCTTGGTTTACTGTTCTTTCCACTCTACCCAGCCAAGTACGCACTCCCTGTCTCAGGGGTAAGGCTGGTTTTTCACTTCCAGTAAACTCAACTCAGACGTTTCCTCTTGAGCACCTTCTAAGGCCTAGAAGACACTCATGTCTTCATGAGCTGTCAGCATCAGTAAAATCGGATAATGTCCTAATTGTTCTCTGGCATGATTAGGATTAATTGTTCATTAAAGTTTCTTGTTCCTTTAATTGTTATGTGCCGGGGGATCTTTGTTATTTCTGTTTCTGCTCCTACCCCCCCTTCCACTCACCTTGTTATAGCTCAGTACTGGCCCTTGAACATCCAAGAAAAGCACCTTTTGTAACTTTGAAAACCAGAAGACGATCTAGATGTCACACTAGGTCCTTCTGTGTTTCTTGATGTTGCAGAAATTGCGACAAGGGTAATGATCTAGGTTTTAAAATAAAATGCAGCCGAGCATATGCTTTCCTGTGTTGTTTCTGTTCCTCTCCTCTGATTGCACAGGGCCAGGGGTGGGGTGCATCTCCCCTATTTCTTTTCAACACATTGATTCCAGTATCTGGGCCAATTGTCTGAGTTGGTGGGATATGCGAGCTGCCTCATGCAGATCTGTTCTCCCTCTGAACCCATCTTCCAGCTCACAACCGCAGAAAGAATGTCAGTAGGGAGCACATTCTGGGGACTACTTGGTGATCTTGTCAACGTGAGACCTTCAGAAACCTGTCCTGCCCCTAAATCCTGACCACGTGTGTTCCCTGCGTAGCCTCATACGTGAGCCCAGTCAGTACTTGTCCTGGGCCTCAACAGTGACTAAGGGGAGTCGTTTAGAGTAAAAAAGGCTGCGAGCCTTCTGAACTGCAATCTCCCTCCGGTGTGGCCATCTGCCTCCCTTGTCCCTCCATACACCTCTCATTCCATGCCGAGGCTTCTCATCTGGATGGCAGTCAGCTCGCTGCCTGTGGAGCTGGCCTTTTGCACCTCTGGCAAAACATCACGACCCACTGCATCCATAGACAAGGGGCTCGAGGCCCCGACTTGCTCTCCGTGTGGTGCTGATATTCTCCTCTTCTTAATTCCTCCCTAGGCCACTGGCTTCCCAAGTCAATTTCTAGATTTTTGGAAACCCTCTAACTCACGACAGGCAACAAAATAAAAAATAGATAAATGGGAGCAGATTAAACGTTAGAAACTTCTGTGTGTTAAAAAAAAATAGTCAACAGAGTGAAAAGGCAACCTGTGGGATGGGAGAGAATAATTGGAATTCATATATCTGATGGGCAGTTCGTATCCAAAATACATACAGAACCTGTACAACTCGACAACAAAAGAATAACCCAATTAAAAATGGGCAAACGGACAAGAATAGACGTTTCTCCAAAGAAGATCCACCAGTGGCCAATAAATATGTGAAAAGATGCTCAACGTCATTCACCATTAGGGAAATGCCCATCCAAACTGCAGTGAGCTGTCACCTCACACCTGTCAGGATGGCCACTGTCAAAAGAACAGAAAACAGCAAGTATTGGCAAGGATGCAGAGAAGCTGGGGCCCCCGAGCACAGTTGGCGGGGGTGGAAAATGGCGCAGCTACTGTGGAAAACAGGATGGGAGGTTCATCAAAAAATTTAAAATAGAATTGTCACATGATTTAGCAATCCCACTTCTGGGTGTTCATCCAAAAGAATTGAAATCAGGATCTCCGAGATACTCACCCGCCCAGGTTCATTACAGCATTTTCATAATAGCCAAGATGTGGAAGCAGCCCAAAATGTCCATCAACAGATGAATGGATAAGCAAAATGTGGTCCATGCACATGGTGGAATATTATGTACCTTGATAGAAGAAGGTAATCCTGACACCTGCTACAACATGGATGAACCGCGAGGACACTGTGTTCAGTGAAGTAAGTCAGTCACGAAAGGACAAACACTGTGTGATTCCACTTCTATGAGGACTCTGAAGTAGTCAAAATCATAGGAACAGAAAGGAGAACAGTTACCAGGGGCTGAGGTGGGAGGGAGGGAGAGTGAGTGTTTAGTAGGGATAGAGTTTCAGGATCACAAGATGAAGTTCGGGAGATCTGTGGTACAACAACGTGAATGTGTTTAACACCACTGAACTATACACTTAGTGATTATGATGGTAAATGTAATGTTACGTGTTTTCTAACCATAATAAGACACACAAAGCCTCTAACTCATGAGCTTTTTCCTGCCCACGGTGTTGGACGTCACTTGTGTGGTTGGAAAGTTTCAGTATTGGTGATGATTTCAGTTGCAAATGTTAGCAGATTCAAGCAACAAATAAATAACTTAGTATGTATAAATGGCTTGGAAGAGTGCCTGATCCATGGTAAGCGCTACACACTCCTCTATCCAAAACCCTCAGACCAGATGTGGTTTGGAATACAATTTCTTTTTCCCAATTAGCTGTTTATGGTGCCTGTATCACATATAATGTTATATCTTTGGCAGCACCCTATAATTAAACATGTTGTTATTTCTCTAGAGCAATATATGAATCTTCATAATAAATGGGAAAATTGAGACGATAAATTCCTTCATTTTAGTTTAGGTCAGGAGCATTGCCAAAAAGTTATGAAAAAAAAAAAACCCAAAGTAATTTCTCAGAGCTTTTGGGCTTCAGAATTGTGTATGTGGGATTATGGACATATGTTCTATCCTCCCTGGTCTATAGATAAAGAACCTGAAGCACCAGGAGGTCCCGTGCCTCATCCAAGGTCAGAGCAGGAGGGTCAGAGCAGGCTCTGGGGGAGACAGCGTGGCTCCAGACTCCATGCTCTTATCTGATGAGCGACACAGACCATTTGTTAATAAGACTTTGGTGATATCAGGCTCAACTGGAGTTATATCTCATTTGTTGTTTTCTTTGCGTGGGAGGTGCATTTGATAACACATTGCGATTTTGTGTGGAGTGGCAGAATGTGCGGAAGGAGAGCATACCTGGGGGGGGGTCCTTGACCTTGTCCCCCTTACGTGGGACAGAGGCAGTCTCAGCACCACCCTTCCCTTGTGATTCTTCCCTTCTTCTGGTGCCAGTCTTCTTCCCAGTTCTTGCCATTTGGCCGCGCCCTGGTTGCCATTGACCTGGTGGTGATGGTCCCCACTCCTACCCCATGTGCTCCCCTGGTGGCCTGGGGAGGGACCCTGTGCCCCTGCATCCACCTGCACATGAGTAGGGCAGGCTGGAGGCACTGGGAGTTTATGCCCTGGGATCAGCCCTTGACCCATATGTGGATGGGAACTCAGCAGCCTCCCCTCTCTATAGGGCTGTCCTGCGGATGTCGAGCTCCCAGGCTCTGCAGTTACAACCAGACATGAGCGTACCCTTTCCTGCCTTTCCTCCCTTCCTCCTCTCACTTCCCCTCTCCCCAGTAGGCTTTGTATCTGTGACCATGGCTCAGCAAGTGTCCTGTGACTGGATCCTCCTCTCAGGACCTGGGTGTTGTCAGAACCACCGAGCCGTAGCATTCCACAGCACCATTGCAGTAGGGCCACTTTCTTCTTTCCCAGCAAAGGAGGGCATACCCCTTATTTTTCCTCGCCACTGTGGTAAGGCAGCCCTCATGCCTAATCACGGATGAGTGCCGGGGGCCCACAGAGAACAGTTCTGTGTAGTTTCAATGGCAAGCTTTACTGGTAATTTTTTCTCACCTCACTCGTGAAAGGACTTCAACCCTAGTGGCTGGTGGCTGTCCCTGTGTGGGAATAGGTCTGTTTCTCTTCTCTTTCGTTGGGATACTTTACACACAGCAGGGTACTATTTTGCAATATTAGTGTTTGCCTCACTCCTTTCTGTCTCAGCTTCTCCATCCGTCCACACAGGGGAGCAGGTAGCAGGTCAGCATTTCATGGTTTCTAGGAAAGTGTGGGGGGGAGAGGTCCAAGGGAAATCCCATGTCTTTGGCAGCACCCTATAATTAATAATTTGCACTAAGGGGTCACAAACATTTCTCAGATTTGAGAGAGATGGTTAAATACTGTATCCCCATTTTGAAGATTCATAATGCAAACCAGTATGTTGAAGCTCAGAGCATGTTTCTGACATAAATTATTTTAGCATTAGTCAACCTGCTATTTCCAAGTGTATACAGACACAGAACATGTTTTTATCAAGGTATGTTACTGATATTATCTGGGCCAGTTTCTCCAGAAACCTTGGATTAGGGGATCCCCCAAGACCTCAAACTCATTCAGCTGCCTCCATGATCAGGTCCACGAATCCATCTAATCTTCTCTACCACTGCATTTCCACATACATCTTTAGATGGGAATAGAGGGTTGTCTCATTTTTCTGGAACTCCACCTATGTACAAATTAAGCAATTATCGTCCAAGAAATCTTTCCTAATTTCTTCCATCATTTTATTAATAACAAAGGCTAACACTTCATAAACATTTGCTGTGCACCATAAACTCTGACTAAAGCCCTTGTCATGCAGTATTTCACTCAGCTGTTAGCATCCTCTGAGGGCGGGTATATGATTAGTTTTTCTAGATCTCAGCTTTCTCATCTGCAAAATGAGCCCCAAATCCTCACCCAGGACTGCACAACTGGAACGTAGCAGGGATATAACTCAAACTGGCTTCCATCTGACTTCAGAGCCTTCCCTCTCAACCACTATGCTGTCCCTTGTCTTGCAAAAATTCCTTATCAAATCCCTGTAAAGGTTTGATCAGGCTAGTTTTGTTTCCTTATTGTCTCTTTAAATTCACTGCTTTACACTAAATGTCCTATCTTCAGTTAAGTTGCAAATTCAGAGCTTAAGTCAAAATGATAGATATCTCTCAGAAAATACTTGTTTTCTTCCAGGTAGTTGGGGAGAGTGGCAGCTGTCTAAATCCATATCTCACCACAATACAAAACAAGAACCCATAAAACTACACAAACCCAGGACACAGGCATAATGAGAAGACAATGCACAAACTTAAGTTGCTTTTAAGTTTAAAAAGATAAAGAAATCTCATTAAACCATCTCTCAGACTTTTTTTTTGCAAAGCTTCGTTGCAGGCAAAGGCAGTCTGATTTAAAAACCAAAAATGCCGCACAGAAGAGAGAAGAGGGGAGTGAGCAGCAGGTGTAAACTTACTCTAAAATCACCACTGGAAGGATAGAGTTCTCCTGCTTGTGAAAATACTGGAAAAATTGTGTTAGTAGACTACAGCACTGATTATAGGAAAGCAACTTAAAAATATGTGATTGCAGGTGGTAGGCTTCAAAAAGCATAGCTTCTGGGGAGAAAAAGACAAAAAATAAGGGACAGGCGCTTTTAGTGACTGGGTAATTAAAAAAAAAAGGAAGAAAAAGGAAAAATTAAGGTCTTGAAAGACAAAGGTACTAGGAAAATCAGAGGGTCCACAGTCACTCTGTGCATCAACAAGAACTCACCCACCAAAGAAACTGGGTGACCCTTTAGACAAAGAGGACACCGTGCCCCTAGAGTAGAGATTTGGTAAACCACCACACATGTGCAGACTGAACAATGTGAAACTGAACAGATCTATAGGAAGTTACCAGAACAATGTGAAAAATGAGAATTGACACATGTCAGCTGTTGAAACTTCTCCCCTAAAGATAATGATGAAGTAAAAAGAAACTGTAAGGTGTGGTCCAAGTGAATTAAATGTATTCATAAACAGACATTTATAATATGAAGAACCACCTTGAACCAGGAAACAAACATTAAAAACAAAAATGGAGAGAAAAACAGGAAAAATAATGAAAAGAGAGTTGAACTCAGGAAAGAAATGAAGAAAAAAGACAAGACCATCTCAGAAGTGAGGATGACTCCAATAAAATGGAGTAGGGGCAACTGAAGAAAGGCAAGAAGGCAACCAACACATGAAAATAAGATAAAGGAAGAAGTAAAAATGATCAAACAGAAAGAGGTTGAATGGGGAGATGAGCAAAGAAGAAACAATATACATATAATTGAAGCCGCTGATGTAGAAAATCAAACAGTGGAACAGAACTCATGTGTAAATTGTAACCCAGGAAAACTTCATGGACATAAAAGACCTGAATTCATATCCTGAAGGGGCCGCTGAGTAGCTGGGAAAGCAAGAGGGAATATAACTTCATGATGTGTTCCAGTAACACTATTAGGCTTGAAAGATAAAGAAAAATATTCCAAGGTTTTCAGTTTTAAAAAAATTAAATATTTTGTAAGAACCAAAGAATCTGTAATTAGAATTCTCAAAAACAACATAAAAAGCAAAGCAACAATGGGACAGAATTTCAAAAAACCCAGTGAAAGAAAGAGTGAAAAGAACCTTTATTTTCAGTCCAACTGTGAAGCATCAGGACTATAGACCCCCAACGAGTTGGGGAGTTGTGTGCCCATGCCCCCCTTCTTGAGGAATCAGAGAGGATGAGCTTCATCTAAACAAGAGAGCACTAGAAAAACTCCAGGAAAAGGACAGTAATGTGCATGGTGGCCTGAGTGTATAGAAGGCTAACACAAGGGTGGAGACAAGGCAGAAAGACTGGTATGCAATTGTTACACTTTATGAGGGACAGAAATAATGGGACTGAAAACCGAGAGGAAAAGGTAGAAGGAAAAAGGAAAGAAAAATAAATGAATGTATGGTCTGTTGGGAAATAGGTGGGAGCTGAAGTATGCCATTAAGGACTAATACATCCAGTAGTAAGAAATTAAATAAACAAAGCAAACTAAGGGTACCAAAAAGGACACAAGTACAAAGGTAAACACTGCAACAAAAATATAAATATTCCCAAAAACAAAAGAATGAAGGTTTTGTAAAAATAAAGAGCAATGCAGTACATGTCATGCCGAGAAAGGAACATAACAAAATAACATAAGACACGTAACTTATAAAACATTATCACCAAGTTAATATTTGACATACCAGTCATATCAATAATCAGCAGTGGACTTAACTATGAAAATATGGAGATTCCTAGGTTGTTCCTTAAAGCAGGACATAACAATTACCTAACCAGAGACCACCTAAAACAAAGTGATTCAGAAGGATAAAAATGAAGAGATGGGTGGAGGCATACAAGTCCGGCGGGAGCAGTAAGAGAGACGAGGTTGCTGTCCTGATATCACGGTACTGATAATAATACTGGTACTAAGGAACTATGCCTAGGAGCATTAAATGTGACAGACAAGGATATTTTCAAGTGTGAAAGCAAAGTATGTGATGGAGGTAACAGGACTGAATATGTCTATCCAAAGAGGTGAAGGATCTATACTCTAGGAACTACAGAACACTCATGAAAGAAATTGAAGAAGACACAAAAAGATGGAAAAACATTCCATGCTTATGGATCGAAAGAATAAACATTGTTAAAATGTCTATGCTACCCAGAGCAATCTATAACTTCAATGCCATCCCGATCAAAATTCCAACGACATTTTTCAAAGTGCTGGAACAAACAATCCAAAAATTTGTATGGAATCAGAAAAGACCCTGAATCGCCAAGGAAATGTTGAAAAAGAAAAACAAAGCTGGGGGCATCACGTTGCCTGATTTCAAGCTATATTACAAAGCAGTGATCACTAAGACAGCATGGTACTGGCACAAAAACAGACATACAGACCAATGGAACAGAATAGAGAGCCCAGATACGGACCCTCAACTCTATGGTCAAATAATCTTTGACAAAGCAGGAAAGAATATGCAATGGAAAAAAGACAGTCTCTTCAATAAATGGTGCTGGGAAAATTGGACATCCACATGCAGAAGAATGAAACTCGACCATTTTCTAACACCATACACAAAGATGAAAAACTCAAAATGGATGAAAGACCTCAATGTGAGACAGGAATCCTTCAAAATCCTAGGGGAGAACATAGGCAGTAACCTCTTTGACATCGGCCACAGCAACTTCTTTCAAGATACATCTCCAAAAGCTAGTGAAACAAAAGCAAAAATGAACTTTTGGGACTTCATCAAGATAAAAACCTTCTGCACAGCAAAGGAAGCAGTCAACAAAACAAAGAGGCAACCCACAGAATGGGAGAAGATATTTGCAAATGATACTACAGATAAAGGGCTGGTACCCAAGATCTATAAAGAACTACTCAAACTCAACATCCAAAAAGCAAGTAAGTCAAAAAATGGGCAGAAGACATGAACAGACACTTCTCTGAAGAAGACATACAAATGGCTAACAGACACATGAAAAAATGTTCATCATCATTAGCCATCAGGGAAATTCAAATCAAAACGACATTGAGATACCACCTTACACCAGTTAAATTGGCAAAAATGGACAGGGAAAGAAACAACAAATGTTGGAGAGGTTGTGGAGAAAGGGGAACCCTCTTACACTGTTTGTGGGAATGCAAGTTGGTACAGCCACTTTGGAAAACAGTATGGAGGTTCCTCAAAAAATTAAAAATAGAGCTACCCTATGACCCAGCAATCGCAGTACTGGGTATTTACCCCAAAGATACAGATGTAGTGAAAAGAAGGGCCATATGCACCCCAATGTTCATAGCAGCAATGTCCGCAATAGCGAAACTGTGGAAAGAGCCAAGATGCCCTTCAACAGATGAATGGATAAAGAAGATATGGTCCATATATACAATGGAATATTACTCAGCCATCAGAAAGGATGAATACCCAACTTTTACATCAACATGGATGGGACTGGAGGAGATTATGCTAAGTGAAATAAGTCAAGCAGAGAAAGACAATTATATGGTTTCACTCATCTGTGGAACGTAAGGAATAGCATGGAGGACATTAGGAGAAGGAAGGGAAAAATGAAGAGGGGGAAATCGGACGGAGAGATGAACCGTGAGAGACTATGGACTCTGAGAAACAAACTGAGGGTTTTAGAGGGGAGGGGGTGGGGGGATGGGTTAGCCCGGTGATGGGTATTAAGGAGGGCATGTACTGCATGGAGCACTGGGTGTTACATGAAAACAATGGATCGTGGATCACCACATCAAAAACTAATGATGTATTGTATGGTGACTAACATAACATAATAAAATTAAAAAAAAAAAAAAAAAGGACTGAATATGTCTGCAACAGTGAGCCCAACCAGCAGCTGCTGTCATGCAACAGAATTACGGACATGCAAGGAGACCTAGACAGAAGCCCGGTAACACATCCCTCTCCATGTGGGACAGATCACCCTGACAAGATCAGTAAGGATACAGAGCGCCTGCACAGGAGGACAAGGGAAATCTTATGGTACATATTGAATAAGATGTCCTGGTAATAGAGAATGCACCTTCTTCTCAAGTGGGCATGGCTCATTCACCCACTTAACTGTATAATAGTAAATGTTAACAAACACCCGTGAGTCCCCAGAAGTGACATACTACAAATTTCTTTGACTACGGTATAATAAAACTCGAGATTATTAACAAAATCCAAAAGGAAGAAGGCCCTTCCTTCCTTAATAACCGTGTTATTAAATGATTCTTGGATGGAAAGGGAAATGTAAATTACCATTGCAGAATTTGTAAACACTGATGATGAAAATTACATACCAGAATCTGCATGATATATTTAAAGCAGTGATTGGAAGGAAATTCATAGCACTAGACTTTATCAATAAAAATGAAAGTATGAACATTAATGAAGTATCAGTTCAAAAAACCAGGGAAATAAGCAGCAAAGTCAACCAAAAATGAGCCTGTGGAGGGGAGTGGTTAAGTTAAAAGCAGAGACTAAACTAGAACACTCTATACCAAGTTGAAACCCTCTTGCTTTGCGAAGTTAATAAATACACAAAGCACTCGCTAACTTGGCTGGAAAAAAAAGAAAGCAGAAAAATAGAAAACAAATGACAAAGGGAGCTAACAATTGAAACACTGGGAAGGGGGTGAGGCCCCGTGGGATCGGGTGGAGGGAAAGGTGGCTGCTGCACTGTTGTATGTGATGCCTCAGGCAGTTCTGTGTGGAGCTGGGCTGTATCTTCAGACTACCCCCAGTTTGAGGCAAGGGGACTCACCCTTTGGATTCCTGCACTAGCAAGTCACTGACAGGTCATGACCATGGGCAAGGCACTTCCATGTGACCAAGGGCAATTCCAGCCCTCAGCCCAGATTGCCAGCAGCTGGGTCCAAATGCAGTGGTCCTGCAGAGGGCATCTTGGTGGACTGCCACACCCTGTGTGATCATCTTTGTGTTCAGTCTTCATTCTCCAGTGCTCAAGTATGTTAATTTTTAAAAATTTTTTATTGTTATGTTAATCACCATACATTACATCATTAGTTTTTGATGTAGTGTTCCATGATTCGTTGTTTGTGCATAACACCCAGTGCTCCATTCAGAACCTGCCCTCTTTAATACCCATCACCAGGCTAACCCATCCCCCCCACCCCCCTCCCCTCTAGAACCCCGGTATGTGCTATGGTGAGCGCTGTGAATTGTGCAAGACTGTTGAATCAAGTATGTTAATTTTTGACACAGCTCTGTTCCTGATAAAAATGGCTTAATCCTGTGCTGCCTTCCAAATGAGCTTGTTGATGAGGAATATGTGTGAAAACATCTCAGTCTCTGAAATCCTAAAAGTCACCTATATTAATTATTGCTGCATAAGAAATTACTCCAATCTGGGGTGCCTGGGTGGTGCAGTTGGTTAAGCATCCGACTCTTGGTTTCGGCTCAGGTGGTGACATCAGGGTCATGAGATCGAGCCCTGTGTGGGGCGCCATGCTCAGTGTGCAGTCGGCTTGAGATTCTCTCTCCATCTCCCTCTACTGCTCCCACTTGTCTAGCTCTCTCTCAAATAAATAAATAAATAGATCTTTAAAAAAAAAAGGAGGAATTACTCCAATCTTAGCAGCTTTAACCACAAACAGACTTGACCTGGCTGGGTGGTTCTGGGTCAGGCACTCACTAGGTTGCAGTCAGGCTGTTGGCCAGGGCTGTGGTCATTCCAGCTGGGGCTGGGGGTTCAGCCTACAGGTTCACTCCTGTGGCTCTTGACAGGGGCACTTGCTTCCTTGGTGTGTGGGCCTCTCCTAATAGGACTTCCCCCACAGTGAGTGATCCCAGGGGGAAGAGAGAGACTCACGGAACGGTTCCACCCCTCTTGGCCTGTGAACCACAGTAGGGAAGGAGTGTCTGAGTTTGCTAGGGCTGCCAGAACAAAGTACCACAAACTAGGTGGCTAAACCAAGAGAAATGTATTTTCTCATAGCTCCAGAGGCTGGAAGTCTGAGATCAAGGGGTGAGCACTGTTGGTTCCTTCTGAGAGCCGGGATGGAGAATCTGATGCACGCCCCTCCCCCCCCCCCGACCCCACCGCCCAAGAGCTTCTGAAGTTGCTGGTAGCCTTTGCCATTCCTTGGCTTGTAGTTGTATCATCCCCTCCCCCCCCCCCCCCCGTCTGCCTTCATCTTTCCATGGCCTCCCTGTGTGCATGTCTGTTTCTGTGTCCACATTTCCCCACGCTCATAGGGATAAGTCAGGCCCACCATAATGACATCATTTTAACTTGATTTCCTCTGTAAAGACCCTTTTTCTAAATAAGGTCACATAAACAGGGACTGGGGGTTAGGACCCCAGCGTCTTTTTTGGCGGAACGCAATTCAATAGAACAGAATAAAACCCTGTTGGTTTCAGGGGACTAGCGGGGAAAGGGCATCCTTTCCTGAGGGCTAGGTGGGTTAACAGCTTGGCAGCGGAGTTCTCATGCATTCTCTTGCATTTTTCTACACTTCCAAGATTTCTTACCTATGCAAGGATTAATAATACCTCGTCTGGGAATAGTTTCCTGACCACACTGGGAGGCGTTATGTATTTCCCAGGCCCTGTGACTTTTGGCAGTGTTACCAAGATCAGCCGGGATTAGGAAGTCTATCAAGGTTGGTAAGCTATGGCTAAAGCTTCCTTAAATGTGAGGAGACAAAGCACCTGCCTCCGCCCTATAGGAGAGCTGATGGAAAACGGACTCAGCTTCCAGGTCTTAAGAAATTCAGTTGGAGGCTTTATGAAGTTTTCTTCCACAGATACAATGAAGCTGACCAGTCACTTCTGTGTGAAATCTTGATAAACTGTGGGAATTCTGGGTTTAGGCAACTATTCATATTTATCTGGTAAGTTTTCACCCAAGAATTCCAAAGAAATTACCCATATTGGTGCTGCTGTCGCCACCACTGCTATGTTACACCCATTCTCACTCTTTGTGGGTCAGTGTTTTACGGTTTACGCTATTTGGATTTGCAGATGGTCTTCCTAGGTGGCAAGAGTGAGCCAGCTGGACCTGAGTAAGGGGCTGAGGCGGATCGGTTGGTAAGTGAAGGATTTGAAGTTCATAGCTGAAGTCAGCCTGCAGAGACCTTGAATCTCATCTGAAACCTGCCTGCATTCCAACAGGGCAGGGAGCCACTGCATGCCCTTGAGTAGGAGGAAGGAAGTTTGTGAGGTCTATATAAGATATAATTGTGGTGGTTCTTCATACTAAGCAGAATAACGAGGAAGGGTCATCCCATGCCTGCAGTCAATCTGTGGGTTCATAGACAAGCAAACCTGTGTGGCTGGTTCTTTAAGTCTACAGGCTTAACATTTCCAACCTCTCTATGTTTTCTCTCATCAAAGGCCACTATAATCTTAGAGACATCATCTACAACACGGTGTTTGTCTGCTGCTGGTTAGGCAAATGGCAAACCAAAGTGCCTGCTCAGGGAAATTAATGCCCTCATTTGTCACCAGCCTACACAGCAAAAGCACTGGTGCCCTTTCTTGCTGATTGACTAATGGCTTTGAGGAAGGAAAGTGATAGGTAGAATGCTTCTCCTGGAAGGAAAAACTGATAAAGGGATTGACTACCCAAATCTTTTCCATTTCAATGAGATGTTCTCTCTGCTCAAATTAAATGAGCTTGTCAAAATAAATAAGAAGGCATGGTCACTGTGGATGGTGGAAGCCGGGTGCTCAGTAGAGGAAATCGATCTAGAGGTGGGGATATTTCTCACTCGTTCTCTCTCTTTGCTCCAGGCTGGCAAGTCTCTGATCCAAATCACGTCTTACCGTTCATGCTTTCCATACAAATCCCACCTTTTGAGGCTGAGTGCAATCTCTTCTCTTGGAAGCCAGAGCATCCTTTCTTGACTTTCTACCATTTGCAGTTTGGCACTTAGTCGGCTTCTCAGCTCTTGTATAATTCTCACACTGAACCATCTATCACGTCTTATGCGAGGGTGTACTCCCTGCCCGGAGTGCCACACTGAGGAAACAACAGGGACTCCCACATAACTGCCGATGGGTTGAACCTGGCAGGTGGAGCTTTCATCTGGTTTTTGCTGCCCAGCATCTGTTCCCTTCTTTCCTGGGCATAATCATATGGAATAATACCCTAGATGGTTCGAGAAACCACTCTTTCTGCCATTATCCACCATGTGCTTGGTGTGGGATTGACCATTCCTCAGTCAGCTAATCTCGTTCTGCTGGCCACAGCTATTGGTTCAGGATGGGCAGATGACCTAAGGTAATGATCAGAATAAGCCTCGGAGACTTTTCTGGGATGCGAGTTAGGGTCACTTGCATCTCCTGTCCTTGGGAACTACTAGATCATCTTGTGACCTGGAGGTGAGCTGGCATTACCTGAAGGCAGAGGAGAGAGATGTTTGAGGCCACCATTGAACCATTGGCTCAAGTCAAGCCTGTGTACTTTCCAATTTGAGTAACCAGTAAAATTATCTTTATGCTTTAAGGCAGTTTGAACCACGCTTTTGTTACGAGTCACCAAATGGATATAGGAGATCCATACAACTCACAGCCATGCCTCTTCATGTGGACATTGTATGTCTCCCTGAAGATCAGACGTCTTCAAAAAGAATCCTATTTGGACAGTTTGTTCTCATCATGATACTAATATCCACTTGACGTTTAGAAGGAGAATGTCCCAACATTCCTGCGCCCTGTAGGGAAAGCTGTGGACCAGGAGGGGAAGTAGCAAGCAAACTTCCCCACTCTTGTACTTCTCTCCCTTCATGGAGGGTTTCTTGGAACTTTAGAGGAAAATGGAGAAAGAGTAGCAATTGGAGAAGGGATGACTCCAAATTCATTTCCATGTTTCCGAGGTTCTTCTGTGCACCACCCCACTGCCCCAGAGCTCGACTCTGCCGAGGGAATGCCCTCCATCTCTTCTGGCCAAGCTCTCTGGTCTTTTCCTTCACATCCTTCTCACCACCTCTCGTCACACATCGCTCACCTGAGAACTGTTGACATTGTTGGCTGGATAATTCTTTGTTGTAGGGCTTTCCTTACACAGCAGGCTGCTGAGCAGCATCCCTGGCCTCCACCCATTAGATGCCAGGAGCTCCCTCTGCTCCTCCCCAGGGTGTGCCAA
The DNA here is from genome assembly GCF_004348235.1 of Phoca vitulina. Taxonomy (NCBI): domain Eukaryota; kingdom Metazoa; phylum Chordata; class Mammalia; order Carnivora; family Phocidae; genus Phoca; species Phoca vitulina. The sequence continues at coordinate 4,491,112 of NW_022589783.1, read as the reverse complement.
CCAAACATGTTTGCGGACATTGCCATACATCACCTGAGGGTCAGAATCACCACCCCCGCCCCTGGTCCCTGCTGAGAACCTCTGCTCCATGGGGAGTGGAGGGGGTACACTTTGGAAAAATGACTTGCCTCCGATATTCCCTCTTTGGAGACTCTGACTTGTCCCTTTAGCAAGCAGAATCCACTCACTTAGGATCTCCATTCTGAAATGACAAAAGAATCAGGGGTAGGACCCAGTCCCCCTAGCCTTGTACAGATACTCTCAATCTCTGCTGGCAGCCAGTGAGCCAACGGACTACTGGAATTGTGTTGCCCACTGCAGATGCTCGTCATAAAGCAGGAAAACGTAACCCAGCACCGCTGTTTCGAGTTTGTATTAGGAAAAGAACAGTAGAGTGGACACTCCTATTTGTCAAGCATCAGCATGTACCAGCCCATCACTGAACGCTTTCTGTTTCTCCGACCTAATCATCACAGAGGAGTTCCAAGGTCGGTGTTACTCCTCCACTGTATCGAGATACCTAACCTTCCTGAGCCTGACACTATGTCTTAGCAGGATTCCAACTTGCGTGTGCTGGATTCAGAGCTCACACAGTTTTCCTTCTACTGGACTGACTCCGCAGGGACAGATATCTTCTCCACACAGTGAAGGGTCTGAAGTCGGGCCAGTGGGAGGGGACAGCTGGGGCAGGCCAGGTGCAGACAGACCCCTCCCACAGCGACAGGAACACTGCCAGGACGGTGGTAGTTTTACCTCCTCCTGTCCCCTGTCCCCTGCAGGAGACGTTCGTCCCTGACTAGCCAGACATCCTCAGTTGGGTCCCGGCCATCATTAAACCTGCACGGAGATGAGCAACTTCAGTGTCCAGGGCTGAAAAAAGAAAAGGCCAGATTATTCAGTTATGTTGACCTACTGGTATAGATACAAGATGATTTGGAAAACAAAAATACAGACCTTTAGCTTTCTAGCTTTACAATGAGTCATAAATGATCCCAAGTGGATAACTGAGCTGCTCTCTGAACAAAACTTAATTATGTTAAGTATTCTGGAAAATGTAATGATTCAGCTGCAGGAACTCTACATCCCTTGGAAGCCATCAGCGTCTTGCTGGTCTTCGAGATCTAATTTGCAGCTGGAACGTGATTGTGAGGGAAGAGTATCATTTAACACTTATCATCACATACCAAGTTTGCTCAACGCTGCACACGGGTGGAATCAGCTGAGCTCGTGTGGGTGTTCTGTGGGGCTTGACGATCCGCTCGAGGCTTTTCCTTCCAGAGCTGCATCGGGTGCAGGAACGTGAGGCTCAGGTGCGGCAGTTTGGGGGGAGAGGGTCTGAACAGGAAAGCAGCCTGTAGGCCGGCGGTGGCGCATTTAAGCAAGCCTGATTTGGGAGTTCTGGGGACTGGACTTGCTGTTTCTGAGGCCCAGTGTTTGTCGTGGCTGAAATCCCCGCCTTGGTCCTCCGGCTGCGGAGTTGGAGTGAGTGGGAGCGGACTGTCCCAGCCCTGCAGCTGGAGCCTCCGGGAGCAGGCCTGAGTGGAGGCGGTCCCTCCAGGTCATAGTGATGGAGTTTGTGCAGTAGTGTGGTTGGTCACGTCCGGAGCCCACGGCCAAGAAGGAATCCTTGAGACGTCTTTGGTGCAAAAAGGTGATTTTATGAAAGCACGGGGACAGGACCAGGAGGCAGAAAGAGCTGCTGCACTGGGGTTGTGAGGGGTGACTGATTAAATACTTGGGGTTTGGGGGAGGTAAGAACACAGGGAGGTGTCCAAAAGGACTTTTTCATCTGCTAAAGAAGACTCTCAGGATCCTGGGGGCCTGGCCATTGTCAAGCTAAGGTTGTTTTTCCCTCTAGCAGAGCATTCACATTCAGACAGGTGGGAGCTTCCTGGAGGAAAGACATACACACCCCACCTGGGTGTGAGGGGGGGAGGTTACAGGGCATCAGCTCGGGCTTTGTGCTCAGCGTGCCTTCTGCTCCCGCATAAGCTGGAATCAGCTTGAGGACGCAGCTTGGCTGCAGAATGGGGGCTGTCTGGCTAAGGGGGCGTCAGGAAGGGTTTCTAGGGTGTGGGCCATGCCAGGTGATGTTGGGGATGGGTTATGGAAGTGACGCTTCGCTGTGGATATGGAGTGAGTGTCTGAGTGGGAAGCCTAATAAATCGTATCCAGGAGAGAGAAGACTTGCCCCAGGCCGACCGTCTTCACTTGTTGGGAAGCTCCACAAGGCCTAGTAGGAGAGATGAGGGGTGCTTTGCTCACGTTTTATCTGTGTTCAGACAGGCCAGCGGAGTGCTCCTGTTCTGTCTCCACGTCTTGGGCCGCTCGCACGGGGACCTGTCTGGTGGTGTTGATGTCTGTGCCCCTGCCACACTCGCGGGGCACCAGTTGGCTCCTGGCAGGACTGCTTTTCTCTTCTTCCCGTTGAACTTTCCTGTCCAAATGGGACACCGCTGAGAGGGGCAGGGGCTGCCATTGATGATTCTGCTGGTATTATTGATGATGATCGAGTATTAAAGTGGGGCGGAGGCTGGGGTAGGTGGGCAATCAGCCCCTCAGTCCAGAAGCTTCTGCACTGCAGATGAGCTGTTTGTGCATTACCTATATTCTTGCTTCGTTCCCCTAACTACCTCTAGAGGTAGGTCTGCCGGGCCAGTCGCACCCATTTTACAGAGGAAGAGAGTGGGCCCAGGTCAGGAGGGTGTGTGGCTCTGTGACTGGACAGGAGCAGGGGCTGGGGACAGGCTCCTGCTTCCAGCTCAGCCAGCAACAGCAAGAGCCAGGCAGGACTGGGGGAGGGTGTTCTTTGCCAGGATGTGTGTGGGACCAGGAACCTGCCAGCTGGGGAGGGAGTAGGTGGTTGTGCAATATTCCCAGAGCCAAACACAGCTGCAGGGGAGGGGTGTTTTCTTGGGGCTGCAATGGCATTCAGCAAAGGCAAATGGTTTTGACATCCTGTGGGAGAGGAGGTGATCTGTTGCCACCTCCTCAGGTTGTTCTCCCTTGCTGGCATCCTCCCACCCTGTTTGGAAGCTGGGGCCCAAAGGACACCCCACAGAGCTCTCCTGGAGATCAGAGAGAAGGGGAGTGGGGTGGGACGGACTTGGTCTACTGTGAAGAATGCGGGAAACTCGGGCTGGCTCAGATGGGGAACACAGACCTCCAGAAAGAGTCAAAGAACCTGGGGTCGGAATGATGTGCCCAGTGCACATGTGTGTGAGTGTGCGTGTATCTCTGCATACACACACATGTGCAGTGTTGGCAGGATGGGGAAGCCGGCTCTGGATAGTTGTTGGGACCAGTAGGCGGCCAGTCTGAGGACAGGGAGTGTGCAGCAGGATTGGGGGCCTCTGCTCACTGGGGAAGAAGAGACTGGACAGGATCTAATAGGAGGGTGACTTGTGTCCAGATTTGCCCTGGACAGATTTGTTCTGGGTAATTATTTATAGCATCTTCTTTTGCTCTCAGAAGTGTCACCAGTAAATTATTTGGTCACCCTCTCCAATAGGGAATGGAAACCACTGTGGGCTCAGATACCTCAAGCTGGACTGCTGAGTTGAGCCAACGACGCCTGTCCTCTGTTCCTGATCTGACCGTGACCTTTCACTCTTCTTCTGTCTCTGGGTCCAGTTCCTGATTTCTGGCAGAGTGCCTTTTGTGTCTCTTTCCCAGATCATTGGTTGAGGACACATAGTCCTGAGTTTGCAGAAGATCAAAACTTGGCACTGTCCCAGAGGCCAGGGGCATAGGTGCTTCCTGGGACTTAATCGTTCATTATCCTTACTTGTGGCTCCAGGACCCCGTGTGTCTCTTCCCCAGAGCATGTGCATGCCGTGACCTTCCCAGGAGGAGAGAGCACATGCACACAGCAGGATAACCCCGGAGGGAGTGGAGGTCACTTTCCAGTAATTGTATATTCACGGAATGTGAGGGCACATTGTTGTGTTACGTTCAGTATGCAAATAGCTCTGTGTCTTGACCAGCTTCAAGGAAAGCTTTGAAACCATCAAAATAGAACTCTGTCTGAAAATGTACTTACAGCACTGTCTCCAAAACATCTGCGCCTGAAGTCCTGAATATCTAAGTGTCTCTTAAGCAGAGCGCTGTCCCCTCTCTCCGCTGCTCTGTATGACAATGACCAAGTGAGGGCTCCTGATTTCTGCTTCACACAGTGACAGAGATGCCCTGACCCCTCGTACTTGGGACAGTCTCAGAGCAGGTACTTTGGCGGCTGTCTTAGAAGGCAGTGCTTTGCAATCTGAGGGCATTTAATTACGCCTCTGTGATCATGAGGATAATAGAATGCAGCCATCTGGGGTCCTGGAGCCTTGAGATGGAATCAGAGGGAAGTTAAAGGCAATCCAAGTTAGGGAACCTGAGTAGCATACCAACAACACAGCCCCCTCTCCGTGTTTTTCCATAGAGTGCACCATCAGAAACAAGAAAATATGACTAATGTGCACTGAAAACGTTTTCAAAATCTAAAACTCAAGCTGGCATTCAACATTTGTGAAATTCTGGGCCACGCATTTTCCAGTCTCATCTCCTGCTCGTCTGCCCAAAAATGGTGCTGTGTATGTGTTGGTTCTCCTGCTGGCTCTGGGCTGCTCCTCTGTCCCTTCACGGCTCCGCATCATCTGTTCTCGTACCTGAATCACGTCTGCTTTTCTCCACGCTCACCTCGCCCCGCTCCAGCCTCTGGCCACCCACCCCACTTGAGTCCCTCTGAACATTTGGTGATGGTCATTAGAAGCACTTCTGCAATGAGCATTGGGTCTTAACCCCAGTGTCCACTTAGTGGTTAGGTGACCTCAGGTGAGAGATGTCACCCTTTTGAACCTTGGTTTCTTTGTGTGGGAGGAGCGCACCCAGGTGCCCTGGTTTATTGGCAGCCCCCACTGACCCAGGCTAAGGGGCTGTGGGTGTGTGTGGGGGAGTTGGTCCATGAGACACACAGGTGGGAGGAAGTGCTGGGTATCATAGTCTAAATAAAGTGTTGACTTTGACATGGTCCATCTTGCTTGTCCCAGCCCTACCCCCATAGAGTCCATGTGTCATCAGCCAAAGTTCATCGCTAAAATCCATTATCAGGGCGTCTGGATTCCTGTGCTCTTCTGTGGACCCAGGTGCCAAGAACATTCCCCTGTGTGAGCCCGCCCTTAACTTCTCTGCCTCCAGGATTCTTTCCTCTGGGGATCACTTCATGACTGAGGTAGTGTTCTCCAAATGCATTCCTGAAAAAAACAAAGCTCTGTACTTGGTCCTTTTGACTTTCTGGAAAGTTATTACTAGCTGTGTCTTGCTGCTTTATTTTAGAGATGTTTCTGCCCAACATGCAGGCCTGGCTCATCCTGCAGATGAGCAGTTGCAAGTTGAGTGTCACATAGCTTAGGATCCTCGTGGAGCCACTGACTTATAGGAGGAGGCCTGTTTGCAAAGGGACGCTGTGTAACCGCGGGCAGTGACTGCTGCCCACCGCAGGCTGTAGGAAGCGATGGCATCATATTCTTTGACTTCTCACTACAGAGTTGGCCATTCTGGGAGGTCACGGGTAGGGGTCCTCTAAATGTTTCCTTTGAAAAAGTCAAGGTATACCCTATGTTTGATAGAACTCAATATCCAGCACCTACAAACTGGATTGTGGTCTTTACTTTTACTTTATACACATTCAATTTTTAAAAATTGGGTAAAGACACATCCCTTTTTAAATTGAAAAGCATGACCATGTAAAATTCCCCATTTTCAGGCTAATCACTGTATACAGTTTTCCTGTGCTTAGAAAAAGCATGGAAAGAAGGATACACACCAATATTGAGATTATCATTTTATATAATTTTTTTTTTGCAATTTGTTTCTCCTTTCCCTCTCAACACTATGTCCTAAATAAATGTATCTGATATATTTAACTTCTTAGATTCTCTTGTCTGCTTTCTGGATCCACATTGCTTAGGATACTTCAGCGGCCAGCAGATTCTGTTTCTCACACAGTTCTGCTGCCTGGGGCTTCCCTCAGCTGCCGCCAGCTAACTGCATGCCCAGAATTTCTGGCTCCCCTTGTCATTTCTGGTATCTTGAGTGGCTGCAAGGGGGTTGGATAGTGCACCAAATCTATACAGAGGTGTTAACTCCTCGCTAGATGGCTTTTGACCAATTGGAAACAGAAGACGGGAGGATAGGGTAAATTTGCCCCCCTTCCTCTCCTGCTCTGGGGAGTGCTATCTCCGTACTGCCTGTCCCAGAAGCATGACCTCTCATGTCACTTCAGGGCTCAGGAGACAATGCCCAGAGAAGTAACGTCTCACCTTGCATCCTTCCCGTTCTCTGCTATCTCTGATCCTGGAGCAAGATGTGACCACAAGGTGGCAGGGTCACACACAGCTTTATGTGGGCAATGCTTTGATAGGTTTGCGGGCTGTGAAGTCCCTCAGGGAGTGAGACCTTCCAGAGCTATGTCGTGGGGCCACCGCCCAGAAGCTGGGGAGTGGGGGAGTGGGGTCACGTGTCAGTTTGATGTGGCTCAGCAGCCTAGTGGGGAGTCTCGGGGTCTGTGCTTCCAAAGGGCAGCAGCAGCTTGGGGTCTTTACAGGCCTGGGATTTATCTCGTCTGTGGCTAGCAGACGCTGGGCACACTTTTGTGGGGTATACAAAGCAGACAGACTCTATATGGCTGAAAATGTGCTTATTTGGTTTATGTTTTTTTTTTTTTTTTTTTTAAAGATTTTATTTATTTTTTTGACAGAGAGAGACACAGCGAGAGCAGGAACACAAGCAGGGGGAGTGGGAGAGGGAGAAGCAGGCTTCCGCAGAGCAGGGAGCCCGATGCGGGACTCAATCCCAGGACCCTGGGATCATGACCTGAGCTGAAGGCAGACGCTTAACGACTGAGCCACCCAGGCGCCCATTGGTTTATGTTTAAAACAACTGGATACGTAGAATTTTGAGGTTAGTTGCTGGCAGACTTTGCAGCAAATGGGTCTCAGACTGAAGTAAGCCACCTAGGGGCCAATGTACAGAGGCTGTCTTTGGCAAGTAACATCCCCCCTCATATTGCTTCCCATCCTTTGCCATCTGTGGGAGGATTGAGGGACTTTGGGGCTGATCATGGCACAAGATACGGCCACCAGGTGGCAGAATCACACACAGCTTTAATCCTCCAGGCTTTGATAGGTTCACCCATATAGAGCAGTGTCACATTCCAAAGAGGGGAGAAGATTTGGGGTGACTGCAGATCGTCCCATATTTGAAAACACAGAGCTCCTCTTACCTCGGAGGGTCAGGCAGAGACATCGACTCTTGTCAGGGATGCCACTTCAGTTTGTGGCTTGAGACAAGTCCTACTCAGGCTTCACCTCTGCAAGAGGCAATATTGAGGCTCTCCTGTGGGGTCCAAGGGGGCATTGGAGTCCATGATTTCTTTCTGGTCCGTTGTCACCACCCATAAAATATAAGTATGGCACTGTTTAACATTTTTGAAATGAAAACATATAGTATCTTTTTGATTTTGATTAGGGAAAAGGCTTTTTATTTATTTGTCAGAGAGAGAGCTCAAGCAGGGGGAGCGGCAGGCAGAGGGAGAAGCAGTCTTCCTGCTGAGCAAGGAGCCCAGTGCGGGACTTGATCCCAGGACCTTGGGATCATGACCTGAGCCAAAAGGCAGATGCTTAACTGACTGAGCCACCCAGGTGCCTGGGAAAAGGCTTTTTAAACAAAAAACAGAAATGATCACCATAAAAGAATGACACATCTAATTATTTTAATGTTAAGAATTTTTTTAAGATTTATTTATTTATTAGAGAACGCGTGCATGAGCATGCATGGATGTGCATGTGGGGGGAGAGGAAGAGGGAAAAGAAAGAGAGACTCAAGCAGACTCCCCACTGAGGGCTAAGCCTGACGCAGGGCTTGATCCCATGACCGTAAGATCATGACCTGAGTTGAAACCAAGGGTCAGATGCTTAACTGACTGAGCCACCCAGGTGTCCATAAAGTTAAGAATTTCTACTCATGAAAAAACAGTATAAATATTTTTGAAAAATCACAAACTGAGAGAAGATATTTGGAACATACATAATGAATAAAGTATTAATATCAAAATATATTTAAAATTTTTGCAGAACAATAAAAAGATAAAGTAGAAAAATGGGCAAACGATGTGGACGTTTTACTGTAAAGGGAAAAAGAAGTGGCCAATAACATGTGAAGACATATTCCATTACATTATTGATCAGATTGGCAAAATTAAGGAACCTGATAATATTAAATTATAGAAAGGATATGAGCCAAGAACTTGTCTTACTCACTGCTGGTGAAACATTATCTGGCGCAATTGCTTTAGGAAAACAACATTCATTTTTTTCTTGTAATTTGAACATTTGCATACCCTGTGATCGATCAGAAGCCATTCTCTTCCTAGATACATACTCAAGAAAAATTTTTTGACATGTGCACCAGGAGAAAATGTTTACAGCAGCACTATTCCTAATATGAAAAAACTGGAAGCAATCCAGATTCCCATTGAATGCCCATTGACAAAAGAATAGATTATAGGTTTCCCTTAAGAGAGAAAATTCATACTGCCAGGGATGGTTTTAGAATGAGGATCTATGCTGGGTATGGGTGCAGATTCCCATGTGTTGGAAGGATGCATGAGCTGTCAGCTGTCAACGCCTCAAAACACCATCAGTAAAATGTGTTGAACCAGAATAGTGAAGTTTATTAAATTTACAGCAGTCAGAGAAAGCACCACCTTGAAAGTCTTAGTATGGTCTCAGAAGGAGAAAACCAAGGGAGGATATTTGTAGGATTTTAGCACCCAGGTTGGCGGACTTTAAGGTAGGTCTATGTGATGGTTAATTTTATGTGTGAACTTGACTGGCCAGAACGTATCCAAATTAAACATTATTTCTATGTGTGTCTGTGAGGGCATTTCCAGGTGAGATTAGCATTTTTTAGGGGGGGAGGGACAGAGAGAGAAGGAGAAAGAATCTCAAGCAGACTTCCCCCTGAGCGTGGAGCCCAGTGCAGATGTAGGGCTCCATGCGGGGCTCAGTCTCAGGACCCTGAGCTCATGACCCTGAGATCATGACTGGAGCGGAAATCAAGAGTCGCACATTTAACTGACTGAGCCATCCAGGCACCCTGAGATTAGCATTTGAAATAGTGAACTCAGTAAAGTAGATTGCCCTCTCTTCAATCTGTTCCACTGAGGTCCTGAATATAACAAAAGGTAGAGGAAAGAGGAATTTGTCCCTTTTTTATTTGCCTCATCGATTGAGCTGGGACATCTTATCTCATCTTTTCCAGCCCTTGGATTGGGATTTATACCATGAGCTCCTCTGGGTCTTTGGTCTTTGGATTGGGACTGAACTGTACCACCGGCTTTCCTGGGTCTCCAGTGTGTAGACAGCAGATCACGGGACTTCTCAGCCTCTGTAATTATGAGCCAATTTCTCATAAGTTTTATATCTATCTGTCCATCTATTTATCTGTCTGTCATCATCATCTGTCTGTCATCTCCTACTGGGTCTGTTTCTCTGGAGAACCCTGACTCATGAAGCCCACTATACAGGATACTGATTGGTAATGGGACAAGTTTATATCATAATAGCTTGGGATAGGTGGGCACAGAGAGGTGAGGGTCTTGAAGAGAGTATTAATGGGCAAGCTGTAAGTCTTGAGAAGTTTTTATAGTTGGTTTACAGAGCTATCTTCCTGGGGCAGTGATTCCTCTGAGCAAGCATCTGAGATATTTTTGCTTGTTGCTAACATACTGTTTAGCAAGGAATGAGAAAGTGTGTTTGTTCCAAAATGTTTAGCCCAGAAAGAGTAAAACATGTTTATTCTCAGAATTTGGCACATCAATAAAGTATGTTGGTTTCAGTTCTTTCTCTTCTCCCTTTGATAGTTTTTCAGCCTGGCTGGGGGATAGACCACTGTCTTCTGGGGACATGATCAATCCTGATGTGTACCACTCTTTGCTATGTCATGGGTACAGGCAGACTATCTCATGGGAGGCATTCCAGCCTTTGTAAGTGTCAGAGGTTCTTGTGCTTTTCATTAGAAGATCGCTTGTTGGATCCTTTGATTGGATAGTGGCTGTGTAGCAGCACTAAAACCTGGAGACCACCCACTTGAGCACCACGATGCAAACAAACACTCCAGGAAGGAGTATGGTCAGAGTGTGTAGTCCACATCAAAGCCAAATTAAACGATATACCCAAGTTAAACAAAAAGAAGATCTCATCCCTAGTCTGAAGAGCTGCATGAGAATATTCACTAAATTACCTCATTTAATGATATCTTTCTTTTCCAGAACTTTTCATCATATTAAAAAATCCAAGAGAGGGGCACCTAGGTGGCTCAATCGGTTAAGTGTCTGACTCTTGGTTTTGGCTCAGGCCATGATCTCAGGGTCCTGGGATTGAGCCCCGGGTTAGACTCTGCGCTCAGTGCGGAAAGTGCTTGTCCCTCTCCCTCTGATCCCCCACCCCCACTCTCTCTCTCTTGCTCTCTCAAATGGATAAATAAAAAATCCTTTAAAAAAATCCAAGAGAGATCTGTAGATGTGTAAGTAACATCTTCTCATAACTAAGTACAAGTTCCACCTTGAGAGGCCAGTCACTTCTAAACAGCTCAATTTTGAACCACTACCTGAGAACTCCTCTCAAGTTAGGACTATCCTGAAGACCTAAATCCGTATACAGAGAAAACAGATTCCTATATAATTTATGGGTCATAGCTAATAGATTTTTGTGCTACCAATCCCAAACCAGTCATTAGGGACAATCTGATGATATGTTCCAGCCAAAACATAATGGGTGATAGGCTACCATCTTAGAGCATGATAAAATTTGAAACCACTCATCAAGTGTGGTTCTGTGCCAGGTGATGGACATTTTAGAATAAAGATCATGCAAAATAGATTTCAAGCAGAAAAGCATAGGTTTGAGCCTAAGGAGGGCACCTTCCCTTTCTTACAAGGTCTGTAAAAGTGAGATAGCTTCAAAATATACAGCAACTGTTCTTGCTCTTTTACAGACTTTTTCTTTTTTTTTTTTGGTAAAAGTTCTATTACAAAGGCATCTCCTATGAAAAGCACTTGAATGCTGTTTCTGGGGAGACAGAAAACTCTCCTTTTATGTACAGTATTACAGAGGATTTTAGATTTATGTCTGGCGGTCCTGTTGTGTTGCTTGCAATCTTAAAAATGCTTAGTAGTTGAGTCCAATTACCAAGGAATCCAACCGCCTTATTAAAAGAAAGTGGTATCAAACGAAGATGGCAGCACAGAAAGAAAAGTGAATATAAACCAAATGGTTTTGTTTGTGTATATATTTTGGCTACATCATTAATAAATTATATTTCTATATTGGACTTATACCAAAGAGTGGCTAAGGATGCAAAATTATATATTAATGATAAAGATCTTACAAGCACCAGAGTTAATAGACAAAGAGTATCACTTAACCATCCCCAGAACCTTACAGTATGTAATGACTGAAGAAAATAATAAACAAAATCATGCAGATGAAAGCTTGAGAATCTGTGGCTCCAGCTATCTGAATCTTGTTCTGTGGGTCTTGGGTTGAATCTTTCTACTTTATGTAGATGTCTACTTGATCTGGAAGTCTTTGAGAGAAACTGTTTTCTTCCAGTGGTTATCTAGTTTTAGAGAATTTCAAATAGTCTTCAGCTTGAGGTCTCTATACAGGGCAGATTTTCAATGATTGGAAAATGTTGTGTGTCTTTTTTTTTTTTTTCAAGGATGGGGGGAGGCAAGTGTATATTCAAGGATCAAACCCTTGAGATTTTCCTGCTGTGCTACTTAACAGTATCTGATAAGATCATGTCCATAAGGTTTTAAGGGTCATCTCTCTCAGATGTCTCTTAAGAAAATCAATTTTCCAGGTTTTACGTTATGCAGGTCTTGTTTAGGAGGATAGTGAGCAAAGGGTGCTCATGTTCATGGATGATAAGACTGGATTTATTATGCGAGTTTTTTGCAATATTTGTCCAAGTTTGCTTGCCAGAGAGAACAATCTAGAATCAGAGATAAAATTACTACAGGAACGGGCTGACCTGCTACTAACTCATTCAGAAGTGGCATTGGGTCCCAGAAAGAGTTGACTGCATTATCATTGAAGTCAAAGGTAACACCTAGGTTATAGAAGTTCATGTATCTCTGAAAATGATGCTAACTTTAGCCCAAGAATACTACTGTTATTTCTTTTTTTTTTTTTTAAGGTTTTTTTATTTATCTGACAGAGAGAGAGAGAGAGTCAGGGAATATAAGCAGGGGGAGCAGGAGAGGGAGAAACAGGCTTCCCACAGAGCAGGGAGCCTGACGCGGGGCTCGATCCCAGGACCCTGGGATCATTACCTGAGCCGAAGGCAGACGCTTAACGACTGAGCCACCCAGATGCCCCTATTATTTCTATATTTTCTTAAGATTGAGGGCAATATGGGCAGTGAAATTTCTGTGCAAGTGGTAAGGCTTTGCAAAACTTTTCTAGTGATGGGGGCACACATTTTAATGTGATTTCATTAGCAGTATGTTGGAATTCCCCAAACTGAAAACAAAGAATAAAATAATATTTCAACTACTATAAGGAGCTATATCTCTTTGGCAAGAAAAAGCTTCATACCATCCCAAGAATAAGCAAACAATGATCAGGAAATGTTCAAAAGCCACTGTGGAAGGTGGTTGAATGTAAGGCATTCACACATGTCCAAAGAGAGCCTGAGGCTTGGGCTCTTATCCCTGTCCCACTCTTTACAGATTTACCAGGATAAGGCTGGTGATAAGTGAAATGTGCACTATGGATAACTATCAGTCTCGGTTGAGTACAGTGGCCAATTTGTCCTTGCTGTGATTTCATATAATTTAAGCCCGTTACTTAAATAAACAAGATCAAATAGCGATAATAAGCATTAGAGAGGGAGGAAGGGACAATACTCCAGAGTTACCTAAAATGTACAGTTATCAACAAAAAACATTTGGACAGGGTGCCTGGGTGGCTCAGTTGGTTAAGCGACTGCCTTCGGCTCAGGTCATGATCCTGGAGTCCTGGAATCGAGTCCCGCATCAGGCTCCTTGCTCGGCAGGGAGTCTGCTTCTCCCTCTGACCCTGCCCCCTCTCTCACTCTCTCTCTCACTCTCTCAAATAAATAAATAAAATAAAATCTTTTAAAAAAAAAACATTTGGACATACAAAGAAAAAGGAACATATGACTCATACACAGGAGAAAAAAAAAAACAGGCAACAGAAACTACCTGTGAGAGGAACCAGATGTCAGATTGAACAGATTAGGATTTTAAAGTAGCCATGATAGACACAAAGACTAAAGGAAATCATGCTTAAAGAAGTACAGGAAGATGTGATGACAAGGTCTAATCAAATTGAGACTGTCAATAGACAGAAATCATAAAAGAGAACCAAATGGAACTTGGAGAGTTGAAAATACAATAACTGAAATGAAGCATTCACTAGATGTGCTCAACAATGGGTTTGAACTGGCAGAAGGAAGAATTACCAAACTCAAAAATAGTTTGACAGTGATTATATAATCTGAAGGAACGAGGAAAAAAAAAAAAAAGAGGCTCAGGAAAATGAGGAACATATTTAAGTGCACCAACATATGCATAATGGGAATATCTAAAGGAGGGGAGCAAGGAATTGGAGCAGAAAAATATTCAAAGAAAGAATAGCTGATAATTTCCCAAATTTGATGAAAAACATAAATCTGCACATCCAAGAAGCTTAACAAACTCCAAGTAGGGAAAATTTTAAAAACTTCTATATGTCAACATAGCATAGTCAACTGTCAAAAGCCAAATAAAAAGAAAATTTTGAAAACAAGAGAAAAATGACTGCTTATACACACACACATGCGTACACACACACACACACAGACACACACACACACACGGGAATCCCAATAAGATTAACCACTAAGAAAATAATTCAAACAACATAGTGAGAAATCATTGAGGAATTAAAATGTTACACTAGAATATACTCACTATATGCAAAAGAAATCACTGAAAGAAGAACATAGGATCAAAAATAAAAGATATGAGATATATAAAAAAAGTAAAATGACACGTTAATCCAACTATATCAATATTATTAAATGTAAATAGATTAAACAATCCAATCAAAAGAAATATTATCATACTGGATATAAAAATAAGTTCAACTATATCCTGTCTGCAGGAGACACACTTCTTAAAAAAAGTTTTATTTATTTAAGTAATCTCTATACCCCATGTGGGGCTCGAACTCATGACCCTGAGATCAAGAATTGTATGCTCTTCTGACTGAGCCAGGCAGGCACCCCAGGAGCCACGCTTTTGATTCAAAAAGTAAAGGATGAAAAAAGTTATATCATGCAAAGAGCAATGATAAGAAACCTTGAGTGGCTATACTAATATCAGATAAATAGACCTTAAAATGTGTTACTAGAGATAAGAGGGACATTTAATAATGATAAATGGATCAATGTATTAAGAAGATATATTGGGTGATGGGCATTAAGGAGGGCACAAGATGTAATGAGCAGTGGGTGTTATATGCAACTGATGAATCACTGAACTTTACCTCTGAAACTAATATACTACATGTTAATTACTTGAATTTAAATAAAAAAGAAGATATAACAATTATAAACACATATACATGTAACAACAGAGACTGAAAATATAAAAAGCAAAAACTGACAGAATCAAAGAGAAGAATAGACAGTTCAACAGTAATAGTTTGAGACTTCAATACCTAGCTTTCAATAAAGGATAAAACAATTTGGCAGAAGATCGGAAAGGAAAGAAAGGCTTGAACAACGTTATAAACCAATAAGACCTGGCAGATATCTATAAAATACTTGACCAAGCAATTTTAAAATAGACATTCCTCTCAAGTGCACATGAAATGTTCTCTTTCCTATGCAGGATATACCCTATGCTTGGCCATAATATAAACCCCAATACTTTTAAAAGGACAGAAATTATACAAAGTATGTCCAGAACACAGTGAAGTGAGATTAGAAATCAGTAACTGAAAGAAATCTGGAAAATTAACATATATTTAGAAACTGAAAGCCACAGTCCTAAAGAACCAATGAGTCAAGAAAGACATCACAGGGAAGTTAGGAAATACTTTTAAGTGACTGAAAAAGTTGTAGATTCCTATATAAAAAAATAAGAAAGCTCCCAAATTAATCATCTAATTTTCTAACTTGAGGCCTTATAAAAGAAGCAGACTAAAGCTAAGCAAGTGGAAGGAAGGAAATTATAACAATTAGAGTGGACATTAATAAAATAGAGAAAAATGGAGAACATCCACTAAAGTAATGTTGATTTTTTGAAGACCAACGAAATCAACAGATCTTCAGTTAAATTAGAAAAAGAGAGGATTCAAATTAGTAAAATCAGGAGTAAAGAGGGAACATTACTATAGACCTTACGGAATTTTTTTTTTAATGACGGGAATAATGTGAACAATTAATCATATGCTGATGAGTTAGCTGACTTAGATGAAATAGAAGAGATTCTGGAAAGACACAAACTGCCCAAACGGACTACTCAGAAGAATTAAAAAATCTGAAAAGACTTATCACAAATAAAAAGAACAAATTATTAATGAAAAACTTTCCACCAAGAAAAGTCCAGTCCCAGAATTCTACAAGACACTTGCAAAATTAATGCCAATTCTTTACAAACTCTTCCACAGGATAGAAGAGGAAGGAATACTCCCCAGCTCATTTTACAGGGCCAGGATTACCCTGATGTGAAAACCAGACAAAGGTAACACAAGGAAAGGAGGCTACAGACCAGCACCTCTTATGAATATAGGCCAATGTAAGTGACCCAAATCACCTGTCGAAGTTTCTCGGTAAGACTGCACCAGCCTTGGAGGCAACAGCAAAGGAGATTCCACAGCTCCATGCCAATTTTCTTCTCTATGAATTTCCTCTTATAGACTTAAAATAGAAAGTGACGAGAGAGAGAAAACAGAAGAGCAGAAAAAGAAGACACGTGTCTACCAAAGATAAGAGTTTTCAGATTTGATCAGATGATCAAAGAATTCCTAAAAAGAGTTACTCATCCCTGGGGAAACGAAGCAAACTTGGCATTTGGGAGCTTGACAAAAAGAAATCATAGCTCAGACCCCTGCGTGTGCCGCTCTGGGAGCCTCACAGAAGGTTGCTGTCCCCAGTTGTCCTGTTCTGAGTAGAGATTGTAGAACCACAACAGCAAGAAGGTCTTGGTTGGATCTTGGCAAAATCTCCGGGATTATCAGCCGTCAGTTTCCCAAAAGGACCACCAGAGCATGTGTTGAACAAGCAAAATGAAATTTATTAAACTTACTGGAGTAAGGGAGAACACGATCTTTTTTTTTTTTTTTTTTTTAAGATTTTAATTGTTTATTTGTCAGAGAGAGCGAGCACAAGCAGGGTTAGTGGCAGGCAGAGAGAGAAGCCGGCTCCTCACTGAGCAGGGAGCCCGACATGGGACTTGATCCCAGGATCCTGAGCCGAAGTCAGTCGCTTAACCAACTGAGCCACCCAGGTGCCCCAACAGAGTCTTAATAAAAGAAGAGATAAGCCGGGGGAGGGTGGGAGCCTGGGTGAATGATTAAAGGAGGATCTTGCAAGGAGGGCAACTCTTTGATTTGGACAGAGTCTCTGATAGCTTTGGATAGGTGGGCATGGTAAGATGAATTCCAGAAGTGAGTATTGATTAGCGAGTTAGTTGGTTTTAACTTGTTAGTTTTAACAAGTAAGCTATCCAGTTGGTTCAGTGTCTTAGCTATTTTTCAAAAACATACTTGCTTCTGGAAGATGAGTGGTGTAGCCTTATCCAGGTATTGCTTATCATAGAATGGAAACATGCCTTTTCCCAGAATTGTTTAGATCGTAATCATTCTCTGAGAATGACAACAGTGTTTAGCAAATCAAACTGAGAGAAGATGAACTTCTACCTTGTGGAAATAAAGAAGACTCAAACGAGAACCAACAGAGGCTGTTTGTTCATAGCTTGCTACAGCAAAGGTCAGCTATCATCCCCTGTTTGCTTGGGACTCACAGGCGGGCAGGAGAGAAAGTGTTACAGTACAAAAAAGAGACGGTGTGCTCTGATTGGAGGTTGTTGGCTCAGGAAAGCCGGAGGTTGGCTGTCTAGAAACATGACATTTTATTTCATTAGTTTGGGGGCATATTGGGCTTTCTGTGATGGCCCAGAGTTGGAAACCAGGCAAAAAAACAGAGAAATTGGCAGTTCCTGACCAGTCCTGACCATTTGGCCCGGTGACTGCAGAGGCTGTGGTTTGGCTTTTCAGCCTGGCTGGGGGTCAGAGTCTGATGTCATAAGTGGTCTGGCCATTGTCTGTTTGTATCTTCAGTTTTACAGCATGGACAGGAAAGTATATTATAGACCTCAGTTCTCAATTGCAAATGGCCCCAAAACGTATAGGAGTGATGAAAACCATGTTTTTAAATTATCAAACTAGAAGTGGCCCGAGAGCTCTGAATCTCTGAGAATGATCACAGTATTTGACGAGTCCAACTGAGAGAAGATGAACTTTAGAGCCAGATTTCTTTAAAAGTTCTTGGGATTTTTTTCTCCTGAAAGAGAGAAGCAGGTGAGCGTGTAAGTTTAATTATGTATGAGTGGGGGACTGATTATTTTCAGGTGGTGTTAGGTCGGCCAGCTGCCAATAAAGAGGTTGTCTTCAAGATCTCTTTGGAGTCTCAGATGGAAGTTTACCCCAGGGAGTAAGGCCAGTGTAGGAAGCAAGCCTCGCACAGGTGTTTTCTGACGACCCCGTGAGCCAAGGCGCTGATTTCTCCCTGATACTAGTGTCCTTAACCATAGACCACCATGTTACTACACCACTTCCCCTCTTCTGCTTATTCTTCCTAGGTTAACAAGCAGTTGGGCCCCTGATTCATCAAGCAGTTCTCAGAAGGTTAGCGAACCTGTCCTTTCACTCTCTCGAAAATATTTGAAAAGGTCAGGTTCCTTTTCTGGAATATAGAAATGTGAGGAACAGATCCAGATTTTTAATTGATCTTCAACTCATAAAGAAACAAAATCTTTCTTTGAAAGCTTGTTCTGCTTTGTGATATTTTGTTCCGTTTGAAAGTGCTACAAATACGCCTGGCTCATCACTGATCATTAGAAAAATATCCGAAGTCTTATCTCTACATTATGAGTCATCTGAGCCCCCTGGGATGGTCTCGGCATCCTTACTACATACTAAAACCATCATGTGATATTCGGGGAACTAGTTTCTTGTTTCTGGTCTGGTCTCGTTCTCTCTCTCTGTGTTGCTTTGATTGTCCCCGTCCTCAGGACTGCACTGTGCCTAGCTCACAGAAAGCCTTCAGCGTGTGTTTGCAGAAGACATTTAGTAACGTGAGGTTTCCACGATTCTGGTGCAAACCTTGTCTTATACCACTGGATGGTCCTGTATCCCCGTGGGCTTTCTGAATCTCCAGGGGAACCTCGCCGCAACCTGCCGGTCCCTCATCAGCTCAGACTTCGCCTTGTTTGGGAGAGGCAGCCCCTCTGCTCTTCTGTTACGAGGCGTGTTACTTGGCAGGACTGTGTGAGTAGGGTGGGCACGCAGCTAAGACTGCTGTGCATCTTCCAGTCTGCTGTGTGTGTGTGTGTCTGCGTGTGTGTGTGTGTGTGTCTGTGTGTGTGTGTGGGGGGGCTGCTTTTCATTTATTTTTCATCCAGTTTTATTCAAATGAGGGAGCCTTTATTTCTCTGATGAAATGGAGCCTCCTTTGCTGTGTTCTTAAGCTTCTGTCACCTTCTCTAGGTTGTCAGATGGCACATATTTTCCACGACAGTATTTGTGCCTTTGCAGAAATAGAATCTCTTCCAAAACACATTACCATTTGGATCACATCTGACAGGGAACTCTGGTGTTAGAAGTTACCATAGGTTTACTTTTCAGGATAATACTTCTTTGAAGACTGTGATAGTTGGATTAGGGTGGAAAGGAAAATATTTCATCAAGTTGCTGCATTTCTGTTTTCCACTTTATTATTGAAACTCTTTACATTTCAGCTCAGAGTTTTCTTTATGACATAAAATGACAATAATTAACTAATAATGGTGATAATAAAATTATAGCACAACTACCAGCATGGGTTCGCGTGGCCTCCTTCTTGGGGTGCCTTTATAGGAGTCACTTAATTTGACCCTCATAACAGCTTTCTGAGGAAGAAAAAGTTGGAGGGGTTGTAGCATTTGGAGGTGAGGAACCCAAGGCCCAAGCAGGCTGAGTGACTATCTCAAGATCAGTCAGTAAGATAATAAATCATCATTGCTCCAACATTCAGACATCAAATATCCTCCATCAGAAAAACTAACCAAACCGCATCTTTGCCTCTTTTTTCCCCAACCACTGTCTTTTCTTTTTTCTCTCAATCTTTCTTTCCGAGGTAGATTCTTTGAAATATTAATCTGGATAACTCAAGAAACACACAGATTAAACATTATTCCCAGAGCAGACATTGTATTCTCCATGTTTGGATGCACATGCATTTCTGGAACAAGGTATATCCTGATAACGATGACCAGTATATATTTTTACAATTCAGATTTACTGAGGTACAAGTTATATACAGTAAAATTCACCTTTTTTTTTTTTTTGGAGTGTACCAGCTCTATGAACTTTGACAAATGTATAGTTTGTAATCACCAGCGCAATCGAGTTATAAAATATTTTTATCACCCAACCTTGAGGGCATTATGCTGAGTGAGATAAGTAATACAAACACAAACACAAACACGCTGTTATGAGGGTCAAATTAAGTGACTGCTATAAAGGCATCCCAAGAAGGAGGCCACGCGAACGCATGCTGGTAGTTGTTGTGTAATAATTTTATTATCACCATTATTAGTTAATTATTGTCATTTTATGTCATAAAGAAAACTCTGAGCTGAAATGTAAAGAGTTTCAATGGTATCACTTATATGTGGGTTCTTACAAACCTGAGCTGAGTGGAGTAGCGGTGACCAGGGGGTGGGGGAAATGGGGAGATGTTGGTCAAAGGGTACAAACTTCCAGTTACAAGATTAACAAGTTCTTGGGATCCACAGGATGGCGATTATAACTAATAATACTGTGTCATATCCTTAAAAGTTGCTGAGAGACTAGATCTTCAATGCTCTCACCACAAAAAGGGAAATGGTCATCATAGGAGGGCATGGAGGTCATTGGTTTGCTATAGATAAATGTATCAAATCAGCACAATGTACACCTTGAACTTACACCATGTTCTATAGAGGATTTAAAATTTTAACTGTCCTGAGTTGTTCTCCATTATTTGTTTTTCTTTGGAGCCAGAGCTTATTATGCATTCAGGGTTTTCAAATGGTATCAACCCATTCTGTCTGGATGATGGGCTTTGAGATGACCTGCTTCCCTTGCTTTGTATTAAGGGATTTGAATCCCCTTTGTTACATATTTTACCTCGAATATATTCTGTGGTAAATTAAAAGAAATGCTTACATGTGAGGTTTTGTCTTGAGCAACACTGCAGGTTATTATTGTGTTATGACTACAGCATTTGTTTTGTTCAAATAGAAAATCCACTTGGGCATTAATAAAAAAAGAAGAGCATGATAAATGTCATCTAAGAATCCGTATTATCGGCCTTGTGTGACTGCAAAACAGCTTGCTTCCTTTCAAAACTCACTGTGTTCTTGCTACCACCTCGGCTGCTAGGTGAATGCCGCTCTTGCTTATTTATTTTATAGGATTTTCATTACATCTTTATACATTTCTTAATATAATGATAAAGATTGTAATAAGTTTGAAACTATATGTAATGTTATTCAACAGATGTAATAAGTTTGAGACAATCACATCACACAGATAGACTGAATGCGTTCCAAATCCAGATCCTGGGACACAACCTCCTACGGCCAGTGGGACAGAGTTCCGTTTCGACTAGGACAGTGTGCATCTTTTACCTTCTTGTGCCAGGTTCTGGCCATATCTGCACTAATGCAAAGCAGGTAATTCAAGTGAAAACAGTAAAAGTCTGACAACAACGCAAGGATTTTAGAAAGTCCCTGACGGTGGCAAGAACGTTCCTGTAAAGTCTGTGTATTTTGGCACTAGAGAAACCTTTCTAAAAATACAAACATTTAGGGACACCTGGGTGGTTCCGTTGGTTAAGCATCTGCCTTCGGCTCAGGTTATGATCTCGGGGGTCCTGGGATCGAGTCCTGCGTCAGGCTCCCTGCTCAGTGAGTCTGCTTCTCCCTTTCCCTCTGCCCCTACCCCTGCTTGTGCTTGCTCTCTTTCTCTCTCTCTCTGCCAAATAAATAAAATAAAAAATCTTAAAAAAAATAAACATTTAGTGCAAATTAGTTTTAATCCCTCTGCTTTTGTTTTAGTGACCACTTTGAGAGTCAGATTAAAATGACATTCTGCAGACTGTTTCATTGTTTAGAAGATCATTGCTAGTTCTTTCAACATGGTGTTCAACGAAAATTGTGCTGGACGAGATGAGCAGATGGAAGTTGGTTTTATTCCCTTATGACTGAGAGCAATAGGGTGGGTGCAGGAGGGCATAGATGGGGTTTGGAAGCCCACTGAAACAAAGGGTAAGGGATTTTTTAAGAGCTGGGGTGGGGGTTGTAGGCCTTCTGTGTTTGCTCATCGGCTTTCCCCAAAGGACAGATAAGCTTCCTTCTGTCTCCCTGACAGGAGGTAACTTTACAACTTGGAGCAAGGTTCCTCCTATTTCCCACAGAGACCAGGGGTATAGGGTCCCCATCTTCCCAGACAATGACATTTCAAAGGGTTGGCACCTGGGTCCTCCAGAAAGACATTCCTGGGTCATAAAACTGGTAAAAGGCTTTTTTTTTTTTTTGCAAGTTTTCTGAAGTAAGTAAGAAAACAGAGGTCAGGAAGAAACCTGTCTCAAGTTCAGTTCAGCTGAAGGGACATGAAGGTCGTGTTGGTCCAGACTCGTCCTCGCTAGCGCCTCTGACATCAGGTGCAGACACAGGACATGGAACAGGAAGGAGTCAGGACGGTGGTTTGGACCCTCTGCCTCTGGGGGAGGTTTCTTCCCCAGCTCATACCTAGCAGCTCTGCAGAGAACTTGTCCTTCACCTCCTAACGTTTTCACGTTTTTTCTCGCTGCTGTGATGCCTCCCTGTGTGGACGATCAGCTCCAGTCCTCCCTTCCACGCTCTGTTTGCAAATGCTGGCTCTGGAATCCCACAGACTACCTTTCTGCTGATGTGTCCCCAGAGGACCAGGGAGTGCCTACAGTTGGGAGAGCTGGTGGGGGCTGCAGCCTTGAGGGGGATGAAAGGCAGTGCCCTCTCACGCGGTGGCACTGGGGGACGATCCACCCCTCACCCCGTCAGCAGAAACAAGAGGTACCCAGGCAAGGCCTGTCCTGGCATCTTGGAGACAGGCTTTCATCCTTCTTACTGGGTTAACTCCAGATTTCAGCAGTTTCTCCCGAATTTCTGCCTCTTCCGTAGTTTGTGTGTAAAGCATCCAATCCGATCAAAGGGTCAGTTTGTCAATGGAGGAAGGGTGATGCCCATTTAGATTGTTACTGTGTCCAGAGCACTGCTCCTCGTGACCCCTCAGTCAGGAAATTTTGTGTTTCGACACTTCCAGCCTTGACCTAAGATTTTGTGTACTGAGCTAAATTCATTATAGTGTCCTTATGTACCACAGAGATTTAAAATGAAGTATGCAAGTATTGGCAACATTTTTCACTTAGAGAAGCTCAATATGCCAATGTATTGTGCTAAAAACATGTAAAGGGGAGCACGTCTGCCATCCGCAAACAAGCCACTGGGTAGACTGTAGAGTGACTGAAAATACATGCTTCTCATTTATAGATTGTTGGTAGATAATTTCTGACATCTGTGTCCCTCTCTCTGTTTCTGTCTGTCTCTCCTTAGAGACACTAGTCTATTCTGATCAATTGACAGACAACTTAGCTTTATTTTGTTTAAATTCTTGAAATACTAAATGAGAGTTAACATTTCTTTCATTGATTTACATAAGATATATCCTCCTTCATATCAAAATGTAGAAACTCAAATATATTTCTGTGATCTGCTTTTGTCTTGTGGATCACACTGAACTCTCAGCTGCACTGCAGCAATATTCGCGATAGCCGAGATGAGGAACCAACCAGATAAATGGATAAAAAATGTGATACACACACACTCACGCATGCACACACACATGCACACACACACTGGAATATTATTCAGCCTTAAAAGAAGAAGATCCTGCAATATGTGGTAATGTAGATGAACCTTGAGGACATTATGGTAAGTAAAATAAGCCAGTCCCAGAGGGACAAATGCTGCATGATTTTGCTTATCTGACATATCTAGAATAGTCAAACTCATAGAAGCAAAGAATAGAATGGTAGTTGCCAGGAGCTGAGTCAGGGAGGAAATGGAGAATTGCTAATCAATGGGTATAAAATTTCAGTGATAACAACATGAATACATTTAGAGTTGTGTCCTCTTTAAAGAATGGTTCCACAGAACCGTCTAGAATTTTTTTAAATCTGAGATCCGGTAATGACTTTCTGACATTTACAAGGAGAGCTATGAGTTTGAGAGGGAAGGAAGTTGAAAATGGAAAATGCTATTTTCTAATCCTAAAACAGAATAGTTATGGGAGATCATTTCCTTGTGAAACATTTCTAAAATGGCACTAAACCAGGAGGAATGCATACAAAGTTTTAGAGCTAAAATGGATGTCAGTGACTAATCAATGATTTTTAAATGATAAAGACCCCTTTGAATGAAACGATAATCTCATGTGTGGGAACCAGAGGTACTGAGCACCCAGTAGAACGATAGAGCTGTTCCATGCAGTGGCACTCCAATATGGCGGCAGGAGCGAGGAGCCTCAGGTCAGACACACTGGGACTTGAAGCCTGGCTCTGCCTTTGGCACCTGTAGGATCCCACATGAGTTACTTAACCTCTTGGGCCTCACTCTCTTCATTTGTGAAGCGAGGGTAATACACCTATTGAATTTGGTGTGAGGATGAGCATTAATATATGTAAATTCCCCGGCACCCAGTCTGACCTGTAGGAGGTGCTTGATTAGTGGTGTTAGGTGGAGTAAACAACTCACCACCAATAAAATAGCCAAGAGGCTTAAAAATAAATACAGAAAATAGTTTAACATTTATATAAGAATTAACTAATAAAGGAGAACTTTCAAGAATAATTGTATCAGGAGACCTAAGCAGAAGAAAATTCACTGAAATTAGTGTTACTTTTATGGACACCAAGTAAGAGTCATGGATTTCTAACTCTTCAATAAAAAGTGTAATATGACATAATCAAGACAATAAAAAAATACTCTCAAATTTCAAAATGAGAAACAACTTTGAATCTTTATATAAAGCAATCGAAGATCCAGAATAAGGAATGAGCAGTGGAGAAGGGCCCATAGAAACAAACCAAGTGCTGGATTCAAAGTGAGTTTCTACAACAAAGATTTGAATCTCAGCGTACTAGAGAAAAATAAAAACAGGAATAGAGAATAAAAGTCCTTTCCATGCATCTGTTAGCTTCTGTTTGCCTTTTCTTCCAAATGCCATGAGATCTCAAGGGCAGTGATTTTAATTAAGTCTTACCATATACAAGACAATTCTTCTCTTAAAGAATGTGGACTGTAGCACAGAGCAGCTCATCCATTGAAGCTGTTTGGTTAACCCAGTATTCTAAACTTAATCCCAAATCTTCTGAAAGGACTAAGATTTTTATCTAAGTGACATTCTCTCTAATATTCCAATGAGACAGAAACTTTATAGTTCTAATTCAAGGGACATACTTAACAAATTGGACATTGTGAAACATCGGCAAATATAAAACATCTGGCGTCGATAAGCTCATCTTATTCTCATGTCCCATCCATTTTATAGATGAGAGATCTAAAAAGCAGGTGTCACAGAGGTCAGTTCTATGATTTGGATTTCTGTTCAAATTCCAGCTTGCTCCAAACCAGTGCACTTTCTACTTTCCTGTAGTGAATCTGGTCTTAGTATTTCTTTGACTTTCTTTTTCTCCAGACACCACTGTCTTCCTTTTCCCTCTTCCTATCCACCCCCTGGAGGGGGTTGGGTCCTGTATCCCATTCATTACCTGCTCAGGGCTTTACTAAGATGCCAGCAGGACAAGGCCACAATCACAGTGTGATTCTAAGATACATTTACATTTTTTGTCAGAAATTCTTGAAGATAAAAATATTCTTTAGTGTTTTTCACTGAAGATGGTCAGTAGATCAGAGACTTGGGGCGGGGGGGATTTCCTGAAAGGTGGGAAGAGCCTGGCAGGTGAACAAAGCAGAGGAAGCTTCAGTGTGCATGAGCCAAGGAGAAATTATAGACATGGAGGGAATCCAGGCAAGGTATAAGCATGGGATCAACAGGTGTGCACAGGTGAGTGGGAGGGGACACAATTCACATTGAAGAGTTGACCTCCTACCTGCAGAGCAGATGTGCCGTTGGCCTGCCCTGAACCTGCTGAGACCCTGGGCGAGCATTTAGATTCAGGGCAAACCAGTCGCAAGTCCCTAAAGACACAGAGCGTCCTCGTGGGGTCCGGTGCTCGAGGTTCCTGGAACGGGTGTTGGTGTTTCAGGGCAAACTCTCCTCACTTGCCATTGAAAGTAAGGCTAGTCTGTTGGCCTGGCGGCCGTAGTGGAGCCTGCTAAGTCTGCTGTGTAACCATCTCGTGTCCACACACAAGCTCATGGCCGCTCTCTCATTAAGGCAGGAAGCAGCAGCTGGTGGAACTCTCTGCAGTTACCTGTGCTAACTAACCAGATCATTTGTTAAGGCATGTGAATGGATAACCAAGTGTTACCGTACTTTTGTTCGCCTTGGTTTCTCTTGGGCTGCTTATTTCATTCAAGGAGAACATTTAACTGCAGAAGAAATGGAACTCTTGGAGAATACTATTGAAAAAAAGTTCTTAATGTTTTCTGGTGCCTGAATTTATTTTGAAGAAATACTGTATTCAGTACAAAGCATGCAATGAACAAGGGTAAAGTTCTTGTATTTTGAGAATATGATTGCTGAAATAAGCAATTCAGTGCAAGGTGTGAAAGAAAATGCTATGAGAGTCTTCTGGAGCACCAAGCAGAAAGGCAATGAGATGGAAGGTATGACAGAGAAGTGGATGGCCAGAGGGATTGATTTATGGGATCGATTATATGAGAGGAGTTCGAGAAAGAGAGGAGAGGAGGTAAGAAATGATAGAAGAAAATTTCCCCGAGTTGCAAAAAGATGGACCCTTCAGTTGAAAGGGTCCATGAATACTAACCACAGGAGTGGAGAAGAATCCAGTAGCTAGACACATCCTCATCAAAACATAAGAAATCTGGCATAGAGAAGTTTCTAAAAACTTCAGAGAGGATAAAACCAAGTGCGAACAGCTTTTCTACAAAGAAGGAGAAGGACAATGTTAGTATGAAGCCTCTCATCAGCAGTGTGGGGAGAAAACAAGAGAAAAATGCTGCTAAGCTGGAGGAAAATGATTTAAAACCTTTAAGTCTTTACCAGTCGAAATAGTCAGTGATAAGGTAGAATAAAGTCGTTTCCAGTCATGTAAAATCTCAGAGCAATTTTTCTCATGTGTTCTTTCTCAACAAAAAATGACTAAGAGTGAGCTCCAGTGACGTGCGAGTGATTGAAAGAACCATGACTCCCACAGGCATGCGGCAGAGAGCATCCCCAGGCTCAGGGGCACAGGGGCTGGGAAGACGCAGGGCCAGACTGGGGTCGGAAGGTAAGCGGCTCTGCGGGGAAAGTTTAAAGACAGAAGCAAGGAGCGTGGTGAAGAAATTGCAGATCTTACGGAGGAGTGATGTCAGGACTTCTTTTTGTACTTAAAATCTCGCGGAAAACTGTAATGGCTTTCCCAGGAAGTTATCTCCCCGGTTGAAACAAACTTAAATGTGGCCAGAGTTTGAGCAGGACGAAGTCCAGAGCGACGAGCTACCTAGATTCTTGGAACAGTTTATATTGGGTGGCGCTGTTCTAATCGTGTAGATGGCCCTCCATTCTCTGTAGGACAGCTGACCCTTGAGCAGCACGGGTGGGTTGGAGCCATGTGGGTTCACTTACACGCAGATTTGTTTCAGTAAATACAATACAGTACTGGAAGTATATTTTCTCTTCCTTTTGATTTTCTTAACATTTGCTTTTCTCTAGCTTTCGTTATTATAAGAATACAGCGTATAATACACATAACTTACAAAATAGGTATAAATTGACTGTTTATGTTATCGGTGGGACTTCTGTCAACAGTGGGCTATTAGTAGGTAAGGTCTTGGGGGTCAAGAATTATACTTGGATTTTTGACTGTGCGTGGTTGTTCAAGGGTTGACCATGCTCGGTGCTCTGGTAATTAGTCTTTGTACTATCAGTGTTGGAAAGAATGCTGTTTTGATTTTTAAGTATTAAACAGTTTACAGAGGCAGCATGGAAGACAACATTTACTATTGTCCCGTATCTCTAGTTATTAATCTTTATAATAGTAATTATATTTCTATGCGGCATTGGGAAGTAAAGTGAAGGAAGGAGCTAGAAGAAATGGTAGAGGCGTTGGGTTCCTTATTTCATATAATGGAAAGTTGAGAGATAACCAAGTTGGGGGACCCAGAAGTATGTTCTAGAGTCATCAGTAGCAGAAGGGAGCAAAGATGATGTTAGGAGAGAGGACGCGGGGAAGAAGAGTAGAAGGGAAGACCACCAGCTGCCATCCTAGTAGGGAGGCAGTAGGCATTATTTAAAAGGCATGAATCATAAACGGATGACAAGCACACCCTGAGAGGCTGTAGAGAGAGCCTTGCAGGCAGACTCCTTGTTGCAGTCCCCCTCCAGCCACTCATTGTGGGGCTGCCTCCCAGCGTCGCCATCAGGACGACGAGCTACCATACATACGTTCTGGTGCTGCTTGTACACGTGGTCCATGTGATATATGTTCACCATTCCAAATAGCATTATAAGGATGCGGTGATCCGGGCGTGATCTCTGGCGTGCCGAGTGGAAACCATCAGAGCAACAGGAAGTCAGGTGGCACTGAGTGAGGAGGTGGGAGCGAAGGCAGAAGACACTGGTCCTTTAATGTTTGTCTAGGGTTTGAGTTTTCATCATATATGTGTAATAGTATTATTATTGCAACATAAACTATTTCTTTGGGTCTTGAGGACATTGGCATATAGTATTGTAGGTATTGGAGAGATACGTGTTCACTGATACTGGGCATTTGGGAGCAGAGAGAACCCACTTACTTCATCTTGCAAGAAATAACTGACACAGCAGTGAAAAAAAGAAGTATTTTGTTCTCTGAGACTGGAGAAATGACAGGGCAAAGACAGAGGTGAAGATGACGTGGTGCCTGGTTTTCCCACCCACAGATCAGGACTCTGGAACATGACACATTTCTCTGCCACATCCTGAGCATGGATAGCATGGCTCTGGGCAAAAGTCAAAGCAAATGGCCTTTCTGGTAGCTCAGGGCAATCTGGATGAGAGGCTGACGCTGAATTGTATTTCACACTGTTTCAGAAAGACAGGAGCTCATTGCTGACACTAATTTAACTGCAGAAAATAAAGAAGGTTGGTACTTCTCGGAGAGGTGTTCACAGCCCCAGAGATACAGTTGTTCCAGAGCGGTGAATGCACCCTGCCGTGTCCCCTCATTCTTTCCTTCACTCTTACTGATGTTTTGAGGGTCTGCCTTAGACTACAGTCAGAGGGTTCAGAGGTCACAATTACACTTTGTTAGGCACGAGCATTTCATAATTCCCCAGTGGGATGGTTCAAGTCACACTTTAAAGTTCCTGCACAATTGGGAAATGTCAACTAGGAGATCTTGTGCAGGGGAAATGCATTTTCTCTGAATCAAATGAGGGGGTGGTGAGGCCTGCTGTGCGGGACCATGGGCCATCACTGAGGGACAGGAAGAGTCAGTCACCGGCTGTCAGACTAGGAGAGGTGATTCCAGAGACACAGTTGTAGAACATGACCGTAGCCCTCCAGGCTGGAGTGCATGCGCAGCAGCATCAGAACAGCTCTCGGGCATATATGCTTATGGAAGTCAGGAAGTAAAGATTCCCTGTCATCGTATTTTCCAGGGTAAGCCTCTCTTGGATCCACATGTTTGGAACCAAATCCATTTTCTTCACCTGCTCCTCAACCGGGTAAAACAAGCCCTCCACCCTGCTTAACTGTGTTGAGTTGCACTCAGGACCGAGACATCTCACAATGTTGCCTGTGTTGCTGGGCATTTTTTCAAAAACAGTTGATACACTTGATGGCAAAAGAGCTGATGGTGACATCTGTTTCCCACAGCAGTGGTGGCAGTTCCAGCTTTCTGGCTAATCAAATTAGTTCCTCTCTGCCCTCAGAGAAGTCGGAAGCAATCATCTCTGGGCCTGATGAGCAAACGCAAACACTGTCATGGTGAGATGCTAATCCATCGAGAAGTGAAGGCTGCTAGTACCATACAGACATATAATTTGGATATAATAAGCCATTTAGAAAAATAGTGGATATGGATTTTCTGTCTTTTGCTAGATCCATTCTCTTCTCCACATAGGAGTAGGCAGCTGTGAGGAGCGGTTCCACACACTTGCTTTATGGATGCTCAGCTTCCTGGCTACTCCTGTCTTTTCCCTGGTGGAGAAGGTCAAGAGTCTCCAGTGTTGGAGGGCCATTACTGGACTTTTCGTTCCACATACATTTCACGGTATTCCTGCTCCCGAGAGCTTGTGTAGTAATGTTCACCCACATGGCTTGGTTTCTACAAGATGCGAGCTGCGAGTCAGCTAAGATAAACGAAGCTTTTTGTGAGGCTTATCTTCATATTAAAAAGTAAAAGGATATTACTGGTTTGAAAAGCAGGAGCGTGGTCAATTGGAATCTGACCTTGAATGTAACTCAGGTGTTAGGTGGAAATAATACTTGTAAGTCAACTACCCTTTCCCCAAATTAGTCTGGCTAAAGTTAGGTTGAAGTTTGAAAACGCAGCAGGGCATTTTCACAATAAGGAAAGCAAATGGGGAAAACAGAAACATTGGACGAAATAAAATCAAAACCTCCCTCTGAGGTTTGCATTTATCCAATGAGCGTTCCCGAAGCTGCGTCTATGCCAAACCAGTTACCATAAATGAATGGCCAAGTTAGCAAACAGTACTTTCCATAAAAGGGGTAATGCAAAAGATTGTTTCTGCTTCCACTGAAGTAGTAACCGTTAATGAAATCTTCTGCAGTAGATTGCCTTGTTCTCATTTCTTCACCACTTCCCTCTGGTGCGTGGTCTCCCCGTGTGCCAGAGCGCAGAGGGAATTTTTCTTGCCCTGTAGTACATGCACGTGGCCACTAGCTTTGGTCAGTGGACTTGTAATGAACTTGATGTGCTTGAGCGGTGGGCTTGGCCTCGTGCTCCCCTGGGATCCGTCATGATAAGAACATGGCCTCGAAGGCGGTGGTCCAAAGAGAACTTGGGCACTAATGCAATGGAACTCAACGAAAAGCCTGGAGCCAACAGCAGCTCCCTCACAGCCTGCAGCAGGGCTGCTCCAGGTATCCAGTAGTCTCACGAGTAAACAAAATATAAGTTGTACGCAACTGAGTTTTGCAGTGGTTTGTTACGCTGCTTCAGTGCAGCTAATACAACCTTTAAAATTAAATCAAAATTGATTGAATGATGGACATAATATAAAAAAGGTGAAGTGTGGGGACCAGCATATAGATGATACACTGTTGGTCTTAATGAACAACAGCAGTAACTTTAGTTTGGAAACTATTTGAAAGACTTCTTGGGGCTCCTGGCCGGCTCAGTCAGAAGAGTATATGAGTCTTGATCTTGGGGTCGTGAGTTCAAGCCCTGTGTTGGTTATAGAGATTACTTAAATAAATATTTTTTTTTTTTTTAAAAAGAAAGCCTTCTCTAGCTGAAAAAAATCATATGGGGACGAAAAAAAAAAAAAGGAAAAAGAAAAAAGGAAACTTCTCCAAAGAGGCACATTCCACCTGTCTGGAAGCATTACAAGACTCCGTTAGCTGTCTTTGGAATTCTCACGTGTTTACAAGGTGTTTTCCTTGGCTGTCACTGGGCATTACCCTCTGGCTCACATACCTCCCATTGCCAAATCAGCATCTATGCCACCAGCACTCACTGGGGCTGCTGCCAATGTCAGATGTCAAAGGGCTCGTGTCTACACTGACCGCCATTGCCATTGCCAAAGCTGCTGGAGCCAATTCTGCAGACATCCTGCCCCTTCTAGTTCTTACTCAAAAATTCATGGCGGCCATCTAGACCTAGGGTTTGTTGATGCCAGTCAAGGCTGCAGAGAGAGACATTGCATTGTAGTTGGGTTGTTCTTTCTTAGTCTTGTGCAGTGCCCACTCTGTGGGGACCCAGCTTGAGAATTTTGACTTTCTTCCCCAGTGAGTTCTTTGCTAGGAATCTCCATAGTACTTCTGTGAGAACACCCTTTGCAGACTGCTTCTCCAGCCTCTAGTCATGCCCAGGGTCACCAGAATCCCCGCCCCAGGCTGGGGTCCCAGCCACACTGGGACTTCTGTACCTCTTGTTTTTCTGTAATGAAGGATGAAATGAGGATAAGCTGATGGAGATTCGATGGCCTGGAGGAATTAATATTAAAGCAGGAGAGAGACAGAAGAGCTAAGGGAGAAATATCAGACGGCCTAGTATATTCTCAGCTGGCTGAGGGAATTAAGGACACCTCCTTGGCAGGATATCCCTGCTCCGAGGCCCGTGGACGTAGGGGATATATTACAGGTTTGGATGGTTCTAAGAGTGAAGGTTAATACCAAGGTCCCAAGTTTCCCAAAACTCTGACAAACTGGGACCTAGAATGGAAGCAGGGCCACGGATCCTGGCAGGACCGTGACCTCAGGGCCAGTGCCGGAAGATGAAGCTGTAAAATGAACGAGAGAAGAAGGACATTGGCAGGGACTTTTAATGCTTTGAATTACTCTGTTTTATGCTGCTGGTGCATAGTTTAATGAGGTGGTTTCTAAGGATCTTTGTACCTCTAACTTTCGAAGATTCTATCTAGACATTTAATGGAAACTTTCAGTTGCTTTCCTAATGCATCTTCCACATGTCTGCTGTTTAATGGGCTTGCTTTATATCGTAAATATCCAGAGGAGATGGAAATAAATCAGCCCGAGTTCTGTCTACTCCATCAGTCGAAGAAGAAAGAAAGCGGCATAAAATTGGGAGGGAGAGTGGAAAATTTTCTTGCTCTATGGGAAAAAAATGATGATTGAGCTGAAAAAAATTAGCAGAAGCTGTCTTTGTGTAGCTCAGGGAATCCGTGCAGGAAGCAGAAGGGGGGCGCTGAGAGCCAGCCATGTACGCAGGAGGTTGTCGGGGCTGGACTCTTGAGTTTGGGGCATTTGGACTATATTCAGAATCACTGGTCAGTCTCCCTTATTTTGCTATATTCCAACTTTTATTTATTTCCCAGAACTCATCCTCCTAGTATTTTTATGGAGTAAATCTGATTATAAAAACTTTATTTTTGGGGTGCCTGGGTGGCTCAGATGGTTAAGTGTCTGCCTTCGGCTCAGGTCATGATCCCAGGGTCCTGGGATCGAGCCCCGCATCGGGCTCCCTGCTCAGCGGGGAGCCTGCTTCTCCCTCTGCCTCTCCCCACTGCTCCTACTATCTCTCTCGATCTGTATCTCTCTGTCTCAAATGAATAAATAAAAAATTCTTTAAAGGAAAACCCCAAACTTTATTCTTCACTGTTTGGCTTAATCCTTTGTGTTAAAGATTTTAGTAAAATCTCATCCACTCAGACTAGCTGCTTTAAATCCCTTTTTGGAAGGAGGTTTGCTCCTTCCTTATTCAGAATCTTCTAATTTGTGATTGGTAGACTAGGGGATAGACCAAGAGTTATCTTTGTTCCTTCTGGAAAAGGGGGTATAAAAAATACTCAAGTTAATACTCAAATACCAGTTAATACTCAAATTGAGACCACAAAGGGAATGCTCAGTCTCTTTAATAAAGTAAATTAAGAAATTCACATTAAATCTCTTAAGCACTCCCTTTGGCACAGCAAAAACTACCCACACGTTATTAAACAATAGAACTCTTATCTCTTCCAAAAGTAGGTTAAAAACCCTCTAAGTTGTAACTTTGGTTAATATTGGGCTACATTATTCTGTGTGATGAAAAGCAATGATAACTTCTTTAAAATAGTTTATAACTTTTTTTGTCACTTCCAGTGAAACTTGTTCTTCACCCCTTAATCAATGAGCCAATATTTATTGAGGTGAAACTCTGCACAAATTGCACTCTTGGGGCAACACAAAGAGTCTGCCCTAAAGGAAATTAAACTTTGGTTGAGAAAGCCAACCTCACGCTTATTTACACGTGAAAATGTGGCTATCAAAAGGAGACTGTAAAAATTAAAGCATGCCCTTGGTTTCTCCCCCCTTAGAAGGATGCAGGATTACAAATAACAATGAATTTCCTCTGTCAAACTACTAAAACAAAGTTCAAATCACATGGTTTTGTTGGCTTCCCCCAAGCCTGCCCCATCTCACAGGCCCTGAGGGTGAACACACTGTTCACCAGCCCTGGGCTCCTGTAAACCCCTGGGTGCTGTGAGGTTGATCTTTGATCACCCTCAGACGACCTTCCCAAAGATCACCTGCAGCCCCCCACCCCCAACCTGCCCTCTCTGGCAGGGCCCAGGCACCCGGTCGTTCCCAGCCCTTACCATCTCTCTTATTCCTCACTCCCTGTGGTCCCTGCTATCTATCTGCTGATCAGTCTAAGAATGAAAAGCCCTTGGAAGAGATCAGAAGTGGAAAAGCGGAGGCTCAGGGTTTTTGTGCCACGCTGGGAATTCCAGGATATTTATTTCTGTCTCCGGGGTCTAGCTGTATCCCTTGACCCAAAGGATCTGCTCCTCTTGAAGAGGGTTGTCCTATAGAATTCCTTGCCTTCTGGGCCTTAGGAACCTCTTCTTCAGCTTGTTCGAACTGGCTCAGGGTTGGGGCAGCTCTGCAGGTGCTAGTCCCGGCTTCCTACACTCTCCTGTCTGGCTTCCCTGCACTCTGTGCACATCTCTGTAATTAGCCCCACGAAAAGAAACTCTCCTCCAATTTCCTAAAACTCAGATGGAGATCTAGGTTGGTACAAGGACCTCCTTGTTAAATTCTTGAGCTCAGGAGTAACACAGGTGGTGGAATTTTAGGCACCATGGGGCAGCCATAGTGGACCAATAATTCGGTGAGGACCCCTTCATTTATGTCATCAGGCAATCATCTGATTTATTTACTCCTTATTGCAAACTTTGAATCATTGAAGCCCAGTACAATTCTTAAATAAAAAATAATTTGTATCCAGCAAATGGAACAGATTTTAAAAGGAATTGCTCATGATTATTTAGTGAATTGTCAGGTTTCTATTTCATAAATAACAAAATAGAAATTAGGAGCTTGTCAGAACACATTAATACTCACACACAGATAAAAGTGATTTTATTAGAACTGGTAAATTATGCTTACTTAATTCAATTGTCATGCCTGGCACTTTGCTATATATCCTGTGGGTTTTTTACTCCTTAGATGTACTACAATTCAGCAAGACAAACATGTTGGGTAAGTGATATAATAGGAATGCAATTATGAGTCAATAAATCTTGTTTTTCTGTGTTTCCTACAGTAGACATTGGCTCTCCTTCCCCTGACATATTAGGGCAGCTTTGTGAAAATAGGAGATTAACGTGTACACACTCTCTGATTCTCTCCTTCAGTCTCTTTCCCTCTCTCTTTTTAAGGCCAAGTGGGAAAAGAAATGAAAACGTAAGACGTCCATCAGTGAACCTGAGATGCCAGAGTAAAAGAGACTTGCTGGTTAGCTAGATGGCATTGACCCCTCTGTTTTAGTTTCTGGGGAGAGGAAGTCTGATCGGGCTGTGCGAGCTCACAGTCACAGGATATCTGGTCATGTCCTGCAGGCCAGGTCTCACGGCACTGGGAGAGGGGCATGGTCCAGAAAACAAACACAAATGAGCTGCATTTCCATTAGGGTACAATCCAGATGGGGGCAAGACTGATACACCCGTGAACTTGCAGATCACTGACAGTGATTCAGGACCAGCAGTGTCTGAGAAGACCTGTGGGAACCCAGGGAATGGGAATTGGACCTTGAAGGGCTCGTCCAGGTAGAGATCTTGATCTCAGTCCCTTCTGTCTGACAAGAACCATCCCTAACAAAATTCAGGCACCCCCCCCCAGCCAACTTCTGGAGCATCTCAAACTCTGCACAAGGTTCTCCTTCCCTCGGGGCTCAGTGCACTTCCCCTACCCTGGGGTCCTTCACCAGATGGTCCCTCCATGTCACTGCCCTGTCTCAGAACTCCTCCTCTTCGCAGTTCTCCCTGGAAAACACCTTCTTCTGTCCCATTTTTCCAGGGCCCCTGTCTACTAGATAATGGGATGAAAATAATACTATTAAATAATAAGCTATTAATAAATTATCAATTCCTGGGAACTCCATGCCTTCACACAATTAGAATGTTCCAGATCAGGTGCCTTGACCATCCTCAGGGCAAGTGGGGAGATGAGTCCTTTGGGAAACCGTCAAGTCCTAGCCTGTGGGAGCTCCCATTCAGGCAGTGACATGCTTCCACTAGGCTCATCAGAGCTGCTCCCCTCCCCACCTGCAGCCCTGCTGGGCCTGCCAGGACAGGGTCATGCAAGCCTTTCTGTATAATCACACTTTTGAAAGCACTTTCCTATTATTTTGCATTTGATCCCCCAAATGATGAGAGGCATTTTCTCATTGGACAGCTTGGGGGAAGTGAGGTGACTTACTGACAAGTAAGTCTGGACAGACATACTGGGAAAGTGATATCCTGGGAATGCAGTTAGGAGTAAATAAATCTCAAACCTGGACATGGGGAGCAGTGACGTTACTGCAGATAAATGGGAACAGCACTGGGTCCAGGCCTCCCAAATCTGCATGAATCTGCTACCCCTGCTGCTTTTCAGAAGACATGACCCAACTCTAGGACTGATTTTCCTAGATTTTTCTAGACTCTGGTCATCAAGTTCTGAAAGCTGTAAAAGAGGGTGGCTAGCAATGGTGGATGGAGAAATTATTGTAGTAATCCAGTCTAGCTCACCGAAAGAGTTGAATGTGTGTTTTTGTTGTTGTTGTTGTTGTTGTTTTTAGTAATCAGGGAGAGCCAGTTTTTCGTGCTTAAGTTCAGTGAAACTTTTCCCTGTATTTGTTTAGTTGTTTCCATTTTACAGATGACGTAATTGAGGTGTAAAGGTGCCCAGTGGCTTGTCCTGATCGACTCCACTGGTCACAGGGAGCCAGCCTTTCTGACCCAAGTTTGTGTTCCTGTCACATGATGTCTCTGTTGCCTGGATGATCAAGTGAATTCAAATTATAACACCAAGTTCATATAATGTGTAATTACTGCATCTCTTAGAAATTTAAAGCCCTATGTAGCAGAAGGCTACACACATTTATTGGGTGCATTAGGTGTTACTACCACAATTCTCCTCCATATTTAAATATAGTTGATTGTTTAGAAAACGTGGCAAATAAACTGAGAGTTATTTTCTGGGTTGGGGGGCATCCCCTTTACTCTAGGAGGCTTGATGCACGCATTTGTAGCCAATGAATAAGAATACCGTGGCAATATACATGGAGGATCGTGGTGTAGATGTTTAAAAATTTCAGGAACCTTAAAATTCCCTCTTCCCACAACCCTCACCAACTCATTCAACAAACCTGAGTGGGCGTTTTATGGGGCAGCCCAGGCTGAGGGGCAGAAAGGTGGACAACACGGCCCCCTACCAGACCAGGAAAATGCAGTCAAGTGCCCGAGCCACTGCACGGGGGCATGGACCCGGGTCAGTGGGACCAGTCCTCGGGGGCCATATTGAAGAGAAATGGACGGAATAAAAACTCAAGTACCCTCAGGTCATCTTCTTCCTACAGCCTACTCACAGATATCTTAGATACTCCCTTTGATTTTTTTTGCCTCTAAGGATTTTGTTTGTAGCACAATGAGGTAGAATTTGGTGAGAAAACACCTGGACTCTGCGTCTGGAGGTCGGAGTTCTGACCTCCGTCATGCTGCCCACTTGATGCGCCTTGGAAGTAGAATGCCTTGTATAAATCCTGGCTCGGCTGCTCAGGATGTGACTTCCGTCATGGTGCTTGGTCAACCCATGCCTCAGTTTCCCCGTCTTTAAAATAGGGAGACTAACAGTACCTAGCACACAGGGTTATTGTGAGAATCAAAGTAACTGAAAATCGAGTAGCAAGTCTACACCTCGGGCTTGAGCATGTCAGGTGCTACTCCCGAGCGGTAAGTTATTACTATTAACTTCTAAAACTTCAGCTTCCTTAGCTAGAAGATGCACAGATAATCCCCGTCATACTTTCTCTTACAGGCTTATGCTGAGGGTCAAGGAAAGGAAAAAAAAAAAGATAGTTGTGATTTAAAGAAGAATATTCTTTAAAAATGATGAAGGGATGTTTGTTATGGTCATTATTATCAGCATCCCTGTCCTCTCTCTTTCCTCTGATTTATAGAATTCTTCTGATTTAGAGAAGAATGCAGGAACTGAAACAGCTCGATGGGTCAGAGTTCACAGATGATTCTTGTCCAGTGATAGCCCCCTCCCCAACGCAGCCCAGTGCTCCCCGATGAGCCACAGCGAGCCACCATGGCCGTGCGTGCGCAGCCAGTCTAAGAGGCTGAGAATAACGGGCACATATGGAAAAGGAAAGATGAGACAACTAAAATGGGAGAAGTCCCACTTAAGCTTCAGTCACGTATTGGAAATTTGTACCGCCATTTATCCTTAAGTGCTCAGCATTATCTGCCCATTGTCACTTTGGGAAGTGTTGACTCAGGGTCCCCGAGTGCGATGAGTACCCGCCGTCGCCTGCCCGCTCCCCGCCCACAGTGGGCGCCTCCCGCTGCCTCCCCGCAGACGGGCTGAGGCAGACCAAATGAGCCTGTTAATATTCAGCCAAATACCAATAAAGTCCTTGTTCAATGTGATTTATTTATCATATTGATCTACCCTCCAAAGCCAAGGCAAATTAAGTGAGCATTGGCTTGCGTTACCTTGAAAATGCAATACAGATAAAAATCAAACTGTTATCTTCTGTGTACTTGGAAGATTAATTGGAAACTGTTCTTTCGGTGTTGAATTTAATGTGCCAAACGGTTGTTGGGGGAAATTGTGGCCTTTGTACAGCATGGCAGCATTTATCAGAGGTATCTCTGCATTCACAAAATATCTCATTAACAATTCTGCTGGTGTTTTTCTTCTAAATATACTGTCAACAAATTGGTGCCATCTCCTAAATATCCGCTTACGTCCTATTTTAACAGCCAATTCATGTATTGCCAGGAGTTTATGATATATGCATCTCAAAATAAAACCGCCTGTCCTTCAGGCCCAAAAGGAATCCAGATAGAGATGGTGCCAGGCTAGAGGCTTCCATAGTGCGGAGCGTGCAGAAGTCTCGCTGAAACTCGCAAACCCGCACGCACGGGCTTTTCCTTTAACTCTCAATCCACCGCATTTTCTTTTCAGCGCTTTGAGAAGTGACTGTGTTGATGTTCAGCCGTGGGTCCATAGGAGATTTTAGTCTTGGAGCACTCAGAGCAGGAGGAACTTGAGAGTTCAATGTCTGACACCATCACCCCCACGAAGAAAACACGGTGAGGAGGAGGAAATGGCTGGCCTTCGTGTTCAGCAGGTAGCGATATCCTGAGTGCTGGGCAGGGCTTGGAAGGCGTCCTGAAGGTTCTCTGAGCACCTGCTTCGTCCCAGACACCGTTCAGGTGCAGCGGATACTAGAGACCACCATGCTGGCTTGCCCTTCAAGATCTCTGCCTCATGGATCTGGCCATGGAATTGAAGATAAAACCAAGATAAGCTCTATTATGTTTATTTAGGGAAATTGTGAAGCAAGGGAAGTTTGGCACCAGAGCACTTGCCTCTGTTTTTGTGTTTCTTTCACATTTGCTGGAAACCATCTTCCCACCTGGTGCCCAGAGCCACACACACACACACACACACACACGCACGCACACACACACACACACACACACACACACACACACACCCCTCTCTTGTTGTGTTCCAGACTCTAATCACTTCCTTTTCTTTCAAAAGCACAACTTGGGGGTGAAGAGGAAAGCAATCAATCAAATGTCTTCACTTAAGGTTATTCCTATATTCTAGAAGGATATTTATTAATGTAAGTGACTGATAAGTCCAAATTTGAGGGGCAGCAGGTGGGACCCTGGTGGTCTGTGTAAGTCCCAGGCCTCGGCAAGACTTCGAGAACACACGGGGCGGGTGTGGCTGTGTTCTCAGCCTGGTCTGGTTTTATTGCACCGATTTGGGATAACAAGGCATTGACTTCACAGCAGAAAGATTTCGGGGCTCTTTAGAGACCTGGTTTGTTCCACCACCAAGACAGGGAAAGTTATTTTAGAGCATGCAGGACAGGCCCTTTGATGTGATCCATCCAGCATCAGAAAGGACTGTCTCCTCCTCTGCCTGCAATTAGTCCTGGATTGGAGGGCATGGCGATATACCACGGGATTCAAATCCGTGGCTTTGTATAATATTGATTATTTGGTATTTATTAAGATTTGCTTCTTTGTGTTTCAGCACATGATCTATTTTAGAACTGTTTGATGTGTGTCTGGAAATAATTTCTAGGTGCTGCGTTCTATGCGTGTCCTTTAGAATAAGCTTGCAATTTTATTGTTCGACTACTCTGTATCCTTCTTATGTTACATTTTGGGGAGAATTTTTGCATCCATGTTCATCAGGGATATTGGTCTGTAATTCTCCTTTTTGATGGGGTCTTTGTCTGGTTTGGGGATCAAGGTAATGGTGGCCTCATAAAACGAGTTTGGAAGTTTTCCTTCCATTTCTATTTTTTGGAACAGTTTCAGAAGAATAGGTATTAATTCTTCTTTAAATGTTTGGTAGAATTCCCCTAGGTGGGAGTTTTGATCCAACTACATTTCTTGTGTAGGTTTATTTATATGGGCCTGAATCCACAACCTTGTTTTGTGCCTTTTTGTTTATTTGACTTTTACTCATTTTGCTCCCCCATACCCCTTTCCTATCATGAAAATGAATCAAATTTTTATAGTTCATATTTTCCCTCTATTGGCTTTGAAGTTATACATTTTATTCCTATCCTTTGTAGTGGTTAAGGTTAATTTTTAATTAAAAAAATGTTTTTAATCTCACACTTTCTGAAAAGTTGCAGTCACAGCCCAGACAACACTGATGCAGCATCATTATCTAAGACTTAACGTATATTCCCTGCAAACAAGGACATCCTCTACGTGACCACCACACAGCTATGAAAATCTGCAAAGCAGTGTCCCTGCATCGCTACCATCTGATGCAGGGACCTCATTCTGATTTCACTCAATGCTCCAGTGATTTCCCTTATAGCAAAACAATCCAGTGCGGAATCACAGATTATTTAAGTTGTCATATTTCTTTAATTTGCAAGAGTCCTTCATTCTTTCCTTGACCTTTTTTTTAAGGTTACCTATTGAATGGGTTATTTTTTTTTTTTTAAGATTTTATTTATTTATTTGAGAGAGAGAGCGAGGGTGCACAAGCAGGGTGAGGGGCAGAGGGAGAGAGCGAAGCAGACTCCCTGCTGAGCAGGGAGCCCGACGTGGGACTCGAAACCACAACCCTGGGATCATGACCAGAGCTAAAGGCAGACGCTTAACCGACTGCACCCCCAGGCACCCTCTTTCCTTGACCTTAATGTCATTGGCACTTATGAAGATTTTAGGCCAGTTATTTCATAGAATGCCCCTCAGTTTGGGTTTGTCCAATATTTCCTAATTCCTGTTGAATTATTACTGTATCTCAGAAATGCCATGAGTTCTTTTCATTGTATTCCAGCAGCTGATGCATAATTCCAATTTGTCCCTTTATGAATTATGTCCACTTTGATCACGTAAGGTGGTACTTACATGCCAGGTTTCTCAGCTGTGACGTTGCTCTTCTTCTCTTTATAATTAATAAGTACTTTGTGGTGAGAGATTTTAAATCCATGAAAATATCTCCTTTCTCATCAAATTTTCGGTTTATTAATGATTTCAGCAGAAACTCATGGTTTCCTATTTTATTCAAGGAGTCCTGATCCCTTACTATCATTGTTTACTTTTGTGTTTAAATCATCCCAAATGTGGTCAGTGGGAGCCTTTTTTCAGCCAATCCCTGTCCTTTGCTATGTCCTGCTATTTTTGCTCACTTCCTATTTCTGGCTCAAGAAGATCATCTTGTACTTTTCTGCCCCAACCCAGAATCTGGTGTATCCCCCAGAAGCCTCGACTTCTTATGGTGGAGGATGATATTGAGAGGCCGAAGTCTGAGCACCAGGAGTGCTCAGCGCTGATGGGAGCCCAGGTCTCCAGGCTGCTCGGTGGACATAGCAGGGAAGTACACACACATGCACGCACACACTTGCATCTGTATTTCTACTTATTACCTACTGTAGATATATTAAAAACCATGAACTCAGATCAATTCCTCTGATTCTAAGTCAACATTTCATAGAGTTTATTTTAGTATTTTCCCTTCCCAGATTTCTTCCTTCCCTATGGCTGAAAGGTTCTGATTCTTAATGTTTTTACATATTTGACTAGTTCTGCTAAATCTAAACAATCCCGATGAAATGTCCTCCTCGTGACTTTCATGCTGTGAGAACCTTGCCAACCATCTTCCCATGGGGACCCCTCTCCATCCTACTCATCCCCTTCCCGTCCTCCTGAGGGAAGTTTTACCTCCTCTCTTTTAGAGCCAGGGCTGGGGGACCCCTCTGTCTTCCAGCTCTCTATGCTGTAGGTCCCTAGGGATTGAGCTTTTTTTTTTTTTAAATTGTACATTCAGTTCTACATTTATGGCCTATTTGCTAAATTTTAGCCAGCTTTTCTAAGTGTTTATGTTATGGAAGGAGAGTTTTCCACACGTATTATGCATAATATTTTTGAAAACAAGGCTCCCCATGGGTCATTCTAAAATTCACACATATCATAAATCTTCCCTAGAAACCGTCCTTAAATTACCTTCCGACCCAGGGCAAGCTGGACTCATGGCCACAGACTCTGTGAGGTCAAGTGGGTGCCCAGAGTCTACACGTCAGTGAGTTGGGCTGATTTAAAAAAAAATAATAGAACTTAAAGGAATTTTGAGATTAAAAAAAGGACAAACATAAAACACATATGGGAGGGAATATAATTTTTGGAAAATATTTTAGAACTTTTAGGCTTGCATAATTTTAGTGCCTAGAGACCTCTGAAGTGAGTTGTGGTTTATTTGCCCAAGGTCCATACAAATAACGAGCTCCTGAGCGGGGGTGATGTCACCCAGGACCTGCCACTCGAAGCCGACACCGTGGTCCCCACCGTGGACTCTACCCTTGTCGTCCTGCACCCTTCCTAAAACCCCACGTGGCCCCCATCAGCCGCCCCCTTTCCTCACCCGGGGGCACACCCCGGTGTGTGTGAGCACCCCTCTGCACATCCCCCTTTCTTCCATGCTCTGATGATGTCTGTTTTAATTCTTTATCTGTCAGTTACCCACACCACGTTCCAGATTCCTGCTGCCGCAGGTGTTATGACATCCTGCCAAGCGAGGCAGCCAGGGCCCCTCGGGGGGTAGGGCCGCCGGCTCCCTGAGCAGGGCGGAGGCCTACACTCCGCGACCCCATCGCCCACCTGGCGTACGTCAGTCAGGCAGCGAGGCTCAGGCTGCTTTTGCCTGGTCCTGGGTCACAGGTCAAGGTAGGGAACAAAATACACGGTCTTCAGTGCAAACCGGGCAGGTCTTCAGTGAGGGGGTGGTGAGTAATGGAGTACCACAGATGGCGGGCTTGAACCACAGACATCTATTGATTCCTTACGGTTCTGAGACCGCAAGTCTGGGATCGAGGTGCTGGTGGCCTCCGTGCCTGGTGAGGACCTGCTCCCCGGTTTGCTGGCCGCTCGCTGTGTCCTCGCGTGGCAGAGAGCATGCTTCTCTCCCTGTCTCTTCTTATG
Source organism: Phoca vitulina (assembly GCF_004348235.1). Lineage (NCBI taxonomy): Eukaryota > Metazoa > Chordata > Mammalia > Carnivora > Phocidae > Phoca > Phoca vitulina. The sequence continues at coordinate 4,447,950 of NW_022589783.1, read as the reverse complement.
AGGAAAATTTAGGAAGTTCCAACTGAGCTACTCCCTGGTGACCTTCAGAAATAGAAGATGGACTTCAGAACCACACATCACGTTTAGCAGCAATGCAGGGCTTCAGGCCCAGCGACATCTCACAAGCTACTTGAAGTTTATATAGACTGGGCTGGTTTTCACTCATAATATCTAGAATAGCTGTGCAGCTCCCCCGTACCCATGTAGCATTTTACATCCCATAACCAGGAGTGAGGACTCTTGCCCAGGAAGGCTGAAGAGGGAAGCTTTTAGCTTTTCCCTTTGGACCTTGATTTGAGCCACCTCTTCACAGGATGTTGACTCCATGCAGTGTCAAGATGGCGGCTCAGAGAGAAGCAGACCCTCCCGGGCACCACACAGCCAAGCAATCTTCCTAAGACCACAGTGGGGCCAGGGTTACTGGCAGGTAGAGGCGGAGGGAGTCTCTGGAGGTCTATCTAGGTGCTTAGAAAACCCCCGGGGTAACTTTAGGAATAGTAAACAGAAAGCGGTCCTTGGTGCTGTTTCTAATGAAACCCGAATTAGTTGGCTTGGCATGCACACCATTCAGGAAAGTAGAGCACATCACCTGGGGACGGTGACGACTGTGGAGTGTGGGCATCGGGACATCTAACGGTGGGAGGTGCAGTGGTTCTGGAAGGTGGTTGGGACGCGGTTGTTAGTATGCCAGGCTCATAAGCCTTTGGGGACAGGAAGAGAACAGGCCCCCGGATGTCTGGGTGAAACTCAGGGCAAGGACTTCTTCCCCAAAGGGAAATGGTGGGAGGAAAGCAGACCTCAGGGAGGCATGGGGTCTTGAGACCTTAAGAAAAGAACTCAGATTAGGGAATGGGCATGCCGCACAGACCCGGTTACCAGAGGTGGGATCCTGCAGAGGGATGAACTGGTAAGCAGGACACACCGAGTTAGGCTCAGGCTTTGGCTTCCTGCCCTCAAATCCTGGCTCCACCTCCATCCAGCCCTCTGACCTGGGGCAGATGGCTTAACCGCTCTGGGCCTCGATTTCCTCCTCTGTAAAATGGGGTCGTTGGGAGGATTACCGGAGATGGCACGTGTACAGTGTTTAGAACACAGGGAGCATTAACTGGTCTGTAGATGTTAGCTCTTTATACTTCAGAACAAAGCCGAAACCCAGGAACTAGACTTGGGACCTAAAGTCAGGCCAATTCAGACTTGCTCTTGTTAGTTGACTATTTAACTCGATTTCCTTCATTTGTCACTGACTTTGGATAAAATTAGCCCAAGGCGTTGGGGAGAGGCTGACTGGCAGGAAACGCAGAATGGGGTGTAGGGAGAAAACCTAAGTACGGAGTGTGGTTTAGAGAAAGACTTCTCTTAGGAGCGATGTTGCTGGTTTGTTGGGGTCTGCATCGTGCAAGGGTGCCTGGCCTGTGTTGGTTCCTCCCTCCCTACCTGGTGGGCGGTTTCGGGACTCAGGGTGTCTCCTCTCCACAGAGCAGTGAAAGCAGCACAGACATGGCCACTAAGAACCACTTCCTCGCCTCCCCGCCTCCCTTCCCGAAGGCACTGGACTGAGGGAGAGAGAGTAAGTTGAAAAGCAAACTCGTCTTTCAAGTACATAAAAAAGATCAAATGCAAAGAGAGGAGGAGGGTGCAGTGCGGGCCAGACATCCGTGCCTGGGAGAGACTGAGGAGGAATAACATGATCAAGCCATAAAATGTTTATGGTGTCCTAGGAATAATTGAATATTTCCTGGTTTGTTGTGCTGAGCTTTTATGAGCCAAACAGGGGACCTTTAGAGCTTATTTCCTTTTGCTCTTCAATAGGTTTAATTAAGGTGGGCTTGGGGCTTTAAGTTGTTTGGAAACTTGAGATTTAAAAGAAAACAACCCAAGAAATCTACATAACCACTAAAGCAGGTAAGGATGGATCGGTTATGTGGGCATCCCAAATGGGCTAATAATTTGGCACCCTCTGAAAGCAGATTTTTAAGTGTTTTTACTTAGCGATCACTCAGAGTATGCTAAAATAAAAAATTTTTATTCATATGACTTGCAGGCACCTCTGTCTGCGTTTATAACCTAAGTTGGCTGCCCAGTCCCTCTACTTCCTCTGAATGGAGTTTCTGAGTGACCTGATGGGTCCTTCTAACCCTCTCCATGTCACACTAGAAGCTTCTAGCATGTTTAAATGAGCTACAGGTGTGAAATTGAGCACTCAGGATACAGGCGGACACAAGGATATTGTCATTTCCCCAAAGCAGCAGTCCGCACGAGGAGCACTCCGTCCATCAGATGCATGCAAGCCCGCCTGTCTCGGATGGCAAGGGCACTCGGTACTCAGTTGGGCGGCGGGCTTGCTTCTGCCACATGCTTGCTTGCTTGCTTCATGGAATTTCTCCAGGAGGCCATGAAGAATAAGCACACCACCGTGGCGCCTGGGGGCTCAGTCATTAAGCATCTGCCTTCGGCTCAGGTCATGATCCCAGGGTCCTGGGATCGAGCCCCACATCGGGCTCTCTGCTCAGTAGGAAGCCTGCTTCTCCCTCTCCCACTCCCCCTGCTTGTGTTCCCTCTCTCGCTGTGTCTCTCTCTGTCAAATAAATAAATAAAATCTTTAAAAAAAAAAAAAAGAGGGCGCCTGGGTGGCTCAGTTGGTTAAGCGACTGCCTTCGGCTCAGGTCATGATCCTGGAGTCCCTGGATCGAGTCCCGCATCGGGCTCCCTGCTCGGCAGGGAGCCTGCTTCTCCCTCTGACCCTCCCCCCTCTCATGTGCTCTCTCTCTCTCAAATAAATAAATAAAATCTTAAAAAAAAAAAAAAAAAAAAAAAAGAATAAGCACACCACAGTTGAATATCTTTTCTTCTCCATATCCACTGTGTTGTATTAGTCCTTAGCAGTCAAGCCAGATTGTATCTGATCAGAACGTGTGCGCGTTGACTAGCCTCCAGCAATCCTTTAGACTTGCCCCTCAGACATCCTCAGGACACCATCCACGAGAGTCGATGGGCATCGCCTCTTTCAAAAAGCAACAAAAAGTTGTCAAAATTTTCCAGTGCATGTGCCTCATTTTACAGATGGTGAGCCACTCGGTTTCCTAGGACTGGGGAATGGCCTCGCGATCCCGTTCCCGTCTGCTTGCACGTGCCTCTCTGTGTTTTTTTGAGCAGATACCTACAGCCCTAGGATTTGGGCCGAGTTCCACTGCAGCATTGTTAGGGCTGATAAAGTCTGTGCTATTGTTATCCCCATTTCACAGAGGAAGAAACTGAGAGAGGTTAGTAACCTGCCCAGGGTCAGAGTTTGTACTCAGTGGTCTGACCCCAGAGTCCGTGTTCCAGCTGCTGCCCGACCCGAGGCCAGACGGAGCAGGTGACTGGTGTGAGCTCTGTCAGAAATCCCAAAGGAGATATAATGTCTCCTCTGGCAATATCCACGTTGAATCAAGGTTTAACTATGTATCAGCTTGGAAGTTACTGCTCAGAAGTAATTTTCTTTCAAATTTTAAGATCCTTTGAGGATCTCAAAAAACAATAATTTCTCCATACTCATTGGTGCCTAGTGGCCTGAAGAAATGTTAATGTATTTATCTCCCACGTCTTAATTATTCAAATGGTTATGGGAAGGGAGAACCAGACTGCTTTCCATGCAAATCTCAGCCAGGAGAGTTCTTCTTTCCCCTTTAATATAAAAAATGAAGCAAGAACTGTAATTCTTAAACATGACTTTTATCTCATCACACCTGTTAAGATTCCTGTGTTATGGGCAAGCAGTAAAGCCACCAGATGCTTTGGCTGTTTTTAGCTTTCTCAGCTATTTTGTGATAGAAGGGAGGGAAATGATGTGAGGGGTCATCCTATTGATGCTGGGGTGAAGGCAAATATTTCTCTTAAATCAGTGAGAAGAACTCTGTGCACACAGCCTAGATTCCAGAAAATGGGCTTGTTCTGGATGCACGTGATTATGTTGCAGGGTTGATGTAGGTCCTCTGTGATAGCTGAGGGAGAGCAGCGTGTATAGGGGAAAGGGTTGTAAGTGAGGAGGCTGGGTGTAGGGGGGAGGCAGGCTGGGTGTGGGGAGGGAGGTAGACTGGGTGTGTTGAGGGGAGGCCAGCTGGGTGTGGGGGGAGGTGGGCTGGGTGGGAAGGGTGAGGTAGGGGGGAGATAAGCTGGCAGGGGGAGGTGGGCTGGGTGGGAAGGGTGAGGTAGGGGGGAGATAAGCTGGCAGGGGGAGGTGGGCTGGGTGGAGCAGGGGTGGTGGGCCTGAGGGTCTAGCAGCAGACCCTAGAGCGTACTCTTAGCTGGAGAAGAACGGGCTGTCATTGGAGCACAGTGTTAGCCTCTGGGAGTCTGGGAGAGGAGAATGCAAGTCCTTCATGCTTCTGAATTCCCGTGAGAATGGTAAGTGACAGAAGGGGACAAAACCAGTTAACCATGTTCAGGAGTCCATGAGAAAGGGCCCCTTATGAAAGGCTAGAGGTAACCAGTGCATGTGAAAATCCTCAAATTATTTTAGACAAATTTGGTGAAAATTTAAAGTGTCCCTTCATAACCAAACTAAAAATTTCAGCCACAAACAGAAATGCCACCTGAGAGGTGTATCGGGAAGGAGCCCAGGAGCCGAGAGACGGAGAGAGAAATGGGAGAGGCAGGGAAAGGAATCACACAGAGGGAAGCTAAGTAATTGAAAAGTCACGTCCTCCAGTGGGCTTCTCCTCAAGTCCACTGCGAAGGGGACTTGGCCCTTGGAATGGCTCAGACTTGCTGGGACAATGTTAGGGTGATTGTAGTGAGCAGGTCAACTGGAAATCTCTGCTTCTTCTCTCTGGAGATGAAACCCCAGTGCACCAGTCGCCTCTCTCCTGGGCCTGCAGACGGCCATTCCTGTGTAGTCTTCGCTCCATGCACGCATCCCTGGGGTGTCTCTCTGTGGTCCAGATCTTTTCTCTCTCAGGACACCAGTCGGATTGGATATAGGGCCCACAAGAAGGACATCATTTAACCTTGATCATCGCTTCCAAATCCAGTCACATTCTGAGGTACTGGGGTTAGGACTTCAGCATCTGAATTTTGGGAAGGGGGACACAATTCAGCTCATAGCACGTGGAGGTGAGGGAGAACATGACCCAGTTAGGGGATTCCGTGATGCACAGTTCCGGTAAAGGGGGTGGGCTTGAGTCCTGTTCTGAGGGCATGCAAATGCAAAGTATCTGTAAGATTCGAAACACAGAATACAAAAGGGACCCAGCCATCCTGTTCCCGGATTTTGGCCAGCACTGCCCTTGGCTCTATCCACCGACTGCGGACTCCAGCACGAAAACTCAGAAATGCGCCAAATACTGACTTTTCCCACTTAGCTTCACCGGAGGAAGCTTCATTACTCTGCATGACTGGGAGGCATCTCCACCTCAAAAAGACGTGTGCTGTGCTATAAAAATGTCAGGGGCTACATTTTACTATCAGCAATAGCCAGACCAGAATGATCGCTCTTGACTTTGTGCCCAGGGGGTTATCTCAGTAGGCTGAGCCAGAAGTCCAACAGCAGGTGTCATACAGAGAAGATATTCCCAACAGCCCTCTGCTGTCCAGGTGCCTGCAGGGGGTCACTGTCTGACCCCAGCCGCGGAGACCCTAATAGACACGCTTTCTTTACGAATGTTTGCCACGAGCCTCACATTTGGGACACTTGTTTGTTCATCCGGAGGAACGTGAGCTGTATCTGGATAGACGGGGTTGAGGCTTGTCGTGAGAAGCTTCCCTCTGGTCCCTTCCTCAGGACCACTGGGCTGCTACAGGCAGCTTGCCCGCCTTACTTGAACCTGCCATCCAGCTCTGAGCCTTGGGGGTCCTCAGTCGTCCCCAGTCCCCGTGAAGCCTGAATGTTTGTTAGAAGGAGGCGCCTCAGGGAGGGTCTCCGCCAAGCAAGGTTTCTGTGCGTTTCTTCGAGACTTAGTTAAGGTAAATGCAGGTCCCTGGTCAGAAACAGGAGTTTCTGGCAGTTGATGTTTTGCAAATAATTGGAGCATGGCAGTTACTGTCAGGAGAGAGATTGTAGGTGGAAGCAAACAAGGAGTCCTTAATGATGAAAATCCTTCCCCGGGAACTCAAGGCTCTTTGTTCGCATCTCAGCTGACATGAGCCTTTGTTGCTTTCTTTCCTCTGTTTTTTATCTTTAACAATAAGCCAGCATTTTCTAGTCAGCCTGTGTCTCGGAACAGTTCAGGATATGCTGCGAATGCCCAAGGTGAGGTCTGGGGAAGCAAATACAACTTTTCTCAGGTTAATGCCGGTTTTTACACATTAACTGATAACTGAGCTCCACACCTCCATGAGGCCCGTGCGTTTTCTCTCTGTGCATGGCACTTCAACTCCACAAATTAGAAGAATTAAAATTAGCTTCAGTCTCTTTGTTTCAGCCTCTCTCAAGTGCTGGGAGCCATCAACCGTGGAATATCTTTGAAAAATTAGACTGCTACGTCCCCACAAGCTTATCTTTGTCGGGGACAGAATAAACAGCGAGGACTTTGGAGCCAAAAGGCAGCACGTCCCTGCTCCTTTGCTCCTACGCAAATCCGTGGCGCCTTTTGCACGATTATCTGCGGAATCTGCTCTCCTACCCGCTCTGCAGCTCACATCACAAGATTTAGGGTCTGATGGCTCTCTAATGATTTCTGTTTATTAGCTCCCCATGCAATTGGGTGAGGGATTTCTGGACAGCAGGCCTGCAGTTTCTCCTGGCCAGTGCTGGAGTCGCATTGATTAGATGTCTGCTGACCCCCCCCCCCCCCCCCCCCCCGCCCCCGTTAGTCTTGCATTTCTAATACAGGCCATTCTCTCGCTCCTCCATTTGGCCTGGAAGCTCATGTGCTCAGAAAAGGAAGAAGCTGGGGCCTCTCAAAAGTGCCCTTTGCTTTAGGAGACAGAAGTAAATTTATAAGCAGGATGGGCTTTTGCTACTTTTTAAAGACAGAGATTTATTTGTGAAGGGCAGCCAGAGGGCTGCTGGGGTGGATTAGGAGGGATGAGCCCCAGTGACACAGATGGACATCCCTGGAATTGATTTTATAATTGGGCATTTATTTTAGATGAGGACGAACAGCACAGCAGCGCTTGCGTCTGTGGATAGCGCAGAACACGGAGCTAAGCTGCAGAGTTGTCCCCATGGGGCAGAGCCCACCACAGCCCACCCTCCCACCCATGGTCAGGGAGCCCTGGAGGCTCATTCCTTCCAACTCAGTCCCCTCCTTAATTTCAACTTCCCTCTTTTCTGGCACAACCAAGAGCTCTCCTTTGTTATTTCAAAATCTCCTAGTTCTGTCTCCTTGATCTTCTTTTCTCTCCCACCACATCTGTCCCCCACATCCCAGGATGGGGGACTGGAGCCCACGGGGGTGAGGTGGCCCAGAGCTCAGACTTTTGGTGGTGCTGGCAGATGGCTCACTTGGGAGATGTGGATTTGATAAGTAAGTTCATGGAGGACAGGGGAGCCACGTTTCCTATCATCAGAGAAGGTGGAAAGGGAGACTTCTGGAAGAAGCTTACAGTGTCAACTGGCATTGAAGGTGCTGGTGTCTACCTAGAAGAAGGCGGGAGAGCCACAAAGCCACACCAGCAGTGAGCCCCCCCCAGTGCCCCAGTCCTGGCTCCTGCCCTGGAAAGAACCAGGCTCCTTGGGGCAATGGCAGAGTCTGGGGCTGGGGCAGGGAAAAGCAGAAGAGGAGACCCAAGCAGGTCACTGTGCCAGAAAACAAGACCCAGCTCAGAGAACGGTGGGAACTTGCAGAACCACGCAAAAGCCAACCCAAAGGGGCCCCCGAAGGCCAAAGCTGGGACGGTACAATTAAGAAAATAAATATACACTGTAACAGAGTTAACTTTACCAGACACACATGAATAAATGAACAAATGGGGAGAAAATAAGATTGTCAGAGAAAAATGCCACCTGATAAATGTAAACAGAATGGGGAGGTGGAAAATGATCAGGTGTCAAAGGGGGAAGTGTTGGAAGGAAATCTGGGGCAGGGGGGCTCTCCAAATAAATAGGAGGGCCGGGGAGGGGTGCTGACATTCCAAGGGGGCAGAGAGAGGTGGATGGATGGGGGACAGGGAGAGGGAAGCTGGTGTGGGCAGAGGGTAGAGCACAGTCTGAGGTGCGGAGGGAGATGGGGAGGGAGAGAGGTCTGGGGTGAGGGCCACTGAGCTGTGCCTGGGAAGCTGAGCCGGGGTAGGAGGAGCATCCTTCCTCCATGGTAGGGCTGCAGTAGGTGAGCAGAGGGTAAGGGTGCGGAGCAGAAGGGGCCAGCTCAGAAAGGGCATCTATGAGACGTACAAGGTTTCAGACTTTATTCAAGGTCAGTGGTCAGTCATTTAAGGTTTTAAAGCTGGTGCCCAAGCTTCTAATTTTCTGCAGGTTTAGAGAGTTTCCTCTTAAACGTGTAGACTCTCTTGTTTTCACCAAAGAATGACAACTTATTTTGAATAACCCAATCGATAGGCTTTAAAATAGTTCCCTTTAGTTTTTATGGAAATGTTATATATGTATGTGTATGTATGCATATGTCTATGTACACATATCATAAACAGCCAGCTTGATGGATTTTCACAAATGGGATACAAACCACACATATAACCAGCATTCCGATGAAGCTGCACGTTTCTGCCACCTCAGAAATCTCCCTTATGCAACCTTCCAGAAACTACCTTCTCCAAAGATAACTGCCTTTCTCACTTCTAATAGTATAAATTATTTTCTCTCTTTTTATAATTTATATAAATGGTGCCGTATTTCTGTCCTCTTTCATGTTTGGGAGTTTTGCTCAGTATTAAGTTCAATGACATTCCATCCTGTGTTAACCTGTATTTGAGGATCAGCTGTTGTCATTCCACTGGGTGAACACAGCATCATTTATTCGTGCATTCTATAGCTGATAGGCATTTGGGTAGTTTCTAGTTTGGGGCTACTGTGAATAATGCTGCGGTGTACATTCTAGTATATGTTTTGTTTAACATATGCATGCATTCCCATTGGGTATAAACCTGGGAGTGGAACTGTGGGGTCATAAAGTGTGCATATGTTTGGTTTTAGTAGATAATGCCAAACAGTTTTCCAAAGTGGCTGTAACAGTTTACACTATAACCTGCAATATATGAGATTTTTGTTTGCTTTCCATTTTTAATTGTTACTTAGTATTTTCAGTATTTGAAATTTTACCTCTAGCAAGAACGACATGGTATTGAATTTTGCTGACTAGTGAAGTTGAGCACCTTTTTATATGTTTATTGGCTATTTGGATCTCTTCTTTTACAGAGTGTCTGCTCAAGTCATTTACCCCTTTTAAAATTAGAGTCTCTCTTTTTTCTTACTGATTTGTGGGGGATCTTTATCTATTCTGGATATTAGTCCTCTGTTGAATATGTTTTATTATGATTTTCTTCTGCCATTCTGTGGGTTGTATTTTTCCTCTTGATGGTGGTGTCTTTTAATGAATAGAAATTCTTAATTTTAACATGGTCTAATTTATGACTTTTTTCTTTTATGGTTATTTCTTCTTTTGTCCTTTTAAAGAAAGCTTGCCTACTTTAAGGTCAAGAAGATGTTCTCTATTTCCTCTGAAAAGCTTTATGTTACACCATTTACATTTAGATATGCAATCCATCTGGTATTGATTTTTTTCCCCTATTGTGTGATGGGGTCAGTATATTTTTTCATATAAGTATAAAATTGTCCCAGCACTGCTCATTGAAAACATCATCCTTTCCCCCACTGTGCTGCCATGTCACCTTTTTTATAAATCAGATAAATGTGTGTGTGTGTGGGGGGGTTGATTTATTACTTTTGATTTTATTGCACAAACTTCAAAGAACACATATCTCTAACTACTGAGGATTTTGTTGCTGTTGTTGACAATGCTTATATAGAAAATACATATTTATGGCCCCCAAAACTAAATGTGTATATTTTTGCAAAATGTTGTACGGGCAAAGTTTCAAGTCATATTCCAAATGTAATTGGTAGAATGTGAGAAACACTTGTGGATGCCATGAAAACTGTGGTGAGTGTGGACAAAGGCATCGTGCATCTCTGATGTTGCTGTACCAACAACACCTCACTTAATCAAGAATTGCTGCTAACCATCACGTTAGTGATTATAACACTGTATTTTTTAGTATTTTACCTTCTAACTTGACAGTTTATTACTTGTGTATTTGTGTTTTGCTATGTTTTAGTTATCTCTTAGGAAGCTGGTTGGAGGTTTTCCATGGATATGAATTGTATTTAATGGAGTAGGCTGTTGCTTCCTGGTTTTCATGCCGATGTCTGGGTTTCATGAAGGGATATCTGGAAGGGTCTACCACAAAGGGATGTTAAGCAAGAGATGCTAGCATTTATTCAGCTATGGGTACTATGCACACTTAAAGAAACCAGTGCAGAATTTATCTGTGAGCACCTTGTGATTCAGGGTTTGGGATTATGCAAGTGTCCTTTTTAACCCCTTCATTTAAACAGGATGTTCTAATTTTGGAAACGTAGTAGTTAAATTTGTAAATTCATGAAAGCCTAAGCCTAAAGTCTGGTGAGCCCATCTTGGTTCCCTTGGGCCAGTCTCTACCCCACACCTTTACCTTCAGGATAACTCTGATCTCACCCTTGACGGCACGGCTACATAAATGATTTGGAATATTCTTCTGCAAGGGAGTTGTCTCTTCTCTCCCACTATTTATTTACTCAAGTATTTAGATCGGTATGAACCTCTGGTTGTTTGTTTTGTACTTTGGGTTATAACGCAACCCTACTTTATTTCCCTGGCTCAGGATTTCCCATCTTGAGGGTTCTTTTATTTGATTCTTGTGTCCCTTTGGCATACCCCTATCAATGTGATTTTTTGGGGGGGCACTTTATTACTTTCTGGTACTCCAGGATACTCTGGGCTCATCTTGTATATTTCCTGCCCCGATCCTAGAATTAGCCATTTCTCCACGGAGCTCTGGTTTCTTTTACTGAAGGATGGTGTCAGAATCCAGGATCTGGGTGCTGGCTGTGCTCTCATTGCAACTGGGGTGTCATTCCTGTTGGCTCTTTCATCCAACAGTGCAAAAAAATGTGGTGTTTATGCTAACCCCTGCGTGTACAGGTATCTATAAATACTTCTGCAAGTAACCGTTCTGTGTGTAGACTACGCTAAGCGTGAGCTCGTGCTGAGTCTCCACTTCTGGTCTATCACCCCGTGGACCGGTTTACCTTCTCTAATCAGTACCTCCCACTCCAACTGTAAGAAAGCTGATTCCCGCCGTCCACCGCCCGTTTCTGGAAGTGTCCCCTTCCAGCCTACGTGTACAGCGACTTCAGAATTGTTGACCTGTAACACTCTGGGAAAGACCTTTATCGACTCAGCGCGGTGCTTATGGCTGGTCCGTTTTGCCTTTAGGCTCACAGATTCTGTGCATTTCCAGCATTACTCAAGGCTACATTTTCCCCAGCTCCTCAGTGAAGTTGACTCATACATTTGTAATACAGTTAGATTACTTTGTCATATTCTTCACTCCACCCAGGGACACCTCTTAAAAGATTTTTAAAAATCTGTGTACATTAAGGTTCACTCTGTTTTGCCCGGGGATTTTGACAATTGCATTTTAAACACACTCTTCTAGCAGCCTTCAGAGCAGTTTCACCTCCCTCAACAGCCCCGTGCGGCTCACTTTTTCACCCTCCCCTGAGCCCCGACCGTCACTAATGTATGTCTCAGTGTCTTTGTCTTTTCCGAAATGCCGTATAAACGGAGTCTTATACTATTTAGCCCTTGCAGACTGGCTTCTGTTGCTTAGCAATACACGTTTCAGATTCATCCACGTATCTTACTAGCTTGCTTCTTTTTGTCAGTGAATAATATTCCACGGTATGGAGGTGCCAACGTTTGTTTATCAATTCGTGTATCAAAGGGCTTCTTGGTTGCTTCCAGTTTGGCAATTATAAATAAACATCTACTATAAACATCACAGGCAGGTTTTTGTGTGGACATAGGTTTTCAAGTCCGCTGGGTAAATGCCTTGGAGCCACTGCCGAATCGTATGGCAGGACTATATTTAGCTTCATTTGAAGCTGATACGTGGTCTTCCAAGGTCTTCCAAGGTCTTCCAACAGCTTTGTGTTCTCGCCAGCAATGGAGAAGCTACTGTTGCTCACATCCTTGCTGGCTTTTTATTTCTTTTATTTGCTTTATTGCTTTCCTGTTTTAAGTTGCATTGATGTTTGCTCCTATAGTTATTATATCCTTCCTTTGTTTGCTGTGGGTTTATCTTACTCTTTTTTTTCCCCAGCTTTTCAAAGTGGGAGGTTATATTATTGATTTGAGACTTTATCTCTTTTCTGATGTAGCTGTTTGGGCCATGAGTGTCCCCCCAGCTTCTGCTTCGGCCGTATCCCACAAATTTTGATTTGTTCCATTTTCATTAAAGAATTTCCTTGAGACTTCCTTTTTACCCATGGATTATTTGGAAGTGTGTTGTTTAGTTTCCAAGTATTTGGAGATTTTCCTTTTATCTGTCTGTTATTTTTTTATTTTTATTTTTTTTAAAGATTTTATTTATTTATTTGACAGAGAGATAGCGAGAGCAGGAACGCAAGCAGGGGGAGTGGGAGAGGGAGAAGCAGGCTTCCCGCCGAGCAGGGAGCCCGATGTGGGACTCGATCCCAGGACCCTGGGATCATGACCCGAGCCGAAGGCAGACGCTTAACGACTGAGCCACCCAGGCGCCCTATCTGTCTGTTATTTTTGTTTGATTTTATTATGGTCAGAGAATACACTCTATTATTTCACTTCTAATTTTGTTGAGGTTTGTTTTATGGCTCAGGCTAAGGTCTATTTTGGCGTATGTTTCTCGTGGACACTTGAAAAGAATGTGTATTTTACTTTTATTGGATGGAGTGTTGATTAGGTCTTGGTTGATGGTGTTATTGGGTTCTGAATCCTTTCTGATTCTGTCTAGTTACGCCAATTGTTGAAAGATGAGTGTTGGAGTCTCCAGCTGCCATTGTGGATTTGTCTGTTTCTCCTTTTAAGTTCTGTCAGTTTCTACTTCACGTATTTTGCAGCTCTATTGCTTGTTGCATACATATGCAGAATTGCTGTGTCTTCTTGGTGGAGACATAGCATCATTGCTTTTATCATTGCATAATGTCTTTCTATGCCTCTGTGAATTCTGTTTTCTCTTAAGTCTACTAATGTCTGATATTAGTGTAGCCACTCATGATTTCCTTTTCTAAAAAAAGATTTATTTATTTTAGAGAGAGAGAGAGAGAGAGCAAGCTCGAGGTGGGGAAGGGCAAACAGGGGGAGGGGCAGGGGGGAGAGAGAGAATCTCAAGCAGACTCTGTACTGAGCCTGGAGCCTGACACAGAGCTCAATCCCAGGACCCTGAGATCATGATCTAAGCTGAAATCAAGAGTCAGACACTTAATGGGCTGAACCACCCAGGCACCCCACCACTTGTGGTTTCTTCTGATTAATGCTTGCATAGTATTTCTTTTCCCATCTTTTATTTTCAGTTTGCCTATATATTTATATATGAAGTGAGTTTTTTGCAGACAGTGTATAGTTGGGTCATGTTTTCTTAGTCCACTCTGCCAACCACTTTTTCCCTTCTGCTTCTTTAAAAAAATAATTAATTTGTCTATATTTGTATATGCTGTGAAATGATCACCACAATAAATCGAGTTTTAACGTCTGTCACCATACATAGTTACAAACTTTTTTTCTTACAATGAGGACTTTTAAGATCTACTCTCTTAGCAGCTTTCAGATAGTCAATACAGTATTATTAAATACAGTCACCATGTTGCATATTACATCCCCAATACTTCATTATTTTCTAAGTGGAAGTTTATACCTTTTGATCCCTTTCACATATTTGAAATGGCTTTTGCCTTCTTCATTTTAAAAATGGGAAAACTAAAGCTATATTAAACCATTTAGCTTTAATAATCAAAAGGAACCTTATCCCAGCATCTTCGATCCAACTTTCATATGTATACAATGTGTAATATAATGTAATTATATTATGTTTACTAAGTGCTATGGACCTTGAAGGGAGGGAAAAACACTATGTGCTGAAGTAAATAATGACTAGACTTATAAAAGTTATTTGTAGAATATATTGGACAAGGCTTCCAAAGAAGACTAGGGTCTACTTGATGGGATGGGGGAGAGAGTACTCCAGCTGTTTCTAGGGGACAGAGTAGGTGAAATGTGGTGTATTGTTTGATGGGAATAAGCTGTCACAGGAAGTGAAGCAAGGGAGTAGAGTGGAGCTAAAATTCTCATTTGAAAGTAAAAAAATAATTCTATCTAGTGCTTTACAGTCCTAATAAGTAGATCTTGGTTTCCTGTAAGAGTGACCAGGTTGTTAATTCTTCCATGTACCACAGCCATGGCGTTTAATATTTATGGTGTTACCCCGTCCTTTCTAAGTGACTTGTCTCCTCCCCACATGCTGTGGGGTCCTGGGACGTGGGGACCAAGCCTCATTCCCACTGTTCTGCTTTCTGGCAGCACAGATGTTGCCTTTAGGAGGGAGCGCAGAGGCGGTGCCTGCAGGGGACCCAGGGTGGCGAGTCCTGTGTCTGCTGAAGGTTTGTGCATCAGTAGCTGGAAGTAGGTGAGAATGAGCTACTCACTTCACATGTCACCTGAAATAACAAGTTAAAGAAGGATAAATGTTAATCCAGAGAAATTGGATGTGCCACAACAGTTTCAGAGATTAATGACTCAGGGTCATGAAGCTAAGAGTCTCCCAGAGATATACCTTTAGTAAAACCACTCAAATAAGTTTTGGGCTTGAATAGCCCCAGCCAGGAGAACACCCCATCCTATGGTCAAAGCAATGGGAGCTGGAGCGGGGGGACTTAATTTTCTCATCTATAATCTGATGTGTAAGAGGTCTCTGAGCCCACGGAGGAGAGGCTGCTTGCTTGAAGCTAGAAATCTCACTGGTCGGTGATGTTGCTTTGCTGAACTTCTCTGAGTTCTAAGCTTGGAGATGAGGGTGCTCTGTGAGATGTGGTGGTGGGGATCATGAGTCAACTTCTCTGAGGGGAATATCATGTGTCCCCGAACTCTTAATTCCTTTGTCAGCTTAAAGAGTCATTTTAAAAAAAAAAAATATATATATATATTTATGTTATGTTAATCACCATACATTACATCATTAGTTTTTGATGTAGTGTTCCATGATTCATTGTTTGCTATAACACCCAGTGCTCCATGCAGAATGTGCCCTCCTCAATACCCATCACCAGGCTAACCCATCCCCCTGCCCCCCTCCCCTCTAGAACCCTCAGTTTGTTTTTCAGAGTCCATAGTCTCTCATGGTTTGTCTCCCCCTCCAATTTCCCCCCCTTCATTCTTCCCCTCCTGCTATCCTCTTCTTCTTCTTCTTTTTTTTAACATATAAGGTATTATTTGTTTCAGAGGTACAGATCTGAGATTCAACAGTCTTGCACAATTCACAGTGCTCACCATAGCACATACCCTCCCCAGTGTCCATCACCCAGCCACCTCAGCCCTCCCACCACCCCCCACTCCAGCAACCCTCAGTTTGTTTCCTGAGATTAAGAATTCCTCATGTCAGTGAGGTCATATGATACATGTCTTTCTCTGATTGACTTATTTCACTCAGCATAATACCCTCCAGTTCCGTCCACGTCGTTGCAAATGGCAAGATCTCATTCCTTTTGATGGCTGCATAATCCATTGTATATATGTATCACATCTTTATCCATTCATCTGTTGATGGACATCTAAAGAGTCTTTTTTTTTTTTTTTTTTGGTCTCAGACCACAAAATGTTGTGGCTATTATGCTTCCTAAGTGTGGCTATGAAGTAAATATAGAAATGGAATTTAAATAAAACCATGCTTCATAACAGACAATTAGGTCTGTAGCATGAGAAGTAGGCCACCTCTGGAGGTGTGTACTGAAAAACACCTTCCGTTCTTAGAAGCTTTCTGAGGCACCCCTGAAAGATGGCAGTGCAGCCTCAACTTGAACCGTTCCTGCTACACGGAGTTCCTGTCTCACCAGCCGCCTCAGCAACATGGCGACACGGCTGGAGTTTTTACAAGCTCACGAGATCGAGTTTGCCTCAGTGCAAGACAGGATTTGCTAGCATTCCTTAAGGGAAGCTGGGAATGGCTGAGGCTGAGGAATGATGTTGATATTGTGGAATATTGTGGAATTAAAGATCTGTCTCATACAAATGGTCTCTTGTAGCCATGTTCAGGGATGCTGGGAGAGAGCCGTGGGTTCATGACCAAGGCGACAAGGAATAACACTGAACTGGGAAAATGAATGTGCAAATAGGAATGGTGGGCAGGGAAAAGATATAATCCAAAAGAGGATTGTGAAAATCAGGGTGAAGGCAAAGCAGAGCCGTGAAGCTGGCTAGCGTTCGGGCGACAGGACTCCGCTGGTACCGCCTCTCCTCCCGCTCTGTGGGCATTTCTCCCCGCCGAATTATGCTGCCATGTCACTATAAGCTTACAGTAAGAAAGAAAATTTACCCTTTTAGGTGAGTATCTGGCGGATGGAGAAGAGATTCATTAGTCCCAGAAATGCATAATCTTGCTTCTGTCTACCTAAAGAAAGTGAAATGTTTTCTTCTGGAAATGCAATCAGGGTGGCTGTCCCGTCACACGTATATGCTTCCACTCTCTCCCCAAAGGAGTTTTTTCCTCCTACTTGGAGATGTTGCAGGATCCATTAGTTTGATACGATGAAGGTTGTTAGAAATAATATTTCTTTCTGCAATAACTAGATAGAAAATGTTAAATTTAATATATCAGGTTTAGGAAAACCATTTTCCATCTTCTCCAGCTAATTGGATGTGATAACCTGTTAATTACAAGTGTACCCATAATGCCAAGGGATTCAGAAAAAAATGCAATGACTTGAAAAAGAAAATTCAAAATCTGTTTGCACCTGTTCCCCCCACCCCGCCCCATGGAGTTTCTGTGATCATCTCCTTTCCAAGGTGAGTCAGAACTCCTCCAAGATGTCTATTTAGGTACGTAATGGAGCCACAGATAAGGAACATAAGGGTGGTTTAGGGTTTTAGCCTCATTTTCATCTCTTTGACACATAACCAACTGGAGGAAATAGCAGGATGTCTGTGTTCCTATTTTTTCATATACTCTCCATACATTCTCAGTATGTTTACACATCGTCAGGGAACCTACACGTTCCTTAGTCAGCTGTCAAGTGTGGGGTTTGCCACTGGAGCTGCAGCACCTGAACGTCCTCAGACTAAGGTCACGAAGTAGCAGTCTTCCTCTCCAAGTGAGCACGGAAAGGCTCAGAGCTAGAGAAGCAGCGCGGCCAGGAGTGGGGGAGGCACTATTTATGGGCTGCCAGTGAGGAGACTCGGTCTGACCATGACTTTATTCCTCCACCCTTACAGCCAAACATAATAGAGATGACAGACACATCTTCCTTTTCTGAACTCATTAAGCAAATGTTTACCAAGCTCCTGCTGCGCGGGGTGCTGCGCTCGGTGTGGCGCAGAAAAGGAAACCCACACACAGGACCCCCAGGATGCGGGCAGGAACAGCAGTAGGTCAGGAACAGGACTCGAGGCACGGAGCGCTTCACCGCGGGAGGGGAGCCTGAGCCCAGGGCGTCCCCAGCACAGGAGGCGGGGACAGTGCTCAAGCAGGAAGAACGCGGGTCCGAGGACCGAGCTTCTCCTGCTGTCGCTGGGGAGCGGTTCTCTCTGTTCACGGTCCTAACGAACCGTTGGGCAACTTTGCCTACACTCAGCTCTCCTTTAAGCCTCTGTTTCCCCCTTTCCAGTGTTTCCTCCTTTTCCTAAACAAGGGCTCAAGAAAGGAAGAAATCCACAGAGAGAAATGACACGTTTTGGTCCGCAGTGCTCTGTAGATTACGTTGGTGAAAGCCCAGCCTTTTCACAGCCCTGTTAATGAATTCCAGTGGGCTCGTGTTCGGTCCTGAAGTTCCTTCCCATTTTTTCCTTTCAAAAAGTGAGAGGTTAGTTTCTTTTGAAAAATTAATAGCAACTAATTGGATCCATGATAAAGGCAAAACGGAGCTAATATTATTATGAATTGTTGACACGGATCTCTTTCGGGGAAAATGTACAGAAGAACTAAGGCAGTGATGGATTTTTTTTAATCCCACTTTTTATAACGGACTCTCATTGCACAAAATTTACATATGGCCGGCAAACTGTGACCAGAGAAGATACTGCCAGAACAACCAAGCAGCCTGGTTTAAAATCCAGTTAACTCAGCGGTAAACATTGGTGGTGGTAGTGGGGGGGGGGTTGGTTGTGCTTTCTGATGGCGGCCGGGGCTGTTGTGGAAATAACGGTGGATTAGGTGCCATCTAATAAAAGTGTGTGTCCCTGGAGAAGTTATTCCATTTCTCTGCAGTGTCTGTGGAAAGAGTGTAACGCCTATAGCTCTAGTTACCTGTCACTGGGCAAAATATCACCTCCCGGCTTCTGTGGCCTCCTCCACTGGTTTCAGTGAGTCCGCAGCCTGCTCCGGTTTGGGGGAGAGGGAGCAGCTCCAGCTGTCCCTGTGGGAGCAGCCAGATTGTCCAGGTTGTCCAGGTGCATTTAGAACGGGAGATGCCCTTCCAGCCATTCAGAGAAAACACATGCTTCCCACCTAAGCTGCCATTTGTAATGCTTCGTCATTGCCTCAGAACACGGAATATTTATCCTTTTTGTGGTTTTTCACAATTTGCACCTGCTCAAACATCTTTTTGGTTATAACCCCTTGCAGACTTTCTTTCTCTCTCTCTATAATTAATATTAATAATACGCACGGCCCGCGTATTTATGTATTTACTTATGTATTTATTTCTTAAATTTTTATTTATTTTTCCCCAGCTTTATTGAGATATGAGTGACTTATAACGTTGTGTGAGTTTAAAGTATACAGTGTGTTGGGGGCGCCTGGGTGGCTCAGTCGTTAGGCGTCTGCCTTCGGCTCAGGTCATGATCCCAGGGTCCTGGAATCAGGCCCCGCATCGGGCTCCCTGCTCGGCGGGAAGCCTGCTTCTCCCTCTCCCACTCCCCCTGCTTGTGTTCCCTCTCTCGCTGTGTCTCTCTGTCAAATAAATAAAATCTTTAAAAAAATATATAAGGTATACAGTGTGTTGATTTGATACATTTATAGATTGCAAAGTGATTGTCCCCATAGTAGATAGCTAATTCCTCCATCATGTCACATAATTACCATTTCTTTTTCATGGTGGGGACATTTAAAATCTACTCTCCTAGCAACATGAGAGTGCATGATACAGTATTATTAGCTAGCTTCACCATGCTGTACATTAGGCTTCCAGAATTTATTAATCTTGTAAGTGGAAGTTTGTATAGGTTTTTGATGTTCGTTTAAAATCCAGCCAAGACCTTATTATTAAGAATAAAGCTTTTACGGTCTTAAAAACTAGGTTTGCTAGGTAAGTTATCAGATACATATGAAATATATTTGCTGTTAGCTGGCCCGCACCGTTTCCTAAGGACGGTTGTGATTGCGTTAAATCCTAGCTGGTATGTACCAGCTTCCAAATCCATGAGGGTTTCTCTCCTGGGAAATCATTGTATTTACCTCCTTAGTGAGAAACAGAATTATTTAAAGATCCCTCTGGCCTTAGAGTGAAGATGTTGCAAAGGGAGACAAAGTCACCTGGCTGCCCTGGGTTGGCGGTGGCCTCTCGCCGGAGTCCTGTGAAGCTCTTCGAAGCTCTTCTGGTCAACAGGATTTCCTTCCTCAGCTGTCCCTCCCTCAAGGGAGGCTCCATTTTGTAGTGGTTGAGAGTTCAGCCTTTGATGTCAGACAGCCCGGATGCTTCATCTCCCCTCTCCCCAGACGTGTCCTTACGTTTCCTTATCTGTAGGAGGGCACAGTGATAGAAGCCACTGACAGATTCCGTGAGGATAAACGATAGCACGGAGCACTCAGCTCCATGCCCGGCATTAAGAACTATTTGGTGGCTGCTAATGTTATTAGTTTTATTTCATCATTGTTGTTACCCTTATGTATCTCGGCACCTGTCAGTCAATCAGCGGGTTTTCCCTGCTCTCAGAATTCTTGATAGCCGGGTGACCCCGTGTTTCTCTCGGGTACCATCTGTAGGGAACAGCTCCTAAGAGAGACATTGAGAAGGTTCCTGATGCTGCTGTCTGTAAACTCAGACGCCTTCTCCTAGGGCTGCTCTGTTAACTGTCTGAAAAGGACTGTTGTGGAGTGGAAAGTGCTGGTCATCACATTACTGCTCAGACTAGAGCCGGGGCACGGCCCGCGGCTCTCCTCACATCCCCAAGTTCCTTTCCCTGGGGATCTCCATCTATTGGAAATAGACTTTTGAGAAGTAGCATTATGGAAGCCCAATTCTAATATTTTACCCTGAAATAAGCTTACAGGGCATATGATGAAGCTGAAGACTCCTACATAACCTTTGGGGTAAGTGTGCCGAGACTGGTTTAGAGCAGTTCAGAGAAGTATGGTAGACACGGCTGTCCTGTCTGAATCTGTGAGGCCAGCAACCCAATTTCCCATCACCTTCTCTTCCTGAGTTCAAAACAGAGCTGATTTCATCCACCTTTTCCCCAGTGGCATGATTTCCAGAATTCGCCTCACTCTGGTTTTCTAATTAGTCTTTACTGCAGAATTGGTCTGAGCAAAATAGAGCGCATGGCCTTTCCTCATTATTTGGGAATGATGTGTCTGTGACTGCACTCTAAGGTGGCATCGACTGTTAAGTAACGTTATCACGTGCTGAACTCACTGCCAGAAAATGTGGAGGTCTTAGTGATGCTAACTGTTGTCAAGCCACATCCCTGCATCGTGTCCTGCAGTTGATTTTTTGAACTTAATGCAGCCCTTCCTATTAACGAGCAAGATGCTTTGTTGACCTGTGACATTTTTACTGGTCCTGATTCCACTTACAACAACATCGCCCTTCTGGTCATTCACACCCCTCTGTGCTGAACTTGTACCGAACCTAGAAACCCAAATAACCCCTCAAAGTAATTTCCAGTGCCTTAGAATATTCCAGGACAATGCTTTGCGCACACACACAAATAAATAAAAATGTACTTCCATATAACCGCCATATGAAAACTTGTGCAAAAAGGAAGGCATTATTCATGTGAAAGAATTCACTTTAGGGGAAAAAAAACCATCTTGACATTTTGTCAAACAGCAACTTGGTTGCGTTAATATAATTAGACGGATTTAAGAACATTACATTAGCGCACAACTTTCATGACTATTTCCCTCTAATTAACTGCGAGCCTTTCTCTCTCACTTATATCCTCAGCGAGTCACCACCTCAGCAGGGTCCCTGCGGACAGTGGACAGCAGAGCGGGGTGCAGCCTTGCTCCCCCCACCTCCCCGGCTCTGGCTTCTGCCATTTTGTTTCCTTAGCTTGACAGTGGCCACAGTGTTTCTTTCTGTTTCTTGAACACAGCACCGAGTTTCCTTCTCTGGTCCTTGCACTTGGGATGCTCCCCCCCCCCACTTGGGGGCCCCCCCTCCACTGGCATCACTCTTCTCCAGTCTTTGTAGGGACTCATTCTCAGCACTCAGACCCAGCGTCAAGGGCCAGCCCTTGCTCGGGGCTTCTCCCGAGCCCCTGAGTTACCTCCCTACCCATTTAAACCCTGTTCCATTTATTCACGATGCCAAGCCAGAACCTCAGCTCACTTTCTTCATAGAACTTTTCACTGAGATGACCATCCATCTTGTTTATTCCCAGGCAGTAATCATAAATTACTCTCAAAAGTGTTCTGGTTTAGATATTAAATTAGGCAGAGACCATGTTTATCACTTCTAGAAATGATATTTATTTATTTTTCAATATTATTCTTAGGTGTCTCTTCATTAGACTATATGAACTGGGAACTCTGTGCTGGGCACATTATCCAGGCACTGGAAAGACAACAGGGAACAAAAAGTCATAAGAACTCAGGGTGCCTGGGTGGCTCAGTCATTAGGCGTCTGCCTTCGGCTCAGGTCATGATCCCAGGGTCCTAGGATCGAGCCCCGCATCAGGCTCCCTGCTCAGTGGGAAGCCTGCTTCTCCCTCTCCCACTCCCCCTGCTTGTGTTCCCTCTCTCGCTGTGTCTCTCTCTGTCAAATAAATAAATAAAATCTTTAAAAAAATCATAAGAACTCCATGAATATTTTTTGATAGAACTAATTAAATAAATGAATTATAGACTTTCATATAATCTGTGCACAGACAGATAAATAGACTTAAGTGAAAATTTTGGTTCAGGTTTTATGTCATAGTTATTCAGACTTATACTCCAAATAATATATAAGTAGGGTTAAACTCACCCTCACTTAAAGGAATGAGATTGCAAAGTAGTTGTCAGGAAGTTTATTGAAAAAGAATTTTATTTGAAAAGGTTTCTTCTACTACACTGCATGAAGCTTCCCAAAGAGGCGGTGGCTTATCTATTAGTAGCTGAGGTCCTCTCTCTACCTTTGCCAGTGTTTCCTTTTCAGTATCTGGCCTTGGCATACGACCAGTTATTCTAGATAACTCAGGCAACATTCTTGCAAATAGCAATGATGCCTGCTTTGAGCCCTTTTCAACAAGTAAAGTGTATGAGATACATCATAATCAAGAAAATCAGCAGAGAATTTCTGTCTTGACAAAAAGATAAATATTAACATGAAGTAAAAAGGTCTCCGTTTTTTTTCAAAAATTATGCCAGGATTTTTCAGGAATTTCCCACATTGTTTTTGATTTGGGGGAACTTCAGTCACTTGAGAATGGACATGTACATTGGAAGCCATGGGACCTGGCATGATAAAGGAGCAGGACACCGTCATTAATTTGTGCACTGCAATTTATATTCTTTATACTGGGAAACAGACACAACAGGCAAGAGAAGTGTGGTGCATGTTTATTATTTAGGAGCAGGAGTTTATTCAGCCGCAGAGGATAGTAATACGGGGGCCAAGGCTAGCCTTTGTAAGTGGAGCCTTTGTGTGAATTAAGAACAGATTCTCCTGGGCGCCTGATTGGCTCAGTTGGTTAAGCATCTGCCTTCGGCTCAGGTCATGATCCCAGCGTCCTGGGATCAAGCCCTGCATCGGACTCCTTGCTCAGTGCGGAGCCTGCTTGTCCCTCCCTGTGCTTGTCCCCTTGAGCTTGGGAACTTCGGGCAGCGCACCATCTACATCTCTTCATGTGGAAGCCCTTAGAAATGGGTGCATGGTAGGTAGCAAAGAATTTTATTTTCGGTGGTGCGTAAAACTGATTGAAATTCAAATTTACCACGGTAACAATTTAAAATCTGCATTTAGTACCCACCTCAGGGATGATTTATTCACATCCATGTCCAGATATGAAGCCGAGCATCATCAGTCTGGATGTAGGAAGCTGCAGGAGACCACTGTGCCTGCCCTGAGAGTGAGGACAGTTCAGGTAAGTTACATAATCATAGGGGTTTTTTTTTTCCATAATCATAGATATTTTTAAAAGCATTGTAGACCTGAGAACAGAGAAAACCTGAGTGAACTAGATCCCAGTAAGAACGGAACTAAATTCCAGTAAGAGACAAGCCCTTCCTAGAAAAAAGAGAGGCGGTGGCTGCTTTTATCCTTGGCACATTTCTCTTTACCTCAGAAATGGTAGGATGTTGTACCCAAACGTCCCTATTTTTTTTTTTTAAGATTTTGTTTGTTTGACAGAGAGAACATGAGCAGGGGGAGGGGCAGAGGGAGAGGGAGAAGCAGACTCCCTGCTAAGTAGGGAGCCTGACTGGGGCTCAATCCCGGGAGTCCAGGATCATGACCTGAGCTGAAGGCAGACACTTCACCGACTGAGCCACCCAGGCGCCCCCCAAACGTCTTTTAAACTTTCATCTGCCGTGTGGGGCCGACAAGATGGTTCTAAGGAACCTGAGGATGCCTGCTCAGAGTGAATCCACACCCACTCCCCAAATCTTTCTCCTGAGCCCTTCACTGAGAGCACAGTGGCAGCACCAAGGGCTGAGGGGAGAACAGAGGTCGAGTGAGTCCCCGGGGTGTGCAGAACCTTTCCTGAGCATCCGGCAGGGCCCTACTGAGGGCTTCGGGGAGTGCAGAACTGAGAGCCATTCTCCCAAGGCAGCCTGGGCCGGTACCAAATGCAGGAAGCAGCAAGTCAAAGCCTGTCGTATCAGGATGGAGCCGAGTCTCCTGGGGCTCAGGAATCTGGCTGCTGGCTTGCAGATCCTAGAGAGACGCTCCGAATCTTACCAGGTCTCAGATCCTAAGCCTTGCTGACGGGAACGTCTTGACCCAGCCCTCAAAGTATTTGAAGCCAGTGGTGAACTGAATCCAATCAAAGCTGCAACAAAGCTCAGCTCGATTACAGATGTGTTTGCTTCAGCTTCCAACCCTTTTCAAGGAGCAAATACTATCTATTTACTTTTCAGTTATTCTTCTACATGGAAAATACAGAATGAGATTTTAAAAACTAAAGAGACAGAGGCAAGAAAACGTGATCCATTATCAGGAGAAAAAAATTGGTCATAGAATCAGGCCCAAAGACATAGATTATGGAATTAGCAGGCATGGGCTATAAAGTAACCCCAGTAAATGTATTAGAGGATTTAAAGGGAAAGATGAACAATACATAGAAGCAGATGGAGAATTTCAGCAGAGAAGTGAAAGCCATCCAAAGAAATGATGGAAATTCTGACAGTGAACTAGTAGCAGTTTTCATTTGTATGTACTTAGTAACGGAGCTCCGAAGTATATGAAATGAACACTGGCAGAAGTCAGTCTTTGTTGGAGAATGGAGAAATATATAAAGCCATAATCAGAGCAGGAGATTCTCAGGAATTGAAAAAACAACTAGGCAAAGTCATAAAGACAAAGGGGATTTGAACATAACTGTCAACTACCTTAACCTAACACCAACACTGCACACAAAATACAAATGTAATCATAAACATTTATCAACACCAGCCATATGCTGGGCCATCAGAGAAGTCTCAGTTAGTTTTAAAAGAGTGACGTCATAGAAAGTGTATTCTCTTGAGACCGTTAGGGACCAGGGGAACAAGCCCCAAACACTGCATGTGGGGCGCTTCCCATTGGATGTTCTTGCTAAACTCCTTCTCTCACAGAGCAGACCTGGGATGAGGCCAGGATGTGACCCGGTATATACGCCCACCTTAAAACAGAGGACCCTGGCTCCAGGAAGCACCAGTGAGCTGCCTGGGCCGCCTGCCAATATCGACCAGTCAGGATGAGGCCCTTCCATCAGGGGAAGACAAATCAAAACCTCAATGAGATACCACCTCACACCGGTCAGAATGGCTAAAATTAACAAGTCAGGAAACAACAGATGTTGGCGAGGATGTGGAGAAAGGAGAACCCTCCTACACTGTTGGTGGGAATGCAACCTGGTGCAGCCACTCTGGAAAACAGTATGGAGGTTCCTCAAAAAGTCAAAAATAGAGCTACCCTATGACCCAGCAATTGCACCACTAGGTATTTACCCCAAAAATACAAATGTAGGGATCCGAAGGGGTACATGCACCCAGATGTTTATAGCAGCAATGTCCACAGCAGCCCAAATATGGAAAGAGCCCAGATGTCCATCGACAGATGAATGGATAAAGAAGATATGGTATATGTGTGTGTGTGTGTGTGTGTGTATATATATATATATATATATATATATATATGTATATGTATATATATAAAATGGAATATTACTCAGCCATCAAAAAGAATGAACTTTTGGCTGGAACTAGAGGGTATTATGCCAAGTGAAATAAGTCAGAGAAAGACAAATACCGTATGATTTCACTCATATGTGGAATTTAAGAAAACAGAAGATCATGGGGGAAGGGAAGGAAAAATAAAATAAGATAAAAACAGAGAGGGAGGCAGACCAGAAGAGACTCTCAACTCTAGGAAACAAACTGAGGGTAGCTGGAGGGCAGGTGGGCGGGTAGGTGGGGTAGCTGGGTGATGGGCATTAAGGAGGGCACGTGATGTGATGAGCACTGGGTGTTATATGCAACTGATGAATTACTGAGCTCTACCCCTGAAACTAAAAATACACTGTATGTTAACTAAATTGAATTTAAATAAAAAAATTTAAAAATTAAAAAAGGGATGAGGCCCTTCCAACCAATAAGGATGAGGCACTCATTTCCTCTTCCCTCATTAGCATGTTGGACCAGGGTGGGAACGTGCCGGGTGCTGTCTCTGTATAAGCAGAGTCCCCCCCGTCCCAGGAGGCCAGCTGACTGCTCTGTGCCGGCGCCCCGTCTTCCTTCTGCTCACCCGCAGCCCAGGAAAGCCTTGCCTGTGCCTTTGGTTTCTGGGTCTTGAAACACTCTGACCACGAATGTTAAAAAATCATTGATAATATGATATCTGGAAAATCTCAAATGGGAAATTATGCAACAAAAAAAAATCTGTGAGTCAAAGGGGTATTACAAAGGAAATCAGAGAATATTTAGAGCCTGAGTGACAACAAAAACTCAACATATCCAAGTGCCAATACAGCCAAAGCAGTGCTAGAAAGCAAATACATAGTTCTCTACATCCAGAGCATTGATCTCTTCCTTTTCCCCTTTTTGTACAAACTTCTGTGTCTGGAAGCTAGGAAAGAGGAGCGTCGGGAACCTGAAATATGTAGAAGAAGGAAAGTAATTAAGGTAAGAGCAGAAATCAGTGAAATAAAGACAGATAATAGAATCAACAGGATCAAAAGTGGACATGCAGAAAAGATTTACAAAATTGATGAACCCCAAGCTAGATTAATCAATAAAAAGTAGAAAAAGAAATAAGGCACAAGTAATCAGTATGAGAAAATGTTAAAGGACTATCAATAAATCTATCAATCTAGAGATGAAATGAAATATGGGAGCACCACATGCCAAAGGAGTCAACAGTAAAAGTGGAACGGGCAAGTTTCTTTGACAAAGATGAACACCAGCAGAAAGAGAAAATCTGAAATACACACACACACACGCATACACACACACACACACACACACACGAAGACCTTTCGACAAAGACCGTCTGAGGCTCAGTCGATTTAACTAGTGATTCTATCAAAGACTTAAAGGGAAGTATTACCCTTGTTGTACATTTTCTTCCAGAAGAGGCAGGAGGAAGAAGTGATTCCCACTGTTTTTATGAAGCCAGCACAAGCATGAGGCCAGAAATCTCACCGGGATATTTCCAGAAAAGAAAATCAGACTACAGTCGACTGCTCCACAGACAGGCTGATATGAGCAAGGACAGTGGTTGGTTTTGGGGTTTTGTTTTTTTTTTTGTGTGTGTGTGTGTGTGCATTTTTTGGTGAGATTCATTTCTGAAAAGAGGATCTTTTCTGGATATGGTAAGGTTCTACATTTTGATGTTCTTGGTAGTTAAATGGACGTATACAATTGCCAGACTTAGTGAACGATACACTTACAATGTGTGCATCTTATTATATGAAAATTACACTTCAATAAAAACAAAGTGAAGCAATTTTATGGAAAGGACGCACTTTTCAACAGTGAGAAATGCTCCATGAGCACACGTCACTTGGTAATCCTGTGCGTGTGCTGCTTTATTAACCACCGTCACATTAGTGGTCACAATAAGTGCATCACATTTGTGGTAGTGATTCCCAAACTCCGAGAGGATGAATGGCTTACTCCAGTCTTTAGACAGCGTGTGGCAAAATCAGGACCGAAACTCAAGGTCTTTGCCTCTTGGTTTTTGCTTTTCCCCAAAAGAATACTTCGCTGGTGCACTACCCTTACCTGAGAAAACCCCGCCGTAGCACCTGCTGCTGTAGAGTGCTATGGAATCCTTGTTTTTGTTCTGAGCCTCCGAACGTCATTGGCTGGTAATTGGAATAACAGCCTTAGCACACGATTATAGTTTTATAGCAATGCATGACTTAGAATTCTGACTTACTTAAGATTCACCCAATTATCTGAATTAAAATATTTTCTTTGCCTTCACTGCGGGATCTGGGATAGGTGCTTCGATATGCCCCCATGGCAACAGAAGCTTCCCACCATTGTGATGTCCGCTGCCCTGCACTGTGCTTTCTCTTTCTCGCTCTGCCTCCATCCATCATTGGTCTCAGAGCTTTCCCGCTCGTGGGTAGAGGAGAAATGATTTCTTATTCATCTTGTATCCCAGGCTTATTATAGTGTCTGGCACTCAAGACATACTTCCTGAATGACTAAGCAAGTAGGGCAGATGCCTTCCGGGAAACTCTCACCTCCTGGTCTGCCGTCTGTCACCACAACTGCATTGACACATTGATTAATAATTTGTCTGGAAGTAAAGATCCCCTATGATGGAGTTGATGATATTAAAAGTAATATTTTCATTGTGCTATTTAAGTGCAGCATAGTTCAGCTTGCTTGCTTATCGGCCAGTACACTGTATGGGGCGGAGGCTGTGGGATGTAGTTTGCTCTGCCACCTGCCGAAGCTGGAAGGGTTATGAACGTTTTGTAGGAGTTGCTCAGTTGTTGAATGAACAAATACATTTCTACAACTACATAATACACGCCCAGTTCTGCAAATATATCCATCTTTCTCTGTATTGGTTGTGATTTTCGTGTCTTGTTAATACTTTCTTCATTACCCCAAGGCATTGTCTTCCATTTTGGGGTAAGATTGCAGGGTTTGCTGTTTATATATGGTAGTTAACTCATTATACATTATTTTCATTGATGGTGCGACATGGATATTAGCCTTTTTACATATGCATACTCAATTTTCCCAGCACTATTTATTGAACAGCTTAGTATTTCTTTGGTTTGTAATGCCATTCCTCAGTGTTCTGTATATTAGCAGGCAATTCTGCATCCTCTTTATTCTCTTCAGTAGCTCTGTTGGCATTGATATCGTAGTGTTTTAATTACTACTGTTTTATAATGTCTTGGTACCTTGTAAGAAAATTTTGTTCTATTTCTTCTTGATCCTTCTTCTTAAATGTTTTTAAAAAGCAAATTGACTTCCTGGATTCTGCCCACTGGGAGGATTTCCCTTCATGGTTGCATTTTACAGCCATCCCTGTTTGGGGCTGTTGTCCATTTGGCTGGTTATGTGCATATTATGCAAACCCACCTGTAAACCAGGATTGCCCTTTTTGTTAGCTTTTCATGGGGAACCCCCATGAGGCCACAGGTGATTGTTAAGGGCAAAGCAGTACACACAGCAATAGGCACAGGTACCAGGTGAGTGAGTGAATGATCTAGTTACCGATGCAACTAGCTTGCACCTGTTCTGATACATACCATTTTCATGGATAATTGAATATTACTATTAATATCCAATCTTATGATATAGTAGATCAGAAAAAGCACAGTTATGATGGACAGTTCGGGTTGCACAATTAATTGCTGCCTTATGGTTAAACATGAGGTTTCTACCAGGGTCAATAGGAAGCCAAGAACTGCTTACCAAATTGAGGATAGTTGTTGGCAGAAGATGGCATGGCTTCATTCCAAGCACAGGGGACTATGCAGTGATTCTTGCACTGGGATTTGTCAAAATCTCTATAAAATGCATCATTTGTCTATCCCACAGGAAATACCACTGCATATGTTGACACACAGCCCTAGGGGACAAGACAGCTAGAACCACTGCCTGGACCTGACACAGAGGTCTAGGAGGTAGACCTTCTTGCTCTTTACTCTCTGCCCTGAAACCAGCCATCTTCAAGGTTACTCAATAATTGTATTTAGGGGCTCCTGGGTGGCTCAGTTGGTTAAGTGTCTGCCTTCAGCTCAGGTTAGGATCCCAGGGTCCAGGGATCGAGTCCTGCATTGGGCTCCCTGCTCAGGGAGGGAGTCTGCTTCTCCCTGTCCCTCTGCCTCCCCCCTGACTTCAGCTTTCTCTCTCAAATAAATATATAAAATCTTAAAAAAATAATTATATTTAGGAGCATGCCTACATATCCTATTTACAGCCTCCAAGATGTAAAAAGCCCATGGAGAGTTGTGTCTATGTCTTTGAAATGGGTGCTACAAAGTGTAACACTGTCTCTCCCACTTTAGGGGCCCTTCTGACATTCTCAGCTGCTGAGGCTAGAAACATTGTCAATGTGGTAGGTCTTCAAGCTTTTGGGAGGTCTCTCTCTCAGGCTTGCTTCTTCCTCTCGTCAGATCCAGTGAGTACAGTGCCATCAAGGTAACGTGATACTTGAGATGTGAAGACATTCAGGTTCCTTCTGGTCTGTCTTATGAGAAAGCAGGAGAGCTGGCTCAGCCATGAGGTAGGAGTGCGACCATGTGCTGACGCTCCATCCATGTGAGGCACCTTGTTTCTGATCACCTTTACTGGGAGAAATGGGGAAGTTACATGCCAGGTCAACACGCTGGGTGGTGGGGCAATGCTGGCTTGCTTCGGTGAAGATGCCACATTCAGAACCACAGCAAGGGTGGACATCGCCACCTGATTAAGGGTGCAGTGACCACAGTCCTTCTCTCTGACTCCTCTGGTGTTCTCACCATTCAGACAGGAAAGGCAGAAGGAGATGCGTAGTTTTCTTTCCCCTGCAGGTTCTGGTAACACTGATGCCCAAGGCATGTGGTACTGCTTTGGGTTTACAATTTTGGTGAAGGAAAGGCATTTCCTGGAGCTTTCTGTTGGCTTTCCCTGCTATAATACCCCTCATTCCACAGGTCAGGGAATCAGCGTGGGGATTCTGCCAGTGGTGAGGCATCCTGACACTCAGTGGGTCCGTTATTCCGCTGGACTCCCTGTGATAGTCAAACTGAGAACGGGTGTTGCTGGACGTCCTCAAACCCTCCTGGGGGCACATTCATTAGCTTACCTGATAATTAGCTTCAGCCCAGAGCCAGAAGCTAATAACCTTCAGAGGCTTCTCTGTCTTCCTTTTGGCCGGTAAGTCTCCATCCTTGTGAAATGGTTTCAGGTCTCACTCACGAGGTTTAGAGATCGTTTCCTGTATATTCTTGTGGCCACATACACGCAGGAGGCCAGGAGAGGCACCGCGGAGAACACCCAGCACACTGGAGGGGGAGGGGCTTCGACGGAACCTCCCAGGTAGGAGAACATTCCCGGGCTTGCCTCCTGCTGGCCCATCCCAGGGGCCTGACAGTTCAGGTGGGCTCATGCCCTTGTCCCCAACGCCAAGAGTGTCTGCCAGGCCGGCGGGGGCTTCAGGCATTTGTGAGCAGAGGTGAAGGAGGAGACAGATGGATAGGGCTGGAGCCGAAGGAGAAAGAAAAGACCTAGGGAATGGGGCTGTGTCTAAAATGAAGAACCGAGAGGCAGAAAGGACAGGGGGAGTAAGGACTGAGAGGGACTGGAATGAGTAGAGCAGGAGGGGAGGTCGTTTTGTTCATTTTAGAACATGCATGGAATGAAGGCGGTATATCAAGGGGAAAGGATGGAGAATTTTGGAGGAGATAAAAAAGGATGTGAGAAGTGTTGTTGGGGTTCAGAAGCTAGATTACCTTTAACAACCTTTGAGAGTTGCCAGGAAGGATTGAAGTTAATTTAATTTACCTCTCTCTATATATATCTGATAGAGTTCCACATGCGTTTTGGCTTCGATAGTGAGCCAGGAGTGACTGGTTCTAGGTCCTCCCTGAGAGAAGATTTCTGTCCTGGGAGAGGAGACCCCAGCTGGGGGACGAGCAGCACAGCATCCGCACGTGCAGGTGAGATCAGAGCAGGTGCCGGGCAAGCTCTGCAGACCTCTCAGGTGTGCTCACACTTCGTCCTTCTCCCCTCCGCCTTCATTTACCAGAAGCTGAAGGAAATGTCTTCCTCTTCCTCTCTGGATGGATGCAGGGAGGGTGGTGCTGATGGGCTTGCCCCTCTGCAGAGCCTAGAAGTGGCCACGAGGAGGCAGTGTTGCCTCTTCTCAGACTCAGGGTGCGAGGCCGGATTCCAGATTATTACAGATAATAGAGGAAAGAAGAGACAAGGGGGCCAGAATACGCAGTAGCGCTTGTGTGAAGTGTGAGAAATGGGAGGACAGGAAATCAAGGGTTTCTTCAAGCATTCTGACGTAAGGAAGTAGGCTGCTTGCAACCCTGATGAGTTCTGATCTCGTGTGGTGACCCCGTCAGGCAGATGGAGAACACAGGCTCCCTCGAGAAGCCGCTAGTTAGCTGGTTTACCGGAAAGCACGGGACGCCGGGTGGTCTAGCGGAGCGAGTTCTGTGAAGGCAGGGCTCCCGCCTCTGTGGCTTTCTCTTAGCCTCCAGGGTGTGTCTGACTTGTAACCGGTTGTGCAATGAGCGTGTTAACGCCTCCGACCCTCGCTGGGATGCGGCCTCTGGAGGTACAGAGCCCGGGTTTTCAGACCGGCCCTGCAACCTTAGCGCCTTGGCCAAGCACTGCTTCCGTCTGGGCCCCAGCTCCCCGGGGGTGAAACACTGCTCACAGACGTGAGATCCAAGTCTCCTGAATGCCGGGCCCCACTTAGAGATGCACATTTTGAAGGGAAAAGATGGCCATAAATGGGAAATGCAAGTTTCTTTTATTTATTTATTTATTTATTTATTTATTTATTTATTGACTGTGTGCACACGGAGGTGGGGGAAGGGGAGAGGGAGAGAAAAAAATCAGGCGTGGAGCCTGACACGGGGCTCGATCTCAGGACCCTGAGATCATGACCTGAGCCGAAATCAAGAGTCCAGTGCTCCGCCGACTGAGCCACCCAGCGCCCCTCTTCTTTCATGATTTTAGACCTCATAGGGCAGGGGAAGTGTGACGGCTCACAGAGATTTGCCTGCTGAACCTCCAGGCTGGATGCAAAGTGACTGGCCAACCTGCTGCTGAATCTGCAACCCGGACGGCTGGCTGCATGCTCAGTCAGGAGACTCGCCCGCCAGCCCCTCAGAGGGCACGGCTGGTTGCACGTTCAACCTCCCCCGTTCTCCCTGACAGCCCTCAGGTGACCGGAATTCTAGATGGTAGGATTCTTACATGTTCTGTCCATCCCGGCAGAGCTCTTGTTCAGTCTCCTCTACAAACTCCTGGCCCTGTTTGGGTCTGCAGAGTTGTGTCTTCTGAGTACGCACTCCGTGGTAACCTCTGCGCGCTTAGTAAAATCCAGGGGGACCTTAGGTCTCTACCTTCCACTCATCTCAGGCTGCTCCTCTCCTTACATCCCCACCGCCGGCAGCCATCATCTGACCGTCCCGTCCACGCCAGAAACACCGCCAAACACCACTGGCCCTCCTCAACTCCACTGCGCTTTCCGTTGTCCGTTGCACTGCCTGAGTGATACAGCGTCTTTCTTTTTTTGGTCTGAAATCTCGGAATAGCTTCTAACCTGCCATTTGACCAGCTTCTCTTCTTACTTTTCTAGCTCCTACAATATTCTGTCTGTTCACTAAGGGCAGGAAATGGCTTTGTACGCCTGGCGTCCTTCACTGCGTTGGCCACATAGAACATTCAGGTAAATGTGCAATCACTCCCTAGAGGACTGGCCCCTAGGCTCTGCAGCTGGGAGTAAGACTGGAGCCCACGGAAACTCTCTCAGCCAGGGATGTTTTTGTTTTGCTCTCTGGAAGATGCATGCAAATACCTACTTTAGGGAATACAGATATTTTCATAGGCACATACTTCCATAAAATCATCTCTTCAATACATGTGACATTTTAATATATGTGATCTCAGTCTTGTGAGGCCGGCAGAGCACATATTACTTTTCTAAGGCTTTAGTTGTAAGATGAGAGAAGATTGAGCCCCAGAGGGATCAAATGATTGCCAAGGTCTCGTAGCTGACACGTGGCAGTACTCGGCAAGAAATAGGATCTTTCGTTTTTGACTGCACTGTCCTTTCTTCATTGTACCTCATATCCCATGACTTGTGGACTGAATGATGGATGGGTGTCTGCTCTTGGATGTTGATAATGTGTATCTCTGACCCCAGCTTCAACAACTGATGGGGCAGAATCCTTTGAATTTGGGCTTGAGAAAGACAGACACTAACTGGGGTGAAATTAAGTGGTTTAAAATGCATTTCAAGATGCTTCACCTGGAGACACACTACTGACAGGTAAATAAGATGAATATGGAGACACCTCTCTGCCAATGAATAACACATTGCTTTTGGGCAAGTAGGTAAATTCAAGGAGATTGTCTTTCCCAGCTACACTTAAAAAGTTTAGTACATGAATAATTGAGCAACTTCCTGGCACACTCAGTATTTATCTGTAAGCCTGCTCTGGGCAGAAAAAGAGAAAAAACATTTTGAAAACAAGTTTTGCATTAGCCAGGAGTTTATTTGTTTGCCAGAAGCTTACATAATTACATCTGCAAAGGAACATACTGGTGTGTCTCCTTATTGTCTTGTGGATCTACTGATGTGAAATATATCAGGCAGATCCGAAGGGAAGGGGTAAAACCCTGGATCTCTGGGCGCACGCGTGCACTGCAGGAGATTGGAAGCGAACTTCCAGAAATCTGTTTGCACATCGATTACGATCCTGTGGTGTTGGAATCATTTTCGTACTTGCCTTTTCTCTCCAGCCAGGCCAGTGGCCGGTCCCCCGGGGGCACAAAGCTTTACAGGAGTAGATGCTCAATAATTGTTGAGTGTTTCTTATTCCAAGATGTTCACAATGTCATCTTTGTGAAATTTAAGTTCGGGCTTGTAAGGAGGTGCAGAGTTTACATCTGATCTCCTGCCATCCAGTGGTGGAAGGAGATCCCATCCAGAGAAAGCTAGGACTGCCTGATTGTGGTCATTCTTTAGGTGCTTCTTGGGTCTGAGGAAGAGCTAAGGTTGAACGTGTGTGCAGAGGAGAGCAGCCGCTGGTCACATTAACCCAAGGATGAGACTGTAGGGACGTTAGCATTGGGAGTCTCGGAAATGAACTCTGTATCTGTTATAACACATATTATCAACAGTGCCTTATTTAGACCTGGAGGTCTCACTGATCTTGCATTCATTTCTTCGTTCACCGAGTTAATGATTTCCGAACTCCTTCCACATGGCGGCAGTGCGCTAGGTGAGGGAATATAGCAGGGAAGGAAGAGACGAGCGCGTCTGCCCTGGTGGGGCTCATGCTCTGGGGGAAGGCGGCCAGTAAACCCCACCAGCAGCATGCAGTGTAGCCTGACTGCAGACTGGACTGAGACCTGCCCTGAGATGCAGCCCATTTCCCACTGGCCCGGGATCGTGTAGTTCCTTTCTAGGGCAGAGGTTGAATTTAAGCCTTCTGGGATGACATTCCTCCCAGGGGGAACCAGCACAGTCTCTGCATTTATTTAAACATTGTTTAGAAAAAAACAAACTGCTTCATTTTAAATAGCTTTAAGCAAATATAGCTTAGTTTTTTATTTTTTGTTTTGTTTTGTTTTGTTTTTATCGGAGGTGTTAAAGTACAGATCTGGTGCTAACTCAGGGCTTTGCCAGGCAAATTGCCGCTAAGAGGGTTGGACGGGAGACTGTGGTTATCACACGCTTTCTCTTCCTCTCATTCCCTCTCTCTCTCTCCCCTGCATGCTGTCTCAGAGCTCCCATTGAAAAAGTCAGTGCTTCCTTGGCTCTCTTTTCTTGGTCCAGGCATTTCCTCTAATTAGGCAAACGTGGGTGTGTTTGGCTTTTTCCTTTAGTCTGAATTTAGGTTTCTGATAAGTGTGACAGTTGAAGAGACAGAATAGAAGGCAAATTAGCAGGCTTTCCTATCAATTATACTTCCTAAAAAATAGATATATTTGTGATTATTCTTCATCCCTGCCACGCTCCTCCATTCTGTACCCTCTTGGTCTTCTCTGCGTGCATGTACGGTGTGTGCACTGGCTCGCCCTGGGAAGCTGTACAATTTGCTTCAGACAAAGGCATGGCCGGGAGAGATAGGGGATGGGGGTTTGTTCTGCTGTTCCCCCAGCCTTTGGCCCCTGGTTCTGGTAGTGGCTCTTCCCTCTACAAGTTCAGCTCTGATGGGTGGCCCCCAGATCTCCCAGGATGCACTGTTTCTTCTTCTTGGCCCTTTGGGTCTGGGAATGGTAACCCCTCCTTTGCTGCTGGTCCCCCAGGTGTTTCAGCTTTCTCTGGGAGGATGAGGAGGAGGGAGTGTGAGAAACTGTACTCGTCTTCTACTTGTAATGACCTCCACCCTCTGCAGGAATGCGTGAGTGTGGAGTATGGGGGGAGTGGGGTGTCCTGGTGACATCGGAGCAGGTGTGGGAGTGTGGGGGAGGGCAGCGCCAAGGAAGAGTAGGAGGTCACCCCTATGTCACCTGAACTCACAGCCTGCTATTAAGGCAATTTTCCAAAGCTTCTATTTCTGTCCTAGAGAATGCCGTTTACTCTTCTTTCTACTTACTGAACAGGAGCAGAGAAAGTCCTCTCCCTGCCTGTGCAGAAGCCTCTTATTAAGAAAAGAATAATCTGAAGGAAGTGATTTTCACTTTTCTGATTAAAAAAAGCATCAAGGTACAATTTGGGTTATCTATAATTCTAAATCTACAATTTAGAAAAGAGAAATCTGGACCTTTTCTTGAGTTAATGCTTTGCCTTTTAAAATGCAGAGTTTGAGTTAATTCTAAGATTTAAGTGATTGTGGCCCTAACTCCAGCCAGGAAGGTGAGCTCCTGCTCGCATTTCAAAGTGAAGTTCTGATGCATCTACTAGCTTTTAGAGGGTGAGAATAGAGTTTATGAAGAATATTTGAAAGCAGGAGAGTGATTGCTTTGCAAACCTTTACTCCCCTTCTAGGTCATCCTCTTACCTGGTCTCTCCCATCCCGGCACTGAGGATGGGAAGGGCGGATGGGGAGGGAGGAGGGACGGGGAGCAGGGGCCCAGGCACCAACCACATGAATTCAGAATTGACTCTGAGCTGTTCAGCCTCAGAGTGGAGGTGACTTTGACAGGGAAGGGGGTAAGGAGGATGTGGGCGGGAGGGATGCAGGAGGACAGGAGGGTTGTTTGGAGGGAACGTCATCCCTTCGAAGTCAGACATTGTAGTCTTACCCAGTCCTTGGATTCCACGTTGGCCTGAAAGAGGTTTGTCGCATCTCTAGAAGTCTTGTGCTCATGCAGGATGCTCCATAGCTTTGACGTGTTAACATTCATCATCCCCGTGGCTCCGTGGGGTGGGAGTGGGGCTGGCCTCGAAGATCCAGCCCCTGCATGACAGAGGACAGTAGGGAGTTGATGAGCATCTACTTGGGTCCCAGAAATTATCCTAGAAAATTGGTGTGCACTTAAACTCTTATCTAATATTATGTGAATTGTATTATGCATCCCATTTTGCAGAGGAGAAAATCGAGGCTCATAAGTAACTTGGCCTAAGTCTCTTGATTGGCACGTGTCAGAACGAGAATTTGAATTCCATCCTGGCTGATTCTCAAGTTGCTGCTGTGTTCAGAGCCTCTGGGAGAACCCTGAGCCTTGGCAGGGACAGGGGGCCCCTGGGCAGGGGCGGGAGGGAGGCTGTCTTTTGCCCCCTGCCCCCCACCTCCCCAAGCTCCACCACTTTGGATTTGGAACCACCAATGAGTGACGTGGGACAGCCTGGTGACTCACTGCAGACAAGCTGGGTGTGGCCACAAAGAGACCAAGGGACACCTTTCTTTAGTGAGATGGCTGGGATGTAGGATCAGTTAGTCATGCTCTGGTTCTTTGCCGTGGAGTCAAGGATCCGCCCGTGCTTGTTAGTGGAAGATGAGCCAAGGGCAAAGAGGGTGGGAACGTGGCCCCCTCCACAAGGGCCGTCCAGCAGTGGCTCCGGTCAATGGGACTCCAAGCCCCGCAGTGACTGGGGTAAAAATAGCGGTGCCTTGGATACCCGAGGAAATCAGAGATGCCCTTGTGGCTTGGACTGGAAGTCCTCCAGACGGGAGAGGGCTGCAGCTGGGGGCTGGGGGTTGCTGCCCGCGCCTCTTCCCAGAAATGTCAGGTGCTTTGGGTTTGGAAGGGCTTTTCTGATCTATTTATCTTCATGAAATAGGTGGTATTCCCCCCTCCCCCGTTTGACAAATGTGGAAACAGAGCAGAATTATTACGTGTTTTTTATGAGAAATAGCAAAACGGAGGCCAGATCTCTGGTGTCCTCATTCTTAGCCAGTTTCTGTGTACCGTCATCATCCTCATGTTGGAAAGGAGAGCTTTCCGGAAGACTGTTGGGCTGCACTGACGCTCAGCGGGTGCCAGAGTTCGAGAGCAGGAGGACTAGGGTGAGGACCAGAGGAGAACGTGGCCCCAGGGCAGGGCTGTCTGCTGCTGAAGTCCGCTCCCTCCAGGGGAGATACCTGGTCAGTGCCCGCTGCGGCTGCATGCGGGGGAGTGGCCCTCATGGCACTTAGGGCACCAGCTAGACAGTTTAGGACACTGGTAAATGTCCCGGAGAAAATTAATTGTGGTGACAGACTATGGAGGTGGGACCAGGTGGGTTTGACAGGATAGTTCAGGAAGGCGTTTCTGAGGATGTGAATTTGGAACCAAGACCAGCATGTAGGGGCCGGGGCTGGGCAGGTGGGTGGGCAGGTGGGCAGGTGGGTGGGCGTTGGGTGGGCAGGTGGGTGGGTGGGTGGGCAGGTGGATGGGCAGGTGGGCGGGTGATTGGGCAGTGGGTGGGCGGGTGGGCAGTAGGTGGGCAGGTGGGTGGGCAGGTGGGCGCATGGATGGGCAGGTGGGCAGTGGGTGGGCAGGTGGGCAGTGGGAGGGCAGGTGGATGGGCAGGTAGATGGGCAGGTGGGCAGTGGGTGGGCAGGTGGGCAGGTAGGTGGGCTGGTGGGTGGGCAGGTGGGCAGTGGGTGGGTGGGCGGGTGGGCAGGTGGGCAGGGTTTCTTCAGGGGAGCACAGGCACCAGGCCTGGTGGGATACGGACCCGCTTGGGCTCAGAGCTCATGCTTTTTCAGCCAGGACTCAGGAAAACACAGAAAAGTAGAGAAGGCAACCACTGTTAATTACAGTTAATTTTATATTAAAAAAAAGAAACCTGTAGAAATACTGGGAAGGAAATACATGAAAATAGTAAAGTGGGGCAAAAATTATTATACCAGTCATTTCATGGCTGCATAATAGTCCATAGAATTGATGAATCACAGTTTATAAAACATGCACCCTACTGTTGAATGCTTAAATTATCTCCAAGTCTCCCATTATTAAAAAAATATATTTAGTAATTACACAGCTCTGTGCATCCCCACCCCCGGCAGTGTTCTCAGACACTCAGGAGGGTTTCTCAGAAAATGCCACTACGGAATGAAAAAGTATAAATGTTTTTAGAACTCTTGAGGGCGCCTGGATGGCTCAGTCGTTATGCGTCCACCTTCGGCTCAGGTCATGATCCCGGGGTCCTGAGATCGAGCCCTGCATTGGGCTCCCTGCTCAGGGGGGAGCCTGCTTCTCCCTCTGCCGCTCCCCCTGCTTGTGCTCACCCGTTCTCTCTCTCTGTCAAATAAAAAATTTTTTAAAAATCTTAAAAAAAATAAAACTCTTAATACTTATTGCCAAAGCACGTGCTGTTTATGTGAGGGCTGCTGCTGATTTGTGAGGTGGACCCTGCCCCTGGCTGTGGCCAGCGCAGGGGGGCAGGGGGTGACGGCAGCACTGCCCCGGGAGACGAGAAGCGGAGGGATGGGGGTCGAGGCCTGCAGGGGAGCGGCAGGAAGCCCAGCTGGACATCGAGAC
Source organism: Phoca vitulina (assembly GCF_004348235.1). Lineage (NCBI taxonomy): Eukaryota > Metazoa > Chordata > Mammalia > Carnivora > Phocidae > Phoca > Phoca vitulina. The sequence continues at coordinate 4,408,332 of NW_022589783.1, read as the reverse complement.
CCCTGGCCAGAGGCCCTGGAAGGCCGGATCCTTCAGCCTGAGACTGTGCCCCGTGGAAGCATCTGGACCCCAGTCCTGAATGCCTCTGCCTGCAAAGCTGAGCGAAGGTCACTGTGTCTTGGAAATACTTGGCCAAATATGTGGAAGCGACCATTCACGTGGACAGAGTCTTCCTGAGGGTGGAGTCCGTGCTTTATATTCATTTGTGTGTTTGCTGTACCTTTTATGGTGCTCCTTGAATCTCGACTGACTGGGTGCAGTTTGCCGTCTGGGATCAGGGGGATTCCCTAACTCCGCTAGAGCGCCCCCGGTGGTTGTTCGCAACCTCTCTGAGCTCTGGTTTTTCGTCTGAAATGGAGAAAACAGCCCCCATCTCATGCAGTTTCACGGCAGCCCTGACAGATGAGCACTGACAAGGGGTCTTTTGACCTTGTTAATGCTGTTGAAATGCTCCTTATCTTTCCACCATGGATTGTCGTCTTTGGCCGACGCCCTGCACCTGCGCCTCGTGGGGCTCAGTGGGCCTTCCTCGCTACTCTGTGTCGCTACTATGGACCCTTTTATTTGGGCGACAAGCTGGGGATGGGGGATCATGAGGCACACAACACCATTTCTGTGCTTGAGAAGAACAACACAGATCATCTTTACTTACGTGTTCTTTACTCATAACTCAAGGCAGAGAAATGCCGCAGATGGGAGGTGACAGGTCCTGCCTCGTCTGACAGGGGAATCGTGTTAACCTGTGTAGGGCCTGCTTCCGCCACCCCCTTCCGGAAGGGGGGCCTCATCTTTATAGACGCGGGGACACAATACATTGTATACCCAAATATTTGCTGAATATAGGAGTTCTGAGGAATGGAAGAAGATGAGACTGCACTCCACCGGATAGTCCTAGAGAAAGTGGAATTTTCACAGGATCTTGAAGCAGAGCGGGCTTTTAATGCGTACCGAGGCACCACATTGAGACCTTGGTAGGCTCGATTAACATTAAAATCAGCACTCTTGCTGATGGGAAATCTGCTCGCTGCTATCCCGAAAGAGCAGGAACGGTTCCTGAAAACTACGAAAAGTAATCCCTACCCCGTCCCACCCATGGATGTAAGTTTACCCTCAAAGCCGTTACTGCTGTGATTTGGCCTTCGGATTGTGGATCATGTGGTGTGGGTTAGAAGACTCACGCACTGTGTGATTTGGAGTTTTGTGTCTCAGTTGCTTTATCTGCAAAAAGAAAGTGTACTAATCAAAATTCCTAGCCTCCCAGGAAATCTGTGAAAATACAAATGTGGGCATGTCACTCCTTTTCTTCAACCACCACGTCACTTTTATTGTGCATTAGAGCTCATCAGCTTCCATGTATAATTTGATGAATCTTGACACGTGCATTCGCTGGGGTCACTGCCACCACAGTGATCACATAGAGCATGTTGATACTCCATAAGTGTCCTTTCGTATGCAGTCCGTTCCCTCCCCTCACCACCAGGTCCTGGCAGCCCCTGCTATTCATCACAGTTGAAACATTGTCTAGGATGTTTTAATGGTGAAATCATAGCTATTGTTAATTCCTTTTCTTTGCTGAGTAGTATTCCATTTAGTGATTATGTAACCTGCTGTTTGTTCATTCACCAGTTCATGAACGCTGGAATGTTTCCAGGATTCCGCCATAATGAATGAAACTGAGATGAGGATTGGCATGCAAGTCTTTACTTAGTGATATGTTTCCCTTTCCCCTGGGTAATTCCCAGGAGTGTGGTGGCTGGACCAGCAGCAAGTGTTTGTTTGACGTCATACAAAGTTGCCAGATGGTTTTCCCTAGGAAGCTGTGTAATTTTGTGATCTCACCAACAATGAGCAAGGGTTTCAGTTACTCTGCATCCATGTCTTCTCGATTTACCTTTGGTAGGTTGAGCATGCAACAAATTTGCCTATTTTACCTAAGTTTTTGAGTTTGTTTTATTAACTGTTTATAATATTCCCTTATATCCTTTTAAAGAATGTAGGATGTAGGGACACCTGGGTGGTGCAGTAGTTAAGCATCCGACTCTTGGTTTTGGCTTGGGTTGTGATCTCAGGGTCCTGAGATTGAGCCCCAAGTTGGGCTCCGCACTCGACATAAGTCTGCTTCTCCCTCTCCCTCTCTCTCATAAATAAATAACAAATAAATTAATAAAAATTCTTAAAAAAAAGAATGTAGGATGTATAGTGAGAATTTCTCCTTTATTCTTGAACAATTTGGCAGATTGTTTCTCCTTGCCTTTTCCTGAACAAAGTCTTTCCTGAACAGAGTTTTACTAAATGTATTTCTCTGTTGTAAAAATTAGCTTTTGGTGGTGCAGCCACTCTGGAAAACAGTATGGAGGTTCCTCAAAAAGTTGAAAATAGAGCTACCATACGATCCAGCAATTGCACTACTGGGTTTTTACCCCAAAGATACAAATATAGGGATCTGAAGGGGTACGTGCACCCCAGTGTTTATAGCAGCAATGTCCACAATAGCCAAACTGTGGAAAGAGCCAAGATGTCCATCGACAGATGAATGGATAAAGAAGATGTGGTATATATACACAATGGAATATTATGCAGCCATCAAAAGGAATGAAATCTTGCCATTTGCTACGACGTGGATGGAACTGGAGGGTATTATGCTGAACGAAATAAGTCAATCAGAGAAAGACATGTATCATATGACCTCACTGATATGAGGAATTCTTAATCTCAGGAAACAAACTGAGAGTTGCTGGAGTGGTGGTGGGTGGGAGGGATGGGGTGGCTAGGTGACAGACATTGGGGGGGTATGTGCTATGGTGAGCACTGTGAATTGTGTAAGACTGACAAATCACAGACCTATACCTCTGAAACAAATAATACATTATATGTTAAAAAAAAAAAAGAAAATAGCAGGAGGGGAAAAATGAAGGGGGGGAAAAAAAAAAAAAAAAAAAAAAAAAAAAAAAATGGACTCTGAAAAACAAACTGAGGGTGCTAGAGGGGAGTGGGGGTGGGGGGATGGGTTAGCTAGTGATGGGTATTAAAGAGGGCACGTTCTGCATGGAGCACTGGGTGTTATGCACAAACAATGAATCATGGAACATTATATCTAAAACTAATGATGTAATGTATGGTGATTAACATAACATAATAAAAAAAATTAGCTTTTGGTTTCACTGATTTTCTCTGTTTAGTTTTTCCTGTTTTTTTTTAATCTTTTATATTCATTTTCATGGTTATTATCTCCTTCTTTTTGCTTGTTTTGGATTTGTTTTGTCTTTAGTTTCTTAAGGTAGAATCAGTGATCTGAGATCATTTCTACTTTTCTAATATAAGCGTTTAATGCCATAAGTTAACTCTAAGTACTGTTTTATCTGTATTCTACACATTTTTATATAGTGTTTTCATTTTCATTCAGTTTAAAATATTTTCTACTTTAATGTGTGATTTCTTTTTTGACCTATGGATTATATAGAAATGTGTTTTTTAAATTTCCAATACTTGAGAATTTTCTAGGAATCTGTTACTGATATATAGATTACTTCTGTTATCAGATAACATGATTTTTATGATTTTAATCTTCCTAAACAGGGGTCAGTAAACCTTTTCCATAGAGGACAAGATGGTAGGAGCTTAGGCTTTATGGGCCCGTAGATACCCGCTGTTGTTACTATGCACTCTGCCACCATCGTGTGGAAGCAGCCCTCCGTAATAGATAAACAAGTGTGTCTGTGTCCCAGCGAAACTTTGTTTCCATGAAGAGGCATTGGCTTGCATGCACCTGCCCTGAAATGTATTAACGTAGTCTCTCTTCATAAAGGTTTGATTGCACTTGAAAACAAATGTTTATTCTGCTGTCACTGGGTGGGATGTTCCCTAAGTGTCCATGGGTCAGCTTTGGGATGGTGTCTTTCAAGCCTTCTCTATCCTTCTTGGTTGTTTTCTTTGGCTCCCTGTTCTAGTAATTCCTCAAGGGAGTGCTAGAACCTCCAATTATAATTGTGGGCATATCCATTTCTGTCTTTTTGTTGTTCTACCCATATTTGCATAATATATTTTAAATCTGTTAGTAAGTTCATATGAGATGTGTACACATTTAGGATTTTTTAGAAAGTGAATTAACCCCTTTATTGTGAAATTTCCTTCTTCCCAGTAAATATTCCTTGTTCTGAAATCTATTTTGTCTGACATTATTATACTCATTCCAGCTCTCTTTGGATTAGTCTTCTTATGATATTTATTTTTAATGATATATTTAATGATATATTTTTAATATAGCTGCAATGTAAAGTGTGTTTCTTGTAGCCGGCGTCTAGTTAGTTTTACTTTTGAAATCCAAGCTAATGATCTTTGGCTTTATTTTGTGGGTTTAGTTGTGCACATGTAATGCAGTCGTGATGTGACTGGGTTTAAGTGTACCATCTTGCTATTTCTTTTCTGTATGTCCTATCTGCTCTTTTCCCCTTTTCCTCCTTTAGCTGCCTTCTATTTGATTACTTGAGCATTTTACTGGATCCATTTTTATCCCTGCTGTTGATTTATTAGCAATATATTTTTAATTTAGTGCTTCCTCTAGGGTTTACAAAATATGGTTTTAACTTATTGCAGTCTGCCTTCACATAATATGATACCACTTCACTTTAGTCCAAGACACTTACAATTACATACTTCCTTTTCCCACCTCTGTCCTTTGTGCCACTGTTGTTAGACATTTTCCTTTAACATATGATAGTTCTATTTTTTTTTTCTTAACATATATTGCATTATTTGTTTCAGAGGTACAGATCTGTGATTCATCTTACACAATTCACAGCGCTCACCATAGCACATACCCTCCCCAATGTCTATCACCCAGCCACCCCATCCCTCCCACCCCCCCCACTCCAGCAACCCTCAGTTTGTTTCCTGAGATTAAGAATTACATATAATAGTTCTAAAACATATCCTCAAATTGTTTGAAATCCTCCCTCAGAAGGTGGAGTGTAAGCCACCTGCCTTGAGCATGGCCTGGACTTAGTGACTTTATTCTAGAGATTAGGGTCTCAGACCATGTGTGACTTCTGAGACCAGGTCATAAAAGGCATTGCAGCCTCTGCCTTGATTTCTCTCTTGGGTACTCACTCTGAGAGAAGCCAGCTGCCATACGGGATGGACCCTCAAGCTGCCCATGTGGAGAGGAACAGAGGCCTCCTGCCAGCATCCATTGAGTCCCGAGGTGACTGACAGCAGCCGTGGGAGGGCGCCATCTTGGAAGCAGATCCTCCGGCCCATCGAGCCTCTAGATGACAGCATCCTCCCGGACATCTTGACCACAGCCTCATGAGAGATCCTGAGCCAGAATCACTCAACTAAGCCACTCCCAAATTCCTGACCTTCAATAACTGTGAGGTAGCTAACGTTTGTTATTTTAAGCCAAATGTTTAGTGTAAGCATTAATGCATCAACAAATAACTAATATAAGCTCGCTCTTATTTTAATTAGTTTTGGCTTAAGCAATCAACCTTTAATGAGATTATAACTATTATTTCATGTTTAACCATGTATTTTCCATTTTGAATGGTCTCATTCATTTCTGTATAGGAAAATTCCCATCGGGTATCATTCTTCCTCTACTGGAAGAAGTTCCTTTGATATTTCTTATAGTAAAAGTCTGGTGGCAGTGAATTCCCTTAATATTTCTTCCTCTAAAAAGTCTTTAGTCTCTATTTTAAAAAAAATTATATTTGGCAATAATTTTTCACTCACACAGAAGATGCACATTTTATCCAGAGAGTTTGCGTGGACCCCCTTACCCTGCTTCCCAGGTGACAACATCTTACAGAACCATAGCACACTTATCAAAACTGGAAAAGCAATTTTATGACAATACTATTAGCTAAACTCAAGATTTTTTTTAAAAAGATTTTATTTATTTATTTGACAGAGAGAGACACAGCGAGAGAGGGAACACAAGCAGGGGGAGTGGGAGAGGGAGAAGTAGGCTTCCCGCTGAGCAGGGAGCCTGATGCGGGGCTCGATCCCAGGACCCTGGGATCATGACCTGAGCTGAAGGCAGACGCTTAATGACTGAGCCACCCAGGCGCCCCCAGACTAAACAAATTTTTAGAGGTGCATTTAATTGTTTTTAAGTCTGGGTCTTTATGGTTCTGAGAAAGTCCTTTTTTCTTCCTCTTTGCTGTCATTCGAGGATGATAACTCAGTAATTACCTAGGCTATAGGGTTATTGTGGTAGTGAATCTTGAGGTTGCAGCTTGAGAAATATTTTGAAAAAAGAAAAAAGTTTTCCGACAGTAGAACAAGGTAGTTATAAATACCAGCTAAAAGAATGTGAGCAAAATACCTTCACAGGAACAGCTAGACGGGCTAGCGTTCTGTTGGATAACAGGACTGTAGCTAAGCCGACATCAACAGACCATCACAGTCCAATCTACCGCCTTGTGAACTTGGCACCAAACACAACTCTTGAAGCCAAAATTAACCTCTAAAGAGAGGTGACCACATACTTGTACTTCCACCCAACAAGATACAACTATCTTGTGTACAACTAAGACAAGCTCCCCCTTCTCCAGAAGAGGATGCAGAGTCCTTGGGGGAAGTCCACTTTACTCCCTTGATATCCTGTAGCATAAATACTGTGATATAAAGTTAACTATTATTAGTACATCTTATGTGAAATGAGAAGAAAATAATATAGACAAGTAAACAAAGAAAATATTTGGTGAAGACCTATACAAACATACTCCTAACAAAATAAGGACGAAATTCTTATAACTATTACAGCCCTTGTATCTGCAACTGGTTACATGGTTGTAGCTGGTCCTTACAACTCCCTCTTCCCCTACCCATTCCATATTGCCTTCACCCTCAGCAAACACTTCAGCTGGTCATGGTTCTTTGCCTGGTGAATTGTTCCAAACCATCAGTATCCGGCCTATGAGCAGTCCCCCCAGAATTGGACGGTTGCAGTTTTCCATTGACTCTAATCATAGGCATGATTGTACTAAGTGAGGCACGAGGTGGTATCTAGTATTCCAGATATCCTCTTCTTTTCTTCTGTTGTGGAGTATCTACTACATTTTCCCTCAGTAATCAAGGTCATTGGCCCCAGGCAGTACAGTAAACTTCCTCTTTGCTCATTGATTCAGAGGGATGAGGAGCCCCAAGTATCTGGGTGGCTATCTCAACATTGAGTTCAATGGAATCATTGCTTCTTTTCCTCTTGATGGGAGCCATCTTTTATTTGGAACTAAGACCTTTAGATGAGCATAACTGAAGGTCACGAGGATGGGAAGCAGAAATTTTGCTGGTGGATCACTGTTGTTAACACTTGGAGCCACTCCTATTTTTTAGGTCTTGATTCTAGGACATGTGAATCCTGACCATGGGAGAAACAGCACCATACATTAGACAGATTCAGGGCACATACAGTCTTCTGGAGAACCCTGCCCCCACCCTGCAAGGCATTGCCATCTGGCTGGTGCTCTGATTGAGTCTTCAGAAGGCCATCCCATTGTTCTGTCCAGCCTGCTGCTTCAGGAGGGTGGGGAGCGTGGTCAGACCGGTGGATGAGCATGGGCCCATTACCACCCTTTATTTTCTGTGCAGTAAGTTCCTTGACCAGAAGTAATGCTGTGTGGAATACCATGACAGTGGATAAGGCATCCTGGAAGTCCATAGATGGTAGTTTTGGCAGAAGCATTGCATACAGGGAAGGCAAATCTGTATCTAGATGGAGAGGGTTCAGGGCAATCAAACCGCCACCAGGTAGCTGGCTGATCACCCAGGGAATGGTGCCATGTCAGCGGCTCAGTGTTGGTCTCTGCTGCTGGCAGATGGGGCCTGCAGTGATTATGATTATAGTATTTAATCACATCCACAAAATACTTTTACAAAAACACCTAGATTCATGTTTGATTGAGTACCTGAGGACTGTCATCTAACCAAAGTAATATGTGAAAAGACCATCACAGTCTAAATCCAGATTCTTGAATATCACCTCATATCCACTAAATAAAGATTATTTTCCATGTTTGGCCTAAAACTCTAGTTTTAAAAAATGCCCCCCCTCCCCCCCCCGCTAGTTTTCATGCAGGCATCCTGACAGAGGTCAGTGACAGGGGTTTGAGATCTGCAAGTACAGAATGGGGAAAGAAGGACCTTTCTGATCAAAATTAACACGGTGCCCCTGTTTTAGCTTGCAGATATAATAGTTTTAAAATTTTTGCATGTGCATGTATATGGGTATATATTTTATTATTGGGAACAGGACAGAGCTGACCCTGCCAACACTTGGTGATGTTCTTTGGATCTTTTGGACAGTGCTCAAGAACCTCAGGATGAAAGAAATGCAGGATGACATGTGGGTCAGGCAGGGTCCATTAAGCCTTGTAGCTCTGGGGCAATAAAGTGTGTGGTTGGCACAAGACAAGGGATGTAATACAGCAGAGACAGGATGAATGAAGGGCCCGATGCCCAGTCAACGTTTCCTTCAAATTAAAATACCCAAATGCACTTGCTAGAGTGAACCAGCATGAACTCATGATTTTTAGGGTTGTTTTCTGCTTTTTTTTTTTCTCTTCCGCTTAACTGGTTTGAGGATGGTGCTACATTGAGGAAGGATTGAGACTTTTGAAAGCTTGTGGTTGTTTTTGAGGATCTATCCCCAAATCTACAACTTCTGCAAGTTCAATACGAATCTTACTTCCTCTATGAAACCCTCCTTAATAACTCCGTGTTCTCCTCCTCCTCTCAATTGTTGGGTCAACAAGATGGGGAGTATTATTTCCTTACTTTTCCTTATTATTTCCTTACTGCTGGTTTTGAAATCTGGTCTGAAAGCTCAACATGTGGTTTTGAACATATACTGTGCTCCTAATATTTGTTGAGAGGCTAATTGTCAGAAACGGGGGATGTGGGCAGTGGCTTTTGCTCTTTAGTGATAAATGACATCATGGAGTTGATGATCCATTATCTGATTACCCCCCACATTTTAATGAGGACAATTTGAGAACTGTGTTCTTAGCGATGCAGAACCAAGGAACTTCCATGGTTCTGGTCTGGGATTGACCCCAGACCGGAACCATGGAAGTGAGTTGGAGATTTAGGTGTGCAATGTGAGTGGTCATCTGTGTTCTGGGAGTACCTTAGAGTAACTTCACGTGGAAAGCCTTCACCTCCTGGTAAGACCGGTCCCAAGTTATCAGACATTTTCTAGAAAATACAGGGAGCCATTCATTGCGTATATTACTGAGTACCAGGCTGGGGACGGCGTGAGAAAGCAGGTGTGATTCTACATAAAGAAATATATGGGATCAATGAACACCCAAACCAGGGTGGTGCTTTCCTTTGGGGTGTTGCTGTGGTGAAGTGGAGGGAGGGAAAGGTAATTCGAGAAGAGTCTTTATTTCTTTAGCCAGGTAACGAGTTCATGAGTGTTTAATATATATTAGTATGTTGTTCATATTTTTCATGTTGTTCAATGTTTTGTTAATTCGGGAATATGTAATGAAATAGTATTCTTTATATTATCAACTGGACAGCTCTAGAGATATGATTATTTTTTTTTAATTTTTTTATTGTTATGTTAATCCCCATATATTACATCATTAGTTTTAGATGTAGTGTTCCATGATTCATTGTTTGTGCATAACACCCAGTGCTCCATGTAGAACGTGCCCTCCTCAATACCCATCACCAGGCTAACCCATCCTCCCACCCCCCTCCCCGAGATATGATTATTTTTTTGACACATGGTATGTATATACGTATGTATGTATGGGTGTACGTATTTACACAGTTGAATATCACTTCTAGGAAAATACAGGAGCCTGACTCTTTAGTAAAACTTCTGATGTTCTACGAATGCTTGCTAGGATCATCCCAAAAAGTTAAGGACAAGGAGTTATTACATCTTCTGCTCCTACCATCACTAGGGAAGAGGCAATATTTGTTAAATTGAAATGTGCTAGTCCAATTAATTTGACAGGTAACTGGAAAAGCTATGAACATTGAGTAGAGTCCAGAGCAAGGGCAAAGCCTCCAATTAGTCCAGGCCCCAGTGCAGAAAGCTCTGCCTTCCCATTATGACACAGATCCAATGGTACGTAAAGTGTCTGAAACATTTGGGGTGCTGTGCAGAGCCCGCAGCGAGCCCCTGGGCACGCGGAGGAACTCTGACATCCTCTTTTGGAGGAATGGCTTCTAGCTTGCTGCCGGGCTACGCATGGACACCAGGTGACTCTTCAAGAACCCAGTAGCGGGGCATGGCCTGGGCTGGTCCAACAGCTCTCTGTCCCCAAATGGAAATGACATTTGTGGCATGTGTGGTGGCAGGTTCTAAAGGTGGGAGCAGTTTGCAGGAATGCCTCTCTCATAAACAGAGTGCCTGGTTCTAGTGCACGGCTATTCCCACCCGGCAAACAACGGCACCCCGGGGTAGGTTACTCATGGACCCTGATGAACACTGAGCTTGGGAGGCTCCGTGTGACACACTGGCATCAGTTAGATGCTCAGTTAGCTCTCTCTGAAGAACCGAGGAGAAGGGGAACATGGCCTGTCCCATCACTCAGGGGCCTCACATCTTATACTTATTGTCAACTCCCAAATGTTTGGTCTTTATCAAGGGATTTTCTTTACAGCAAAAGAAGTAAGACAATGAGCGGATGCTCGTGGGATTCTGTGATCTTATGAAATGGTGTGTCATCTAGAAGCTGTTGACCTACCAGTGATAGACGGGCTCTTAAAAGCTTAGATATGATGCCAAGGAGATTTTACCTTGGAAGCTAGGTGCTGTCCTTCAGAATCTCACATAAACCCAGAGACAGTGAGACAGGGAATCACGTGTAGTAATGTTTTTCTATCACAGCAAAATATACTGGTCTAGGAATCGAATGATGCACATTAGGGGTGGATCCCGAGTTATATCGGAAGACCCATTGGCAGTGAATTTTTACTTCCTGCCCCACTAACTAGGGACTTTGCTGAATTAGAGATTTTAGAAACTCAGAGAGAAAGTAATGGTTTCTTTTATTTGGAGGTTGAGACTAATACATGGCAATTTGAGAACCCCTGCGTCGCTGCGTGAATGGAACACAAGGGAGATTTAATTCCAATTATGAAGGGAAGGGGGATGCCAGTAAATAATGGAGGCAGAGAGGAGTAGGACTGAGACTCACTCTTCTGGGAAATGACCCTAAATCCTGATCAGCAAGGGAAATGGCAGTGATGTCTGTAAGCTTGAAAGGAAATCGGTGGCACTTTCTCTTGTGTTCTCCCTGGGCCCAGAATTCCTTACCCCTCACTGCACACGGAGCAGAGGTGTGCACACAGAGCTGAAATGAAGACCGTGGAGACGTCTTACTTTCTTGTGTGGGTCACGGACAGACACAGGACTTCACCATCTGAGCATCAATGCCTCCAACACTGCTCACACGGGCTCACGATTTCTTGCATCCGTAGTATTATAACGCACTGTAAGTTCTCTGAATTTCCTGGATAATCACGCCATGTAATATAGTAAGATGCCTCATTTGTACCTCGACAAAAGGATCTCCAGACCCCACTCTGCTTCTAGTAAGTGGATTTGTTTTGACCAGAAACAACAGTGGGCAGCGTGCGAGGCTCACTGTGACATTTTCTAGGATCAAGGCAGTCTAACAGCTTCACCCTTCAAACTCTTTTTGGAGGGCTCGTGGGGTACCAGGCCGTGTGCGAAGTGCTGGAGCCTGGAACGTCAGCTCCCCTCCCCACAAGCCAGCGAGGGCACACGTAGACACTGCCGTCTTCCAGTTGGATGTGCTTTCAAAGCTGTGTGTGTGCCATGTGTTTTGAGATATTTTGGTGCACCGCGGATACGTTTATCCTGAGTTGCAACTTTTCTTTCATGTCTCTTCGGAGAGTGGTGAGATATGCATTCGTGACCCAGGGAAACGGTGGTCACATAGAATATGGGTTTTAGAATCAGGAAGACCCACATTCAAAAGCAGCTCTTTGATTTCCTGGCCACGGAGGAGCTCCAGCTCCCTCGTTTGTAAATGTGGCAAATGCTGTTTACATCGCGAGCTTGCTGGAAGGATTGATGGAGACCTTGTATTCAAATACCTCATGGAAGCACACCGTCAATAATTCTTCATTTCCCATCCCAAGATTTTTATTTCTTTCACTGAACCATGATAAATTTACCTAGACTGAAGAATTTTAAATGGTTAAGAAGTGTTTCTATAAAGGAAGTGGAAGAGAAAAGAGTCTCTATTTAAAGGTTTAATAACTGATTTGGTTCTTACATTCTTCCTGTTTCAGAGAGGAGGGCTGGTCTGTTAGCATTCCCTTCCGATGGCCCTTCAAGCCACACTGCACCCACGAACGCGGCTGGCATAATGAACGCACCGGATCTGAGCACCCTGATGCTGTGGCGTACAAGAAACCATTAACATGTTAATAAAGCAACGATGGGTCTTCGGCAAGGGTGGTGCTGAATCTCAGAAATACAAGTCAAAATTCCGTTACGTTATCACATTTTCCCAGAAAAGGGACTCCGACAAATGCAAGATCATGATGTTCCAAGGAGTGGAAGGAGATTATCTTCCCTCTAGAGAATCCTGCAGTCGGGGAAGGAAGGGAGATGGCAGAGTCCCTGCTCTCTCTTGTCAGGCCCTTGGACAGACTTGGACTCTTCCTAGTTGAAACTTGGCAGCCTGTGGCTGGATCAGTAGATCAGTTGTGATCTGTGACCTTGGCTTCAATCCAGGGGCCAAAGAGGTGGTTGCACCCGTTGCTTCCATATCAGTGCCAAGCTTTGTTCTCCAAATGACTTTGCCATTGGTATAGCTACTATCATATTTCCCATTTGGCTCGGTTGTTTGTATTTCTGTTTTAGCAGCCAGAGCTCTGGAGGGGAACCGGGAGGGGGCCGGTAAATGGGAGGATTTGGGATCCAAATCCAGTGTTACCTCCAGCATCCTGGAACATTCAAGCTGGAAGGAACTGAGAGTCATTACAGCATATTGATGAGAAAAATTAAGATCAGCTAGATGAATGAAATTAGCCAAGGTCACATAGCATGTCATGCAGGAGACACGAGTAGAGCTTAGGATGTTCCCCAGTTTAATGGTCTTTCCCTAGATCACCCTGCCCGAGAGTCCAGAGCATATGCTAGCACTCTGCAGATTTCCCAACACTTTGTCTTCTTTGCCATGTTAAGCATCCTGATTACTGTCCTTTGATCATGCTCCCATTTGCTAATGCTCCTTAATTTTGTGGCCTCACAGAAGGGCACTGCCTCAGATGCACTGTTACCTAAAGAGAGGAGCCCAGGACGATTCCTCTTCGGTCTGGATAATCTACTTCTACTGAGACCATCTAAGGGCAAATTAGATTTTGTAGTTGTTGATGAACATTGAGCGAAATGTCAACCAAATCCCACATATCTACTTTATGCCCTTATAACTCTAGAGATGCCATGCATTTTTCAACTCGAACATTGATTCTTAAAGTGATAACTTTTTATCTTGATGTTAATAATAATGGAACAATAACAGAAACAATTATTCTTGACTATGTTCCAGGCACTTTAAACATCATGCTTTACATGTGTTAACTCACTTAATCTTCACAATAATCTTTTGAGTTGGCAACCATTATTTTGCCTCATATACAGATGAGGACCAGACCAGGCAAGGTGAATTGTGTTCAAGGTCACAAACCTGGAAGGAACAGTGTCAGGGTTCAGACTGAGGGGCTTTGGCTATAGAGACCACAGCCCTTGGATGCTGCTTACTGAGGATTCCTGGTATGTCTTGCTTTTTTTGCCCTGCGGGGCTCTGAGCAATGGTGGATTTACCTACATTTTATAAATTAGGTAAGAATTGAACTACCGACCAAGAACCTTGCAATGACCCAATGTAGGCTTACAATAATTGGTCATACAGAATTGAGGTTAGTGGATTCCAAGTCTATTTTCTCAATTGGTTACATGGACAAGAAGTTAGGACCCTCGAGCTCATTTGAAGACAGGCAGAAAGAGAGAAAACATGGTGGAGGGTCGTCAGAGCAGGGCATCTCCTTCCTTACCCCACGGAGGGAGTCAGGGGAGAGTGCTCCTCTGCCTGGGGTAGACAGAAAGGAGGAGAGTGTAAGGGAGCATTCTGTGCCCAAGCTTAGAATACAATGACATCACCTATTTTAAAAGTATGGTTCAAAAAATGTCAAGTGTTGGCCAATCACACTCGGCACTCTCTCTTCCCTGGGGAGGCAGGAGGGAGGGGATGGAGAGAAGGTAGGATGGTGGGAAGGGGGTGGAGTCCTCCCTTCTCAGAAGCTCTCTCCGCAGCAAGTGTAGCAGAAATACAGCAGAGCTGAGCCCCCACAGCCTCCAGCAGAAACCAGGGATGAGACTCTAAGACAGTGTGTTTTCCTACCCTCTCCTAGGGATCCTGGACTGTCCTTTGGACTTATGGGGTCCACCCAGGTCCGTGGAGGGGGCCTCAGGATTAGAAGCACCTGTCAAGAGTCCGTACATCAGGCTGGTGGAGGTCAATACCGATGCAGAGTCCGGGAGCTTGTCACCCATCCAGGGCTGGGTGAGGGCTCCAGTTTTAGCTCCCTGTCAGCATGAAACCCCCCGAGGGGTCTGGAATCAAGGTGGCCAGTTTCCTGACTGAACATCATAAACACTTTCACTCTCTCCTTGTTCTGTGGTTATGGTCTCCATGGAGCTGTCTAGTGGGTGCCTGTTTCCATTGTCATAAAACCATAATTTACAATCCATTTGGGATCTCCACCAAATTAGGTATTCCTGTGATTATTACTGGAATTGGTCACCCTTGAAATAATATGGAGAGAGTAGCCGGTGGTTAGAAAGCATGTTTCCTATTTATAATTTGAATAGCTTATTTGTCTTCCCCTAATTACCACTGGAACTCTTAGTTCTTGGACTCCAGGAAATATCTGGTTCACAGGGTTAAATAACATTTTTTTAGGGCCTTTATTAGCTTTCCTTTTTCCTTCTTTTTTTTAAATTTTGACAGGGCATAAAATGAACTTGCTAATTAGTTTTCTCTTCCTGACTTGCATTATCTTATTGCTTTAATTTGTCTCCAGTGAGACCAACCAGATGCATCAGGCCCACATTACTTCTAGAGACCTAATATTCAAAAACCCTTTAAGACAATATGCAGTCCAAGGGCGCCTGGGTGACTCAGTCAGTTAGGTAACAGACTCTTGGTTTCAGCTCAGTTCATGATCTCAGGGTCATGAGATCAAGCCCCAAGTCAGGCTCTGTGCTGAGCAGGGAGTCTGCTTAGGATTCTCTCTCTCCCTCTCCTTCTATCCCTCCCCACCACCTGCCCCCCTCCCCTGCCTGCCTCTCTCTCTCTCTCTCTCTCAAAAAAAAAAAGACAATATGCAGTTTAGGTGGAACTTTAGACAGCCACCTATGTAACCATAGCCAGGTGGGTGGCTTCTCTCACCTCATGTGCCCAAGGACAAGGTGGGGGTATATTACCTCTAGATACCCTCCACTTACAGCTTTTAAGAACAGACTCTCCCAGACTTGCTTTGAACT
This sequence comes from Phoca vitulina, assembly GCF_004348235.1. NCBI lineage: Eukaryota > Metazoa > Chordata > Mammalia > Carnivora > Phocidae > Phoca > Phoca vitulina. The sequence goes on along the minus strand of NW_022589783.1, from coordinate 4,392,788 downwards.
GTTGTTCACAAAATGACCTAGATATTGCAAAGTAGAACCAGGGAAGGGATCTAGTTCCTATGTACTGCATTTAATAAGTGCCACCAGGTGGCTCTGATAAGGGAAATTTTGGAAACCCTGGTCCAGGGAGAATTCTAGGCTAGGTGATTCTTTTGACACTAGCATTCACGAACTACTGCTGTAGAAGAAAGTGGTAATAACTACAAAACTCTAGATAAATCATGCTAGACCAAATCTACTGTATAAGATTTTACACCACCATACATAAACTTTTTTCTACCTAGAAGCATAAAGTGTTAGCTATTTATAGCTGGAAGACCATCTGCTAGGTCATTTAGTCCATTCTCAACAATGTAAAAATTCTTTTCAAGGAAAAAAAGAAAGCACCACGATTTTCCTCTCCCCAAAGTAAAAGGGTTTGCCATCTCCAGTCGAGAAAATCTGAGCTAGCTTAATGATCCCTAAACCATCAGACCATCTGAAGTAGTTTATATAAGATGTAGATGCTGGGACCTCATCAAATACCCACTGAATCATGATGTTCATGGATGGGGCTTAGGAATCTGATTTTAACACAGAAGAATGAGATAATCAGTCAAATTCAAGAACCACTGATCTCTTCCACTCTTGTTCAACAGATGAGTGAACTCAGCAATAGAGTCAAAGTGACTCACCAAATCAAATTTGTGGGAGGCCTTCAACTTGTCAGCTGAAGTTTGCTTTGTGTGAATCACATATAAATTCCCTTGTCTCTCAGAAAGTCTGCTGGGGTGGTCCCATTACCCTGAGTGTGAGAAGAAATTTGAAGGTTAGAGAAATGACTTAGTGACTCAAATCATTCACCAACACTGCCATCCATCGCTTCTTCCCATGTGTCAATCAAGATCAGCTCTCAGCCAGTGGATTGTAATCTCTGACCACAAGCAAAAGGCAAGGATTGGGGTTGAGGAGGACGGAGCATAAGACTGGCTTAGTGGGTTGATAATGAAGGCTTCAGGACAAGTCAACATGAAAATGCAGTGTGGGCAACTCATAAACCACTAAAACCTAGCTTTGTCATTGTTTTCTTTTTCTACAATTAGAGTACCTGCTTCCAACATGGTTCCAACAATTTTCATCTGGTGTCCACCCCCTGCTTCCCATATTGAACAGGGATGACCTGTAACCAAGAGGGTACTGTGGAAGTGATGGGCCTGGATTTCCAAGTCTGGGTCATAGAAGGCATTGTGGCTTCTTTTTGGCTCTCTCTTGGATCACTGCTCTAGGGAAAACCAGCCACAACTTTGTGAGGACACTTAAGTCATCCTGTGGAGAGGTCCACATGGTAAGGAACTGGCCTCCCACCAGCAGTCAGCACCATCTCGCCAGGGATGTGAGGGAGCCATCTTGGAAGAGCCTTCACCTAATTCATCTGACAGCGACTCCTGATGGTCCTTGTGTTACAAACCCCTGCTGAACTGTGGGGTAATAAATGTTTATTGCTTTAAGTCTGAGTTTTGGGGTGGTTTGTTAGGCGGTAGTAGATAATTAACACAAATCTACTGAATGCTTATCCCACGGGTATAAGACATTTGTCACATTTGCTAAGAGATCACTGTGACTCTTTCGTGTTGAAGCGCTAGGAGACGCCCCGTCGATGAGGGGCACAGGCTGAAAAGTCAAGGCGAGGGAGGCATGCTACCAGCAGCAGGGGAACATTCCTTCCATGGCATTTCCTATCATCTTTGATATGATTGCAAATAGTGCATGAAATACCAAGTTAAAAGGAGGCGCATGAGTGAGAGCAAGAGAGAGAAAGTGCCTCTCCCTGGGGGAGGAATTTTAAATTCATTTTCTTTCCTTCTCTGGTCTAAGCCACAAAACTCTCCCTTTCATGCGTCACGTGGGATCCTGCTATTCCTATAGGGTAGTAAGGGGAACACTGTGCTAGCTGAACAAATTGGAAGAGCACATTTTTTATCCCAGTGGCAGAGAGCCAAGACATCAGACAGGAAAACACCTTGCTGACAGAGAACAGAGCTCTGTGTGACTGCCCGGAGCCCGCTGCTTCCAACTAGTTACCCCAAAAAGTGACTTCCATACTATTTGCTATGTCTTGGTAAATTTTTCTTTTTTTTACTACGGTAATAGTAATTACTATTCTTTTTTATAATTTCTATTACTACTACTGCTGTAACAAGTTATCAGAGACTTGGTGGCTTAAACCAGCACAGATTTATTATCTTATAGTCCTGCAGCCCAGAGTCCCACACGGGTATCTGCAGCGCTGGTTCCTCCTGGGGGCCCCAGGGTGGGGTCGCTTTCCTTGCCCTTTTTAGCTTCTAGAGGCACCCACACTCCTTGGCTCATGGTGTCTTCCTTCACCCTCACGGCTCCAGTGTTGCATCTCTTGGACCACAGCTGGGAACGATTCTCTGCTTTTAAGGACCCCGGTGATTACATTGGGCCCACCTGGCTACTCTCCCATCTCCAGACCCTTAACTTAATCACATCTATGGCACAGAAGACAACATGGCCACAGGTTTCTGGGGGCTAGGACCCAGACACCTCTGGGGTAATTATTCTGCCCACCACAGGTATTTTTTTCTTTTAACTGGAAAAATGTTAATGATGGAGTATTAATCACGTGATCTCCTTTTGGGATCATTTCCTTCCTCCAAAATTAAATCCGTGGTCTTATCTCAGGCTGTTTTCCACTCTCCCACTGGGGAGGGGGCGAGTGTCGTGACCAGCACTGGGAAGGGGGGTGGCGGTCCTGGAGACTCTGGTGCAGTTCCCCCCAAAATCACCCTTCCGCGTCCCGTGTGTTTGAGGAAAGGCATGCCGAGATCGAACTCCTCCTTGTACAGACTGCTCCTCGGCCCCAGCTTGGTTAGCCTGAGACCTCCGCCCCCCCCACTTCTGAGCAGCTCTAGGATTCCAGGCGGAACCTGACCTGCTTCTTGTCGTTGGTCCACTTAGCATTCCTCCTTGTGGACACTTGGGTTTCCTCTGGCTCCGTTCTTCTGCCTGCTTTTCGTTATCCACAATTTTCTTATTTTGTTATTTATTGTCTTGTGCTGTTTTCTCCTCTATTCTCTTTAATCTGTGGATTTTATTATGTTCAGTTAGCCACTGTGTAGTACATCATTAGTTTTTGATGTAGTGTTCAGTGATTCATTAGTTAAGTATAACACCCAGTGCTCATCACAGCACATGCCCTCCTCAATACTCATCACCCTGTTACCCCCTCCCTCTCCCCACTTCCCTCTGAAACCCTCAGTTTGTTTCCCAGAGTCCAGAGTCTCTCATGGTTCATCTCCCTCTCCGATTTCTCCCCCTTTGGATTTCCCTCCCTTCCCCTATGGTCCTCTGAGCTATTGCTTATGTTCCCCATATGAATGAAACCATATGATAATTGTCTTTCTCTGCTTGACTTACTTCACTTAGCATAATCCCCTCCAGTTCCATCCATGTTGATGCAAATGGTGAGTATTCATTCTTTCTGATGGCTGAGTAATATTCCATTGTATATATGGACCACATCTTCTTTATCCGTTCATCTGTTGAAGGGCATCTCGGCTCCTTCCACAGTTTGGCTATTGCGGACATTGCTGCTATGAACATTGGGGTGCATATGGCCCTTCTTTTCACTATATCTGTGTCCTTGAGGTGAATACCCAGTAGTGCAATTGCTGGGTCGTAGGGTAGCTCTATTCTTAACATCCTGAGGAACCTCCACACTGTTTTTCAAAGTGGCTGCACCAGCTTGCATTCTCACCAACAGTGTAAGAGGGTTCCCCTTTCTCCACATCCTCACCAACATGTGTCGTTTCCTGTCTTGTTAATTTTTGCCATTCTAACTGGTGTGAGGTGGTATCTCATTGTGGTTTTAATCTGTGGATTTATTACAGTTTTATTCCTTTACTGACACTTTGAGGCGGAGTAAAATAAATACATACAGGCCAATCCAACATGCGTACTTAGAGGTTTTGCCTGGAGTTTTATAGACTTTTGAATTCACCAGCAGGGAGGTAATCGGCCAAGAACATGGGCTGTCAGGAGACTCTGGTTCTCATCCCAGCTTTTGCCTGCCTTGCCTGGAACCCTGGGCAAGAATAATATGTGGGTGCTCCATCTGCAGAGAGCTACCCTTCCATAGCTTCCCAGCACACTTGTGCTAAAATGCCAATCTTTAATGTGGCCTTGGAGGCCCTACACGGCTTGGCTTCTGTCATTTCTCACTTCCTCCCGTGTGACCCACCCACTTGTTTGTTCCATCCCAGCGTCATGGGTTCTGGCCTCTTCCAAGGCCCCCTCTTCCTGGACCCTTCCTTCTCTGCAGTTGGCCAACTCCCTGTCATCCTTTCTGCCCCTCTGCAACGCCCTCACACCCTCTGAAATGTCTGTCCTGACCATGGAGTCCAAGTCAGGCTCACCTACCATCACACTTTAGGAAGGAAAATGGGAGTTTGCAAAGGGGTATTATTGGGAAGCCATCAGTGTCTCTGCCACAGGTAACCAGTGTGGCAGAGGCCACGGCTAACTGTTCACTGGTATGTGCATCCCCAGTCCCTGGCACAGAGTTTAGCACATAGCAGACAATCAGTATGTTGTAGGTTATGGACATGCTTGGTAATTTCCTCACCTGGAAGGAGGTTGCTGTGAGGCTGTCCTCAGAAGGCAGATACAAAATCCTTTGAAGGATTCCATATGCAACAGCATGTAAAGCAAGATTCACATTCTCAGATGCTCAGGAATTCACACAGTGGAAAGCTTCCTTGCTCCTTGTCTTCTGTTTCTCATCAATGTCCTCTATGCCTCCTCAGCAAAAAACAGGGCAGAAGGCAAAGAACAGGATGTGTCCCTTCTCTTGTCCATCTCTCTGGAAGGCCCCGATGAGTGGGGCCTTAGGTCTCTGAGCATGAGGACCCAAATGCTGTTGCTCAGCCCGGAGCCAGACTTGGGAGGTCGGCCGATGGTACGGAACAGCCATCTCCTTGCTGGCGTCCTGGCTTGAGGGAGAACACGGTCCTCCATTTTCCTCCCTTGTTTCGGGATCCAGCCAAGTCCCTCACCATCTGCCATCTGAGCACACCACAGACTGAATTCGGGGTTTCTCCTCAGAAGGCTGCCTCCGCTGAGCCAATGCTGTAATTGGGATTCAGGGAAGCCCCTCAGACTGGATTGTGTTCTGCTTCTTGCCTTTTGGGAAATAATTGAAGAGGAAGGATTTGGCCTAAGTGCTAATTCACCCTACACGGAACCAGGGGCGTGGATGAAGGAGGGGAAGAGCCTCATAGAGGAGAAGTCGAGAGCTGACCCACACGCAGGGATGGTCAGCTAAACACACAATGCTGTCCAGCCAGTAAAACAGGGTCTTTATCATTTTCTTTCATAAAGACATTTGTTTGGACAGGTGGTTTCTTCCAGGTAGTGTTAAGAAGTCCATGTAATTTGGGCTGCCTGATGCCATTAATTTACTGACTATCGCCATTTTTTATTATTTTCATCAGTGGAATTTTCCTGTCTTTAAAGCTTTTTATTCTGAAATAACTTTGGACTTACAGAAGAGTTCCAAAAATAGTATAGAATTTCCATATCCTCTTCGTCCAGCTTCCCCTTCAGTCAACATCTTAGATAATCATAGAACAGTTCTCAAAACTGAGAAATGAACCTTCATAGGATGCCATTGAGGGGAGTACAGAACTGACTCGGATTTCACCAGGTTTTTTCACGAGTGTCCTTGGTTAGGTCTCCTTATAGTCTGTGACCGCTCCTTAGTCTTTCCTTGACTCCCATGCCCTTGGTACTTTTGAAGAATACTGGTGAGGTATTTGCATTTTCCTCTTGTTTCTCATGATCAGATCAAGACTGTGCCTTAGTAGGAAGGATCCCACCGAGGGGACATGTCCTTCTCTGGGCACCTTATCAGATGGCACAGCATGTCGACATGTGTTACTGGTGATGTCAGCCTCGGTCCCTTGGCCAAAGTGGCCTCTGCCATGATTCTCTGCTGTGAAGTTAATCTTTTAGCCTAAATATTTTGGGGAAAATACTTTGGGATTCTCTAGATATCCTGTTTCTGCTTAAACTTTCATGCACGAATTTTAGCCTTTACCAGTGGATCTTGCTTGTACCAATATTACTCTGTTGTTCTACTGGTGACTTTTTGTTTGTTTGTTTCTATATTTATTAATTAGAATTCGGCTGTAAGGAAGAATTGCCCCTCCATTCATCCCTTTGTTTATTCGGTTATTTATTTCTATCAGTGTGAACTCAACAGATGTTCATTTTATTCTTTGAGTTACAATCCAATACTATTGTTGTTTATTTTACTTATTTATGTGCTCAAGTTGTTCTGACTTTGGCCTTTGTGAGCTCATTCAGGCTGGTTTCTGTCCCCATTTAATATGTGCATTTTTGTTCGTTGCCTCCTCATTTTCTAGCTCTGCAAGATGCTCCAGGCTCATCTCGAATTTTTTTTTTTGTTTCAGTCCTGGAATCAACAACTTCAACTAAAGAGCCTTGGTTCCGTTTTTGTTTTAGGTGTTTTTTATTTTTGTTTTTTTGAGAATAGTATTTAGAAGCCAAGTCATGGATGATAATTGTGCTCATTGATACTGGGCTGTCATTGCTGCTTCTAGCTTCCCTCAGTGGATACAGCTGAGAGTATATATATTCATATAACACATGCATACACACATCTGTATTTATGCCCCATCTGTTTTTCAGTACGTATATTAAAATGAAGTTATAAGTCCACATTGATACCTTCAACTCCAATCCAGCACCACAGAATTTTTCTAGCCTTCTCCCTTTCCCTTACTTGTAAGTTCTTTCTCTGACAGCGAGACCCTTAATTCTCATTATCTACAATATATTTATTTGTTCAACCATATACCACAAAGCAGTTGCAGAATTCCTAACCTATGGGACTTTCCTTTTATTTTAAAATCTACAAAGATTCTTTTTCTAAATCTATTGTTTTCATCTTTCTGTCGCTGTCAAGATTATTTTTAAATTATAATCTCTAAGCATTGATCATTTCCTTCTGCACCTCATTTTGTAATATTTGTTTTTGCTCCTCTGTCCTGCTTTTCCGTGTGCCTTGCTGTATCCCACTCTTACCCTATTTGAAAATGCTTATAAAAGCTTTCACTTTGTGTCTGGGGTGTGTGTGGTGGTTCTTTGTTCCTTCTCATGAATAGTGTCCTGGAAATTCTTTTGTTGTGTTTTTCTGGTCATAAGTCATTACTTCTTTCCCCTCCAAAGCTAGGTCCCTTGCTTTCTTATCCAGCCTTTCCCTGCATGTCCCCTATTTCTTCTCAGAAGGAGGTGTGATGCAGACGCACGACTGTCTCAAAACCCATGATGATGTTTCTAGGGGACCTTCTCCACTTCCAAACAATGTAGGATCCTGGCCAGATGACCAGGATCCAAGCCAGATGACCTTGGGAATGTTAGCGGTGAGTTGACATGGGAAAACATGTTTATAATTTTTCCTGACTTTCAGTTTGTTTTGGTTATTTATATAGAGGGAGGGGCTTTCAACAAGCAAAATCATTTGGGAGGAAATGATAAACTCTTCAAGAATATCAAAGTATGTCATGTTCCTTGTTCTACTGTAAGCTCCTGAGGGCCATGGCATGAACATGTCTGTACCCCCACCCACCACCACACCCACATTATATGTGCACATGCAGTAGCATGGTAGCCAGGCCAATAAAACAGGATTGAAAGAAAGAGTATTAGGAAATGATGAGAACATCCAAATTAATAACTTGTTAGTATTTAGAAAATAACCAGCAGTCACTAAAAGCCAACACTGCAGTCCATTTTTTAACTGCAAGTTGAAATGGAAAAAACCCTGAGGTTCTTTCCAACTATGAGAATCTGGACCTTCCCACGTTGACCTGTGGGGAATCCAAGTTTAGTGAGCTCACCACCGTCTTGTTTGTATCCCCAGTGGGCAATATGCTCTCTCTCTTACCATCTGGAAGCACCCCGTTCCCAGATCTGAGAACTCAGGCATTCATCTGGGCCACAATGTCTCCTAAGGCAGAAAATTTTCACATTCAATTAATATTATCAGTTTGTCACTGATTTGCCCAGCGATTCCGCTTTGTTATTTGTTGGGGGTTTTGTTTAGCCTCATTACGATCTTTGAGGGATCATTTTCCCCCTCTGTATTCCCATCCTCGGTGCTTACTGATGAACACCTCTGTTGGAGAATTTTAATGCAGCCCCCAGGGCTCTGTCATGCCGTTCTGGGTTAGTAATGAGAGCAGAGCCAGACAAATTAGAGAAGCTTTGGCATCTGTGAAATACAGCTCATCTTTTCCCTCTTCTCCAATGTGGGGAATAGGATAAGCTGCTGTTGACACTTCTCGCTGCTTTCTGGGGCAGGTGCTTATCTTTGCCTTTTCCCTAGAGAGGTGTAAAATATTTACTCTCCCTGCAATCTATGTGCCACTCAACACGCCCTGGAAAGAGACTGTGTATTCCATCAGGGATTTCTGTCAGTGAACAGAAATCTTGGGATCGGCAGGCGGGCAGGACAATCACCATCCAGATCCACCTGCCCAGAACCCAGTGAAAACAAGTGACCCTGAAGAATTCAGCCGACTGAGTGTGAGAGATGTCCGCTAGCTGCCCCAAGTTCATAGGCTTCATCACCTCGTTTCTCAGACCTTCACTAATAAACTTCCTTATCTGGTTTCACAATCGCAGCCAGAGATTTATGGGGAGCTGAGTACTTTTCTCAGCTTCATCATGAGAAGCCTATGTGAACTTGAGCAAAAAATTCCAGCAGACTGGACACTGGGCTCCTCACCTGTAAGCGGAGGGCTTGGATTAGGTGACTGCTAGGATCCCTCCAGTTTAAAGGCCCGGTTTTTCTGAATTTTATAAATGGTTTCAGGGCCCAGCTCAGAGCTGGCTCCATGGGCCACGTAGTGAACACTGGTGGATGGAGGGAAATTCAACACAGCAACGAAACTAAAGCACTTCGTGTCTCCGGGACTACAGGTCATGCGGAAGTCAGGTCATGCGGGGACAAGAGACCCAACGAAACAGGGACAGAGGAAGGATTGTTGAAAGAAAGGATCACCCAAGAGGGAAGGTCCTTGTTACCCAGGGAAAGAACTCTGGAATCCGCCTGGCTTGGTGGAGACTCGTGCCCCCGAGAGCCGTCATGGGACAGAGTGCGACCCTGTTTAACCTCCTTCGTCTCTTCTGGGGAGATTCTCCTTCTGTAAATACCTGATTCGGAAGACACACAGGCTTCCTGTGAGATGCCTGGGCTCCTTTCTCTGGGCTGCTACGTGAACCGCCTGGAGAAATGGCTTCTCGATGAAACCTACAGGCAGCTGGGTCCAGGATGCCCCAGCCTTATGCTGAGTGTTCAGGGAGGGAATTTTAACATTGGCTCCTCCTTCCAGAAGGCAGGATAGAAATGAGATGGTGGGAAGATCTGACCTTGTATTAGTGTTTGCTGTTTCCATCCCCAGGAAACATGGAGGAGGCTCACTGCCAGGTCACCATGAGGAGCCCGGACAATGGTGACAGATGCCTCTAGCCCGGTCCTCCCTGCACAGCGCCCGGGGCAGGGTGAGGGGGCTCACTGCCCCACTTTGGGCTGGGGAGAGGCACTGAGCCTTAGTGCTTTGAGTCTCAGAGGTGGGGAAGGTCCTCACAAGGGGAAGGGCCAGGAAACACGTTAAGAGGGAGGTAGAATATATGCTGACCAGTGGAGGAGACACTTAGGTTTTACCATTTCCTGACAATAGAAGAAAACATGTCGATGAGTAGGAGGGCGGTCAGAGGACAGAGAGGACAAGAAATGAGGAGCAGGGAATGAAAGTGATAAAGACCATGGAGACAAAGTTGAGGGCGCAGCAGGGCAGAGACTCCTTGCCTTCTTCTAAGGCTGGGGTCACAGGCTACCGATGGGACCCAGGAGCTCCTGGGCTTCGTGGTTTTGTTGATCTCAGTTGTGACTGAGAACTGATCAGTACAATGAGTCACACAGAAGTAACTTGCAAATCAAGAAGGAACCCTGGTCCTTTGGTTGGACGGAGGCTTTGAGGCACAAGGCAAGGCCAGGTCAGAAGCCCTGGGAGGTTCAGTGTGCCCCCGCTGGCCACTCCCCGCTCCCCACCCTGCCCCTTCTCTCCTGAGACTGGCCCAGGGCTGTGACACCGTGTCCCCATCACCCCGCAGATGCCATGTCCAGCATTCTCCCCAGCCCTTCATCCTGCTGGGAAGGTGCATCCTTCTCTTGTGCCCACCGCTCTGACCCCCCTTCTAGTCCCAGTTCTGCTCCATTGTGAGCCTCTCCAAGCACTTCAGGAACTCTGAGCTCCTGGTCATTGCCACTTAAGCTTTTGGTGATCATTTCACATGTGAATTTTGCTTCTGTGTCTATATTCTAAGCTTCTTGAGAGCAGGGCTGATATCTTATGCTGCTCTGGATTTCCCATGATACTGGGTCTGGAGCTAGAATACACTGGACATTCAGGACATAACTGGCTTAGTCAGTGATGGCCACACTTGCCTTTTGTCTAATGTACTAGAGGACATCCTAAGACGGTCTTGATTAATGGCTGAGTCAGGCTCAGAATTCAGATGCTGCTTCATTCTTTAAGAATATTTGGATTCTAGACAGCAAAGACCCTCTCAAACTCCAAATTCCCCACCACTAGAGCAATGCCTTCTAAATGGTATCCTATGGCAGAATGAAATCATTTTGCAAGGGGCAGTGTAGAAATGTGGAGTGTGGGCCTTTACTAGCAAGTGTGGGAAAAAGAGAGATGGTATATTTCTTCATCTATAAAATGAGAGTCATACTAACTCAGAGGATGGTAGTGAGGATTCAGTTAGTCCTCACACAATGCCAGGTGTGTAGGTAAACAGCCTGCCAATGTTAGCTATTGATAATTATGATGTATTTGGGAATCTTGAGACCCGCCTCTAGCCAGCATCCCCTGCCTGGTGTAAATGTTAGTTTTTCCAGAATGGTTCCGGTCTAGTTGAAAGTGTAATTGAGCTGTCTCAGGTTGCCAGCCAAATGCCCAAGTGATGTTCCGTTAACCTAAATTGAACTGGTAGGTAATATTGGACATGGCCTTGACCATTTGTCTTGTTGAAAAAACTCTTAGCGAGGATGGATTCTGAAAAAATTCAGCTATCTAGTAGTAGAAACTGGATTGTAAGGTTTGCTCGGATTCTCAGGACAGACATGTCCAAGACAGAACACGAGCAATAGATATCGCCCTGGAGCCATTCACAGGGTTCTATGCCCCAGGGCCGTGAGTGAGGGACTGGCCTGGGAGAGGTGGCCAGTGGGGGCAGGCCAGCCAAGTGACCAGGCTAAAAGCACCAGGGACACACGGAGTCATCGATACCCCAGTGCCACCCCCTCTGTGCTATTCTTCCCGAGAATGAGGACCCCAGCCTGTCACGAGGGGGCATCAGGCAGCGGGTACTGCTCTGCCTTTTGAACTGGGTTCGTGAGCTCACCCAGGGTTTGTCATGGGGCACAGCAAGGTCTTTGAGAGTAGCCAGCAGGAGATATATAGGAAATAATACATTTTCATTAAACATAATTTTAGACATAAACACCCCCAGTTTTCTCTCCTGCAGCAGACTCTGACAGCTGGTAGCCACACTGTGTGCCTTTGAATAGTGCCTTCCGAGGGACCACAGGGAACTTGTTCCCTTATCCTGAAGTCTTAGGGTGCTCCACGGCTTTTTCTTTCCTCGTGTCAAAAACCCAGTTCGCTGGGAGACTGAATTATTTACATCCATGATGGCTGCCTTCTAAGCACCATTGCTATGGCTGTTGGGGGGATCACACTGCAAATTCTTGGCCGTGTTTCTGTATCCCTTTGCCTCTCCTCTCCCACGTGCTCTGGAACTCTCCCTTAGCTCAAGCAGCCTACAAGTGCCCACTGTCTATTGTGTACAGACGACCATAGCACATGTTTGCCGACTCTAGCTTCTGGGGTTCTGTGGGGAGAGCGAACAACAAAATAATGTCTGTGGGACATAAGGCAGGATTTGCAGTGTGGTGGGTGGGAGGTAGGCAAGCTAGAGAGTGAGACTCCTGCCGGCTGGAGTGGCCAGAGAAGGTCTAGTGGACGAGCAAGACTCAGCTGGTCTCTGGGGGTGTCCCCGGGAAGGGGGGCAGGGCTGGCTCTCAGGCCTGTGCCCGTGGCATCTCCTAGAGCAGCAGGTCCATGAGCCACCCGGACGGAAGGCTCTTCCTGGAGGTGAGCTTACAGAAGTAGGGAGGGACCTCTCGTGTGGCGTGAAGAGTTTGGTTTTGTTTTATAGATCATAGAGTCTCAAAGATTATTTTTAGGAGGGACAGTGCGGTAATGAGGACGGATACACGTTGCAGCAAGAGGGAGTAGGAGCAGTGAAGACATTGGGAGGACAGTTGTGTACGCTTAGGACCAGATTAGAAGGGAAAAAATTAGAGAAATGTCACAACCAAAGCTTGGATGAGTGGTTCTTCCCTGAATATAGAGAGAAGAGGGGCAATTCAGTAATGAGGGGAGGGGGGCGGCGGGATCAGAGGGCAGAAAGAAAACACGACCAGAAGTGAGCGGACCAGCATGCTGGCTCTGTTTTCTCCCCCTGCGGGCTCTGTGACGTCAGCGCCTCTGGGCCACCGTGTCCTCATAGGTGACGTAAGGATCAGTAATGTCAGGGCTTGCTTCTCCCATTTGCTCGAGAATGAACTAAGAACCGAGAAGAAAGCATTTTAAAAAGTTAGAAATCCTTCAGATCATCATCAATATCATTGTGCAGCCGGGATCCTGTGACTCATGAATTCTGCAAGTGGAGCCCAGCTTCAGGGATCTGGAGGAGGGACGCTGTGCGAGCATATGTGTGCTTCTGTACGAGGATCAGAAGACTGCTTTGCATCACTGCAGGAAGGGAATTTCCTATTTCCAGGCAAAACAATGAAAAAGAGCAATCTCTCCCCAAGAGCTGGTCTCCAAAAGACATGATTCTTATCGAAATCCTCACTGAGGCGTGGCCATATGTGGTGCATGAGCATTATCCTCAGTCGCCCCGCTGGGGGAGGAAGTTTCCACCGGCCACAGTACACATCAACACCAGTTAAAATCACACACAAAGCCGCCCCCCGCCCCGTGTGCTCGGGCTTCCAGCACACACTGTCGTTTCCAAGCCCCAAACCGCAGCTGAGGGAACCACTACCCTCCCCGGACCCCATGGCTTTAAAGTAGGCAGAGGGGCTGGGGTCCCGAGACCACCTTGCTGCCTACTTGATACGTACAACCCGTGCCTTTCTCACTCAGATGCTAGCAGGAGGTGTGGGGCCGGGGGCGGGGTGGCGGGCAGCTTGGAGCCGACGTTGTAGCTCCGGGCATCAGCCTTGAAATGACAGATGAGTTGAAAACCCATCACTTGTTCCACGGATGTCAGGACGGTCGGTATCGTCATTTTGCCAATTCAGCATGAGTTTGAGGAGGTGATAAGAGCTCCACACATCTTAGCATTATGCAGCTTCCTCTGTAGTGAAGGTTTCCTACCAATTATCTCGCGTGGCCTCTGCTGGCACCTTCCGTTGCAGGCCCTCTTATAATGTCAATTTTATGGATGGAAAAACGCAGGCGTGGAGAGGGTAAACACGGCAAATAAAGCCACGGAGCTCATCGACAGCTCCAGGGTCACACCACAGCCTACCCCGACCCTAGAATTTCGCTAATTTGGTCAGCTCTCTGACATCCTGGGAACAAAATCCTCTTGGGCCCCACCGTGCCCAAGGATGCTTGGCACATACTCTGCCCTCAATACTTATTTTTGGATTGATTCATCACAAATGAAACGAGGGTGGAAGTGTGGCATCTGCAGCCCAGCATGAGAAGGAAATTAGCTGGACCAGCTCCTCCCAGATGATCGAGGCCCCGAGTCTGAGACAGGGGAATGGAAGGATCCAGAACTAAAGGAGTGAGCGATGGGGAGAAGTGGCAAAAAAAAAAAAAAAAAAAAAGTCAAAAAGAGCTAGGAAAATAGAGAGGAAAGGCAGAAGCAAACAGCAGAAGTGAGTGCTGGACACTGGGACACAGCGTGGTGTCCCCTAAACGTGCATCTAAAAGCGCCATGCTCGAAGCACCGAGAGTAAAAGGGTGGTCACCAGGGGCCGGGTAGGAGCATCACAGAGATTCAAAGGCACAAAGCTCCAAGCAGTGGAAGAGTCCCAGAGATCCGAAGCACAGTATAGTGAACCTAGACAGTTCCGTACTAGCATTATCAAACCTGTTCAGAGACGAGATCCACTTATTCCCAGCACAAAAGAGCAATGATACTTACGTGACAGGCTAGAGGTGCTCACTATCCCTATAACGGCAATCATATTACAATGTATAAATGTATCAGAGCAATGCCTTGTAAACCTTACACTTACACAGTGTTATATGTGAAACAAATATGTTTCAATAAGAGAAAAAAGAAAAGTTGGTTTCATGTAATTTTCTTAAGACGGGTAAGGGCTTTCTTATATATTCATCTGGAAGGCAGAGAAATGGGTCAGTTTAGGCAGTTCAGAAATTAAACGCATGCAATGCCAATCAAAGTCCTAGCTATGCCCCTAAAAAAGCATGCCAGGCACATAGGCTGCTTGCTCACCTTGTGAACCTGTCTGGTGTGTCTGCCCCCCGACCCTGTAAGAAAGGAAGCCTCCTGTGACTTTTCCTTCTCACCCAGTGCCGCCTCAGTAGCCCTTGGGACTTTGACCCTAATTCTATTCTTGTACATTTCACGCTCTCTCTATATATTGATATATACCATTATATTAGTTTCAGATGTACAACATAATGATTTGATGTTGTATATATTGCAAAATGATCACCACAATAAGCCTAGTTAAGGGAGAGGAGTACTTGAAACACAACTCTTTGTTAAGTTTGGAGTTGCCCGGGAACTGACCATTAAGAAATTTCTCTTGTTTTTGTCCCAGAACCTAGCTGCCCGTCTCTCCTACAGCTGGGCGTGGCCAAGCACAGAGTCCTATTGGATTGCAGGGGAGTGTGAGGCAGGTGAGCCACCTCCATGCCCCGTCCTCCCAGCTCTCCCCCTTCTTTGTCCTGAAGCAAATGAACGGCGAGTCTTCCCAGCTCTGAACTCAACATGGTCCTTCCCAGGTGGAAGGAACTTGGGTTTTCTTCTAGAGAAGGGAAGCCCCCTGCAGGTCCAGAATGCTAACATTGAGTTTTATGTGAATGAGAGATAAATCTGAAATAGGTAACAGCTCAAACACAAAGATTTATTTCTTTTGCAACAAATGATGTTGAGAGGGAGAGCTCTCTGTTTCTCTGAAACAGTCTTTTCTATTAAAAAATCTAAATTAAAAAGAAAAAGTAACACATTCTGGGGCAGGCCAGCTTTTAGAAGGAGAAAATAACATTATTCTTTAACAAATATTTATTGAGTAGGTGATTATTTATTTTGGGGGGTTCCAAAAAAAGAAGCTATCCTTCATGGGAAAATAGACATATACCTGTTTTCATGGGGCTTATAATGTAGTGGGGAGGCAGACTAAAAATAATTGTAATTATACAATTAGTGTGACTTTAATATATTCAAGGGCACATATTATGAGACAGTATAACAAGGTGGTCTACTCACTCTTTCGGTCTCAAAAAGTAACTTCTCTGACTCGACAGTTTAAGTTGTAATTTGCAGAGCCTGCTCTAACTTCATATCTGGCTGAGGCAGTAGCACGTGCAAAGGCCCTGGCTCGGAGAAGATCTTTGCTGGAACTGAAAGGAGACTGGTGTCACTAGGGCATAGGGAGCCAAGAGAAGGGGGGCTTGGGGCCGGATCACACAGGGTCTCTGGCCCCTGATAAGGATTCTGTGTGATATCCTGTTTGCGAACATAAGCCCTTGTAGGTTTTGAACAGGAAGTGATATACAAATCCTTTAGGATGAGCACTTTGGCTGCTGCGGATACCCACAAGGAGCCTATCTCTTCAGTGCAGGTGGAGGGTTGTGGCCACCCCAGATGGGAGTGGGTAGTGAAAGTGGAGATAAGCTGACTGGGTCCAGATGCACCTGTGTGGATGCAGAAGCGATGAGACCTGGTGATGGTGGGTGAGAAGGTGAGTGATAGTGTAAAACAAAGACAAGCCCCAGGTCTGGGCTCAATGTCTGTCTGTAGAGTTGATGGAGCCTGGAGGAGGAGCAGGTGAGTAACCTTACCTGGTGCAAATTCAAGCCCAAGGAATTCACCTGCCTTGAATACACCCAAACCTGGAATGTGATCCATTGGCAATTGCCTTTTTAAGATAAACATGTTAGATCAAGTGATGAATATGTGGGAGCTATTGAGAATGAGAACTTTTTTTTTTTAAGATTTATTTATTTTAGAGAGAGAGTGTGTGTGGGGGGGGGAGAGGCAGAGAGAGAGAGAGAATCTCCAGCAGACTCCCTGCTGAGTGCAGAGCCCAACTCTGGGCTTGATCTCATGACCCTGAGATCATGACCTGAGCTGAAACCAAGAGTCAGAAACTTAACCGACTGCATCACCCAGGTGCCCCAAGAATGAGAAGAACTTTAGATGATGATGTGTCCATGCCTTTATATCCAAAAAATGTCCTAGAAAACAAAAATTCTGGGCTCTATTTGTTTTTTTCAAAGACAATTTTGGTCTTTTATAAAGCTCTTAGGGAATTTTCTTTGGTTGTGGTATTTTTTCAAATGAAACTCCAGCATTTATTGATACACATTCACTGAATAGAAACATTCCCTTGGTTTCTCAGAATTCCAATTCTGGAAATAATAGCATAGAAAAGCCCAAAATGTAATCAGTTGTTTCTCCAACCCAGTGGTTCCTGCTTCTGAACTATTTCTCAGAAAACTTCTGTTGATACCTTGTACACTTAGCAAATACAATTTACAGAAACAGTGTGGGGTGCTCTAATGTGGAAAAAAGAAATGCAAGGGAAACATAAAACAGCTCGTGAAACTCCTTGCAAGTGTTCGAACTAACGTTGGGTCATGCTGTGTGTTGCAAGGGACTTCAACAAGAAAGAATTTAAGTCTTCAAAGAAAAATAGATGTATGATGAAAAGCCTATTATTTGCTTTAAGACCATCTCAATGAATAAAATTTTGTACATATATAAAATTTCTTAAAGTGTAAAATATTGATTCTTATTTTAATATAAAAAGCATTATTATATTCAAAAACTGTAGGAGTTTAAAGTGGACTCTCAGTCATTTTGCCTAAGAATGAGGGCATTTAATCTGCAGTTTTAATTCCTTGTTGCAGCCGAGGTCTGCTTGATGTGGGCAGAGGAGACAGGGCCTTGGATACTGGTAACAGATGCACTGGGTAGTCAGAGGGTAGTCAGCAGGAGTAGGTTTGGGCAGAGGGGGATAAAGAGGATAAAACATGAGGTGTTTTTGTTTCGTTTTGTTTTAAACAAGTGAGAATGCCTCCCTTCTGGATCCTGAGCCCTGAGAGGGCAGGTCACAGTCTCCATCCCTGCATCCACACAAAGGCCGGCACAGCACGTCGGTGTGCTTGGGAAATAGTTCTTGAGTGTATGATGTAGAAGAGGCCCCAACACATACTTTGCTTATTTTAATCCTGAAATTGATCCCAAATGACAGAGACCCAGACAAGCGGACTCTTATGCTGGCTCTTTCCATAGCTCCTCTAAATACTCTGGAACTTCAGGATGGCCCGGAAGAAACCCCAGCCAGAGGGGTGCTACGGTCTTCATCAACTGGTCAATCCAACAGAGGCTGTTGAAGTTGGCAGCGATGGAGGGAGGGAAGAAGGTCGACTTGCCCACTTACCGTCTTCTGCCTGTGTAATAAAGCATATGTTGAGTCAAGTCCTTTGGGTACTCTCCTTCTTTTTTTTTAAGTATTAAGGTATAATTGACACATAAAAAGCTGTATATATTTAATGAATACAACTCAATGAGGTTGGGAGTAAGTATTCACCTGTGAAACCATCACCACCATCAAGGCCATAAATATGTCCCTCACTCCTAAAGTTTCCTCCTGCCATTATTATTATTATTATTATTATTAGCACACTTTACATAAGATCTACCTTCTTAGCAAGTTTTAAGTATAGAATTATTTTTAGCTATAGGATCTATGCTGTCTAGTGGATCTACAGTACACGTTCATCTTGCATAACTGCAACTTTGCACCCTTTGACCAACATCCCCATCTCACCTGCCCCCCCCTCCGCCCCACCCCTGGCAACCACCATTCTACTCTCTGCATCTACAAGTTTTGACTATTTTAGATTCCACATATAAGTGAGGTCATATGGTATTTGTCTTTCTCTGTCATTTAATATAATGTCCTCTAGGCCTATCTATGTTGTCACCATTGGCAGGAATTCCTTCTTTTTAAGGCTAGATAATATTACATTATATATATATATATATATATCACATTTTCTTGTCAATGGACATTTAGGTTGTTTCTATATCTTGGCTATTGTGAATAATGCTGCAATGCTCATGGGAGTGCAAATGCTCTTTGAGATCCTGATTTCAATTCCTTTGGAAATACCCAGAAGTGGGATTGCTGGGTCAGATGGTAGCTCCAGGGCTATTTGATTAGAGCATTTCCCGTCATCTGACTTACAGAGACACAGAAACCAGTGGGAAATTTGTGCTGAGAGAAATTATACCAAGAGCTAATTTTTGATTCATAGAGGAGTGAGTTTCAGAGATATTTGATAAGTATAAACATAAAGAGTTTTCTACTTTCCCTGAGGAGCTTCTTAGATCTGGATAGATGATAGATAGATGATAGATGATAGACAGATGATAGCTGACAGATAGAGGATAGATGATAGATATGGCATGTTGGAGTTACTCTAAGAGAGAAAGAGGAATTGAGTTGTTTTGACCTGATTAAATGAGAGAATGGACTTAACCATTACTTGATTTGTAGAACACTGTGGGAGTGGCAGATTTGGGAGGGAAAATCAAGAGTTATGTTTTGAGATTGTTATGTTGGTGCCAGACAGGCTGATGAGACGCCATCTTCCTAGGAGGAGATGTTTCTGCGGAACTCAGGGAGGGAATATATATGTTTGGCCGACTCTGCGTATGGATTGAAGTTAAAGCGAGAATGGATGAGATGACCTAGAAGGTTTGCATAAATGAAGAATGGAGAGGTTTGAGGACTGAGTCCCCTGGTGGGGAAGTGGTTATGGAGAGAATGGAGGGGTGGCCAGTGTGTTGGGAGGAGGGCTGAGGGTGTGGCTTCCCAGAGACCAGATGAAGGCAAATGCGTCCCGAAAAAGGGCCTTTGGTGTCAAAGGCTGAGTGGATTTCATGACATGGAATTGACCTTGCTTAAGGTAGTTTTGGTGTTATTGTGGAGATAACAGTCTAACTTGAGTAGTTTCAGAAGATGATGGTGGGACAAGATGTGGATTCAGGGATTACAGCTCCTTTTTGCCTGAGTCTTGCTATAAAGGGAAGTGGACAAGTGAAGAATAAGCAAGAATCAGGTGAGTTCAAGGGAGTTTCTTTTCTTTTATTCCTGTTTTAAAAGATGGGAGTCTCTTTGTATTATCATGGAAGTAATCCAGAGAAATGGAAAGATGCAAGAAAGGTTGGAAAATTGCCGCAGTGATATCTTTTAGTAAACTGGAGGGGACTGAATTCAGGGCACAGGTGGAGGGAGAGACTGTCCTTAGACATGAGGAGACAGACAGACAGACAGAGGTCTTCAGGAAAGAGGGGATTGGCCCAGTGGTTCATAGATTATGGTCATGATGACAGGTAGCTAATGGCAAGGGCTTCAGAGAATGAGATTTATTTCACAAGGAAGGAGGTATGTTGGTCTAGAAGCCGCAGTGAGGAGCTGGACGCACCTGCTCCACATCCCTGCCTGCGGGCTCGACGTCTGAAAGGACCAGCTGAGGAGGATGGTGCAGAATCTTCCACAGGTAGCCAGGATTCAGCGGGAGGAGAACAGAGAAGCGATGTCCGTACAGGAGGTTGAGGTATAGATTATGCAGATGACCTCGAGCTCTAGAAGGCACAGTGGAAGGATCCGGGCTATGTGGAGGCGTGAGGGCTCAGAGATGCACAAAGCTCAATGGGATGCATTTCTGGCTGATAAGGGACAACTTGTGACATGGGTGGCTGACCTACGTACTGTGAAGGATGTGGGGAGAGTATTTCGCAGACTCGGGGTGAGGCTATGCATACCCGGAGCTGGGAGGAGAAGGTTTCTCCAGAAGCAAGCAGGGTGTGTGCGTCTCTGGTCCTGTCACCGTGGTGGTGGCGTGCAGAGCCCTGCGATGTTCCCGGGTCGCTTTGCAGAATCGGGCTTCCTCATGCGGTCGTGCCTGTTGTGTATTCGAAGTGAATGGTGCCCTGTACCAACGCAAGCTCTTTCTTCAGAGATCTGTGGCACCAGGAGCAGTTGGGGTTCATTATGATTTCTCATGTGGCTGATGAGGAAACTGAGCAACAGCTACGTCGAGTGACTTCCCAATTTCACGCTACTATCGTTAATCTGATTCTGGCATCTTCACACACTCTTAATCTTAATGCCGCCTCTTGAATGCCAAGATGCTTTTGTGTCCCCAAGACTACTGTTAATAGCCACAGCCAAACACTAAAATGCACTGGAAGAGAAGAGAGTCCATGAATATAAGAGAGAACTTCTAAAACAAAAGCTGTTTCTTTTTTATGGGCTTGCCTCGGTTTCCTGGTAGACTCTGACAATCCCTCCTTATTGGAGAGCAAGGGGCAGAGAAGACCAGAAGGTTCACGTGCACGGTTGAAGCTTGTTCAGTGGTGGGATTCCTTTTAGGGCTATTGGGCTGGGACATGGTCGTTTGGTTGCAGGGACCTGGAAATACCAGTATTGGTAGGCCTTTTATTTTATGCTCCTCTGTTTCTCTTGGGAAGATCCCCCTGTCTCCTGCCTGAGGGTATGAATATAGCCACAGGTTTCCAGAGACCCAGTCAAGGGAAGTGGGTTGGGGAAATGTCTTTCTAGTGATCCGGTTTTCAATTAAAGCTCATTTTCAGCCCCTTGCTAAAACCCTTCCCTGCATCTGGAACTCCCAGGCCCAAAGCCTCCAGCTCAGTAACTGTTAGAGGTTTTATAGAGATTTAAATCCTCTCCATTCACCTTTCTTCCAGGCCCTGCTGTGGTGACAGGTTCCATGCAGGTGTGGCCAGGTGTCACGCAGGTACACCCCGACAGCGCCTGGCCAGCAGCCCGTGACTGCGACCCCAAGCTTCCCAGGTGCCTTGGAGGGGAAACTCCACAGGACTTACGCAGCAGCACCTGGAGGGGCAGGTGAACAGACCCTCACGTTATGGGAGGTGGAGGTGACGCACCAGGCTCTCCCCTCCCCAGCCCCCCAGGGCAGAGGGTCCTGAGAGCCACTTGGCCAATCTTCCCAGAAAGCCCGATGGCAGGCAGCAGCCCGTCGCCCACAACACTGGTCAGATGCGTCCTGGGCGCCTGGGTGGCTCAGTTGGTTAAGCGACTGCCTTCGGCTCAGGTCATGATCCTGGAGTCCCTGGATCGAATCCTGCATCGGGCTCCCTGCTCAGCGGGGAGTCTGCTTCTCCCTCTGCCCTCCCCTCTCTTGTGCTCTCTCTCTCTCTCATTCTCTCTCTCAAATAAATAAAAAAAAAAAGTATGCGTTCTGCCCGGGGTTCTCCCTCCTGCCACCTTCCCCGTCCACTTCTGCTGTCCCTTCACCCCAGCTCCTTGGGGTCCCATTCCTAAAGAAGCCCTGTGTTCGCAGGGCCTCTGGGGCATGTGCATGAAGAGGTCCGTGTTTGTGAAGGGACAGAGGGAAACTGGGCTTCTAAGTATTCCTCGTACGAACCTCCACCTCCTCTTTGCAGCCCCCACCACAGTCCTGATTTCAGGGCAGCCCGGAGCGTTCAATGCCCGAGGCTTTTTCACAGCTCAGTGGTGCGAATCGGCTCGCTTTTTATTGCTTTCCTTCTCTGCAGGAGATTAGGCTTCAGCCTTTTCCACTCTGATCTATTATTTACCACCTATGCATCTGCTGGCCTCTTCTAGAAGTTTGTGGACATCTCGCGTCTGGCATCATCTCCTCAGTGGTTCTCTTTGTCCTTGCAGGTTCCTAATGTAACGGCGTGCATTTGCTCTCTGCCCTGGGGCTTCCACGGGGACCGTGGGGAGATAGGACACGCGTGTCCTGTGCCGTACTCGGCCGGGAGCTCGGTCTTGTCCCTGATTCCTGAAGGCACAGACCTGAGCTCTGGTTCTGTGTTGCTGGGAATGAGGATGGATTTGGGGCAAGACAACAGGACGCCCCTGAGGCTCGGTTTCCTCGTCTGGTCTGTAAAATGACTGTGAGAACTCATCTCTGAGACCACCAGCCCCAGCTCTGAAGTGCTGTTGGTTATCTGAGCTCCGCCCCTGGGCTTCAGCAGCCCTCTCAGAAGCCGCTGGTGCTCAGGACCTGCAGGCAGAATGGGTGTCTCGGCTCCGGGAGAGGCCGTATCTGCTTGCAGGAGATGCTGTATGGGGGAGATTTTCATTTTCCCAGGCCTGCAGACAGCTGGCGGCAACTCCGCAGAACGTCTCATGTGCAGCGTGTTTCTCTCTCTAGGATTAGTTGGATATGTTCTCCCCTTTGGCGCCTTCAGGACGCTTTGTGGAACATTGGCCATGGGTTAGATGGAAATTACTGGGCTTTGTACTCAGGTGTCTTCCTTCTTCTAAGATTATCTATACTTCAGAAATGAGTTGGTTTTGGATAGAGGGGCCAAAAAAATAGATTTTAGACCCATGGCATATCTGTATGTACACACACCTACAGGTCCACGCCGACACGTGAATATCTCAGTGGCTTAAAGTCCCGCATCCCGCACGTCAGGGAAGCATATTTGTATGCGGGGTGTCGCTGCTCTCTATCCGGTCTGTTGGAATCCATGCGGATTAACCCCATCCCCTTTCCTTTCCCTACACATGACCTGACAACCACTGTGTGGCAGCCTCTGGAAATCGTTTCTGAATCCTTCTCAGAAGCATGCGCTGTCACGGTCAGGGGCGAATTTGGCTGTGTCCGACCTGAAATAGCACCCTGTCTACACCCAGAGCCCGAGTTCCTCCTGTTCAACCTTCAGACTCAGCTCCGATATCACTCCCTCTGTAAAGATTCCCTTAATTGTCCCAGACAAGGTGAGACAGTCCTTCCTGTGTTTGTTCCTAGATTCCCTGATAGCTCTATTGCAATAAATACATGTTTCCATTAGAATAAATATCACCTTGAATTATAATTATATATGAGAAACAGGATATTAACACGAGGTTCTTGTTAGTTTTGGCTGAGGCCCCAAAGGCTAGGAACACAAAAAGCATCCGTGCGTTTTAAAGAGAGGAGCTAGATCACCTACCAGTTGCTTGAGGAATGAACTTAAACTGGTTAATCAATGTTAGTTAATTGTCGATCTCCAGCCCTAAGAGACGGTGAGGTGGAAGGGGGTGGGTGAGGATGAAAACCCCTTGGGGAGGTTGTCAGGGTCATGGGGCATTTCCCCTCCACTCTGCCCCTGGACCACCCTCGTGATGATGGGGGATGAGTTTTTTATTCAAGAAAACTGCAAGGAGGCTTCCCAAGTCCGTGGAAACGTGCCCGACAGCCTGGATCTGATATCTCCCCGGGAGGCTCAAAGGCAGGATGACATGGCTGGGACTCCATGATGGGAAGTGAAGCTTCCCATTCTCTGAACAGTCCCTGTATGAGGGATGCCTAGGGTTGTGTTACAACGGGTCTGTTCTAAGGGGACCTCTCGGAGGGGAGCAGGACCCCCAGAGAGGGGCAGTCTGCAGGAGCTCAGGGGTGGGGGGTATAATGTAAAGACCCACCTGAGGAGAGGCATTGCTTGGTTGAAAATAGGGTGAAGTTGGAGCTCCTGATGAAGAATCTTGAGGAAGACACAGAAAACACACACACACACACACACACACACACACACACACACACACGCATGCATGCATGCACACGGAGAGAGAGACAGAGACAGAATTACTTTGTTGTTTATGTAACCCAGGGGTACTAATGCCAAATCCCTATTTCTATAGCCTACACCTGAGTGCCCTTTGCCCTCCCCTCCCCTGGTCAACCTGACCTTCTGGATTCAGACAAAGCACACAAGGATAGACGCTGTCCTGGACAGTTCCCATCACTGAGATTCCTCATCTGTGGTGAGCACCAACAT
The DNA here is from genome assembly GCF_004348235.1 of Phoca vitulina. Lineage (NCBI taxonomy): Eukaryota > Metazoa > Chordata > Mammalia > Carnivora > Phocidae > Phoca > Phoca vitulina. The sequence goes on along the minus strand of NW_022589783.1, from coordinate 4,368,560 downwards.
GTCTAGGAATGGGACGCAAGGTGCAGTGGCCCCATAGTACATGGGGCCACAGAATGGGGGGGAGGCTTGCCTATGCTAGACCAGGACACTGAATGGTTATCAGTGGAGGCTCTACAGGGTGGGGAGGGCACAGGGCCCAAGGGGCATGACCGGCATGATTTGATTCCGACTGGTTAGTAGCAGAATGCCCAAAGGAAAGTTGCAGAGCTTTGGTTCACATCAGGGAATCTGGGAGGGGGGGTCTTTAGTGAGACTGTCTCCTGGAGCCCTGCTACCGCATAGATAGTCCTCCTACCAGAACTGTCCCTGCTACTTCAGAAGCAGAGGGAAAGGTCCTGTGTTGGGACTGGGAAGGAACATGAAACTTTTCTTTGTACATGCACATAGTTCAGCTTTGCATTAACAAAACTTAGTGTGGCTAACATGATTCTATACTGGTCTTTTTTCAATTTTCAAAGCTTCCTGGGCATAGGTATCACTTGGGGGAGCTTACTAAGCCATACAGATTCTTGGGCTTCCCACTCAGTGTAATTGGACTCTTTGGGGTGAGCCCTGGGACTAGGCGGTCCCCAGATCACTAGAGGCATGTGACTGAACGGACAAATTTCCATTCTACTAAAAGCTGAACACCGGCTTCGTCTGTTCTGTGTTCCTCCCTCCAAGTGTTAGGTAATCAAAGCTGAGTCTGCGGGTGATCAATTCCAGAGGGGCTGGGGGAACAAGGTTGCAATTAGATTTTTCTGCAGTGGTGTGACAATGGATTATGTCAGCTTGCACAGAGGCAGGTGGGGACTGATTCTAACAATGGACAGAATGGTCTATGAGTCACCCTCCCGTCTTACTGAATGTTTGCCCACACGGAAGATCCCCTCCATCACTTGGTAATGATCCTATGAAATGGTGCTTCCTACTTGGAACTGCCTGCTGGGTAATTTATAGGACACAGAGGATCAGGAAAGTAATTAGGTTTTGTTTTGTTGTTGTTGTTGTTATTGCCTGGTGATTCAAATGCAGTTGTTCCCTTGTCATTCCTGATTTCTGAAAAGTTTACTGCCCTGTCACATTCACATGCAGAAGCCAGAGGCTGTTTATAGTTCTGCAAAACAACTTATTTCAAAACTTTTTCTTTGTGCACACAGCAGTGATTAAAAATAGAAACCATTAGCCCCAGAAGGAGCTGCACGTCAATCCTCTGGGTGCTGAGCAGCTTAGGTAGTTTAGAAAAAAACCATTGTCCTCTTCATTTTGGGGAGAGGAGGCAGTATTTCCAACAGGTGGAACTTGAAAAAAAGCCTGTGATGGTGATTATGTTTCTTAGAGGTACAAATTATTCTTAAGACACTTATTGAAAGGATGACCTGAACGCCACATTTGCATGCAAAGATGCTAATGGGGTTTGCGTTGTGTTCTTTTAAGCAATGGATAGATGCTAGATGACCTGTGATGTGTGTTTTGCTTTCCCTTGTAGGTCAATGCTCCTGTTCTCTACAGTCTCGAGAACAGAAGGGAGCAGCCCTGCCTGCTGGCAAGTTGAAATGATGCATGTAGCTTCATGAGCATTGTGGCCCCACTCATCCTCCATTCATTTACTCAACATAGACTTATAAGGGGCTCCGTGCCAGACACGGGTCTAAGCACTGGCGACACAGCACAGAACAAAACAGCCCAAACGTTTGGGCTACCCCAACGGTCCTGGTTATAAGAGTCACTAGGAATGCTTGATAGGCATTACCTGCACCCATGGAGACTCTGATTCAGTATGTCTGGACCAGATTTGTCCGATAGAAGTATAATATGAGCCATACATGTAATTTCACATTTTCTAGCAGCCACATTAAAAAAAAGTATAAGTAAGTGAAATTAATTCTAATATCTTTTATTTAAACCCATACATTTAAAAATGATATCATTTCGACATGTAATCAATATAAAATAATAATGAGACATTTTGCATTCTTTCTTTGTACTAAGTCTTCGAAATCTAGTGTGCATTTTACACAGACAACACAACTCACTTGGGAGTAGCCACATTTCAAGTGCGTAATTGGGTCTGTGGCCTGTGGCCACCATATTGGATGGCACAGGTGCACACAGAGCCTTGGGATCTGTAATTTAGCAAATGGTCCAGGTGATGCTCATGAATGAGCACGTGTGGCAAACACCAGACTAGATGACCTCTAAGGAAGCTCCCCTTTCTAATACTCTATCAGAATATTGGGGGCGGGGGGCACATCAATGTGTCTACCACTCAATTGGCAATTAACATGTTATTCATATTTTCAGAACATCAATTTCACATCTCATTTACTCTTCCCTGTTTTGTCTCCCTCCCATCCTCTGTTTCTAAGCTGACAGTCAGGGCTTCTTCTTAAGAAAGACATAATCGTGCTGAAGATGACCCAAAGAAGAACATTTTAAGTGATCAAGAGGATAAGGAAGCTGTCTTATGAGGATAAACTAAAAAGAACAAAACTCTTCAAACTAGAAGAAGAAGGCTGAAAATTAAAACCTATCAAAGTCTGTGAAGTCATGAAGTAAATGGAAATGCTGAATAGGAACGTCTCAAAATCCAAAAATAGCAGAACAAGAGGGCCTTTTGGATAGTTTGAAATAGTTAGCTTTAGGACAAATAATGAGAAAAAATACTTCTTTAGGCAGCGGATACAGAAGTTAGAGAAGTCATTCCCTACGGTATAGCAACAAATAAAATGCAAACAAATTTAAGCAGTGTTTTGGTTTGAGCCATAACTTTTTTTTTTTTTTTTTTAGAAAGGAAGAGAGAGGTGGGGAGGAGCAGGGGTAGGGGCAGAGGGAGAGAGAGAATCTTAAGCAGGCTCCACGCCCAGTATGGAGCCCGACATGGGGCTCAATCTCACAACCCTGAGATCATGAGCTGAGTGGAAATTAAGAGTTGGGTGCTTAATCGACTGAGCCACCCAGGCACCCCAACTGAGCCATAACCTTTTATGGTATCCTGAAACACTTCATATCTCCATAGTAAGTAGTTAGGTTCAGTTTTAGAAAGCACACTTTCCATCTCTCCACCCACCCAACCCACCCACCCATACATCTATTCATTAAACTTTGTAAAGGCTTACTCCATGAAATAGGTTTTGTTAGAGGTTTTCATACATAGACCTTCATTTAATACATACAACCATCATGCAGAGTAAATCCTATTATATCTATTTTACAGATGAAGAACAGGCTCAGAGAGGTTAAGTGATTTGCCCAAGGACCAGATTGCGGGGCCAGATGTCTACAAGGCTGACCCAGAGCATTCTTGTGAGCAAACTGGGAAGATCCTCCTCTCTTCGAAGATCTATGACCAAGGCTGCCTTCAGCACATCTCATGAGGCCAAAGCCAGCATTCCCAGTACCCCACCATGTACAGGGGTGTGGAAATCTCCTGGCAGGGTTTCCAAGAGCTGCTGCTTTGCTAATACGTAGCTGCAGATGTGTTCAATCCGTTTGTTTTGTTGAGCTTTCTTGGGCAATACAGCGTGGCAACCTTTAGGAGATACTACTCACCAGAGTGTGTGAGAATCCCAATAGTACACAGTGTCAGAACTAGAGGAAACCATTAAGATAGTCTTTTCTGACTTCATTGTTCACAGTAACGGCCCAACTGCTATGTGGTAGTGACCTTGGCCCGGAGCTGGGATTAGCAACAGCCTGGCCCCCAGTCCAAAGCTCTCTTCTGGTTGGCAGGCTTTGTGCATGATGTCCTCTCACTGCTTATGCAAAGCAACTCAGAGTCTGACATTTCATTTCTTGACATTTGATGGAGACGCCTGAAATATGTCACAATGGACTGAAAAATCATTAGGACTAATAACATGCAAAAATGATTTACAGCTTGTCATTGAAGATTTAATGTTGGCAAAAGTTATTCTGGGTGACTTCGGAGGAAAAGGGTAAACTTCCCGCATCTGCTTGGCTCTGTCCTACTAATACGCAGGCCTGGCACCCGCTGTACTCTCATCGGGGCCACCCTCCTCGCGGTCTCTCTCCGTTGGGGCCGCATCCTGAGATACCTAGTGTACAGCCGAGCAGAGCAGGCTCTGCTGCAGGAGCAAATAAACCCCAGCTGCTCAAACCTTGGATGTAGAAAGCCCCTATTTCTCACTCACAGCACTGTCGGATGTGGGTTGAGTGGATCTCCTGCAGGCCGCTCTTGCACGGCCTCTCCTTCCACCTCTCATTGACAGGGGTTCTCTTGGTGGCAGTGACACCGGGGTCTAAGCTGTCCCCATACCTCAGCTACACCATCTTACAGTCCTTCCCTTCAGCTGGTTACTCTCTTCATTATACAGTACCACCACATTTTCTGCATTCCTTCGACCTTTGCCTCCCCCTCCTCATTTTCCCTGGTCGTGCTTTTTTGGTCCTAGGCCATCCATACAGGCTGGCTAATTAGATGCTACACTTAATTGAAGGTGAAGGGTCGAAGGCTACTTTGGAACACACGGGCAGGAAAGAGAGACACAGCTTACCAGGCGCATGAGTGAGAAAGACCAGGGGTTGCAGTCCACCGTAAACGCATGATTCTTTGGCCAACAGTGTCGTTCTAATCAAATGAGCTAATTCGGTCTCTGGCTGCCCTGAGGTTCTAGTACATAGAAGGAGACCATCCCACCCACGTTGGAGTAGTGTGTTCATGTTGGGAATTATGAATGGAGAGATCCAAATAAATGATTAAGAACAGTGAAAAACATGACACCTGTTTTCAACTATTTGTAAGTCTGTATTGTAGGCTTTGAGGTTGGCAGAAGTTCCTTTGTTGACCCCAAGGAGCAAATCATAATTCATGGAGAGGTCTCTCTGGATTCCAGATACAGAACAACATTTAAGTTCGAAGGAAGATTCCAAGAAGGAACTGGAGCCGTGAGATGTCGGCGAGAGTGCCTTCGGGGAGAATGACCTCGGAGTTCAAGTAACAGCAAAATGTTTGAGTCCCGTTGGGGCTGTAGGGGCTGTAGGAACTGACGGCAGAGAGAGAGAGAGGGTTTCATGATTTGTCTCCTGGGCCATAGATGTGATTCTGATGGGGAGTGGGTGCACCTGTTTGAGCCGTGGAGGGACTTGGCCTGTGTGACAGGGTGTTTGTGGGAAACAGAACAAAGGGGGCAGGTGTGGGGCCCGTGAGAGCAGCTGGGAGGCCAGGCAGGAAAGTACGGGGCTTAGGCTGGTGTAGCAGGGAACAGGGAGAGAGCAGTCGGATTCAGGGCACACTTTGAAGATAAGGCAGGGAGAACTTTGCCCTGGATTGGATGTGGGTTTGAAGGGAAACAGGTTCAGAGATTATTTCTACGTTTATTTGTGGTCTGAACAATGTGGTGAGTGATGGAGCTGCCCCCTCACTTCTGAGCAGACCTGGATTCTAATGATTTGTCTAGTCATAGAATCTGGCCGCTACCCAGTCATTGAAGAAGAGTGAATCTCAACATCACTCGCTCACCACAGTTGTAAGCAGGGCAATAAATGCTTTTAGCTCCTAATGACCTTCATAAGTGTTCTAAGGAGATCACCCTCATTAGCTCTGGCGGGCAGTTGACTCGGGAGGAGAAGTGTGACTCCAGGGTCGGCTGGCTCGGGCTCATCGGCTATGCCGGGCCGTGTTGGTAGTGAGACGGGTGAAGCTGACAGTGAACCTGGGCAGGGATGGGAAGGGGGTTCATTCGAGTGGAGGAGGCACACTTGCTGGCCTCCTGTTCTCGTGTAGGAAAAGCGTTACCCTCTGTCGTATCGTCCACTCGCTCAGCAACGTTTACAGAGTGGTCACGTGAGCCCAGGGGTGGGGGATGTCCTAGCTACCTCTGCTCTGTAAGAAGGGCTTAGTCTGTGCGGTGTGAGGCCTGGCAAGGGGATTCCATAACGCGAATCTCAGCAAACCACAACAGTGAGGCAGACAGCAAGAAATGCCTCGATGGTCGATAAAAGAAGAAATGCCATAAAAGTGGTCATTGTGATCTGGAAAAGAGAATGGAGCAATCACAGAGAATGAATTTCACAAACAGCGTTCCAGTTGTTAAAAAGGTGTAGAGGAAAGGAAAGCCTTGTAAGACCTCAGGCCTTAGGGGACAGTTTGCAGTAATAGTCTCAGCCCCTGGAAGGCGAGTGAGACACGGGCTAGCAGAAACTGGTGCTCATGCAGCCAGCTCTCCAGGGCAACAGCAGAAGACTACTTTCAGGGGTTAGTTCTCCATCCTGAATCACGTCCTTGTTCTGTGGTCCAGGACCGCGTGTGATTTCCCTCTCCAAGGACAGGATTAGACCCAGAGTCTCAGTCTGGTGGTTTAAATGCTTCCAGCTGCAAAGATTAATCACTCGGTGTGGCGGGGAGCCAAGTCCAGCCACAGAGAAAACTCACCGTCATGAGAGGATACCCCTGGGAATTAACGGGGACAAAGCTCTACCATAAAGAACATCATTTATAAGGGTAGGGTTTCCCCCTCACTTAGGAATCACTGTCCTGGAAAACTCAGTTACAAGTTAGTGTGGCCCTTTGCGATGGTCAGTGAGTGTCCTGGCTGGAAGGTACACCGACCAAGGTCCATGGTGTGATCAGAGGGCCGAGCACTGATGGCAAAGTCAGGGTAAGGAGGCCATGCAGGGAAATATGACAAGAGAAGGAACCAGAGAGAAGAAGCGCCTGGCTTGGCTCAGGAGCCCAGGAGAGGTGGATGTGCCTTGAGTCTTCTGGAAACTCTGGCTAGAGGAACAACCTGACCCCTCCCGTTTAGTGATGAGTCAGAACCACTGATCATTCTGTCTGTGGATGTGGGTTCAACCGCTGCTAGGTTCCCAGTGAGGGTCCCAAGGACAGACGACCAGACAGAAGCTCTGTCACTTCTAAGACCCAAGCTCAGAGGTCACACGGGGTCTCTTCTGACCCGTCCTACTCATCTTCACAGAGAAGCGATTGGGGCCCTCCTTTTTATGGGAGGAATGTCAGAAATGTGCAGACACAATTTAAAAGCACCACGATCCAGGCTCTCGCTCAGCTTATTTTCATTCCTCCTGCTTTCTCGCTTCATGCGATGCCCCAAATCTCATCTGCCATGGGATCAGACTCGCAGTCTCTCCGTCTGAGTGGGTCTGGGTGCAGATGAGCTCCTGGGGTTCAGCTCACCGAGTCCTGCGCCCTCGGTTCCCGCCTTCTGAAATCTGAAGAAGAGAAACAAGGTAGCTGCCCTTGCACCCTACAAAGTTTATGTGCATCAAGAACAGACACTTTTTATCCGCTGTGCCGCTTGGCACGATACATATTAAAGGCAACAGAGCCACCATCTTGCAGTTTTTCTAATGCTTCAGAACAGCAAAACCGTGCATGCGTCCCTTCTGTTCCCAGGTAATGGAATTCCTTGCTGGTATTTGCTTTCTGCCACCGAACTCAGGGACTGCCGCCACGATCATCGGCGGGACCCAGGAGAAAAAGCAGACGGCAGCAACAGTCGACACCAATTCGGGAGGAGGGGCTTTCGAGCGTCGTGGGAGAGCACTAAACTCTCTCAAGTTCCCTAGGCGTGTAGCAACTGCACGGTGCTCCTGGGACCCTGCCCATCCAAGAAGTCCCTGCCTCTGGGATTTCACACCAACTACAGAATCAAAGACACAGCCTTCCCATTGCAGGTCCCCAGATACTCCGTGGGCCACTTTTGCCATCAAATCAATCTGCTCTGGGCCAGAAACGGAGATCCAGGCAAGCACAGTGGTTTCGACCAGAACCTTGCTGTGTTTGCTTCCTTACTGGCCCAGGAATAAAGGGGAGTCTCTTCCCTGCCAGCCAGGCTTCTGTCCCTGCCCCCATCCTCACCTAACGTCCCCAGGGGGCCATCCACGCACAGTTTCACAGGAAGTACTTCTCAGGAACAAATGGTGCTAATAGTAGAAGCTCATTTAATCTTTTCAACAAGCCGATGAGTGTCTTATCCTGAGATAAGACACTTCAGCCAATGGAGGTCATGGCAGGTACCACTGTTCACCATCACCTTGCTGTGGAAGTCAGTGTGTTTTGAGTCTAGAAACTAAATGATCGGCAATACTTACATAAACCGATTTTCAATATAGGACTAATGATAAACTGTATCCTATCGCAGTTCAGGAATTTTATGCACACCAATAATAAACCATTGACTATGGGTCCATCAGTTCATAGTTTACCGGGATTGGCCATCGTGTGTTGGGTGCCTTCCAAAGCCAGGCACTGCATGAAGCATTTTATATAGTTTCTCAAAATCTGTGTACGTCTGCAATGTAGTTATTACAAAAACGGGAGTCAAAGCATCAAGGATTCAAATAACTTGCCTAAATTTGCATAGCTGGGCTGTGACTGGACTGGGTGCATGCACTTGCCAGGTTTCCTTGTGGACTTCCTGGCATCCAATGGGCCTGGCTCTTCCTGTCGCCTTTCTAGTCCTCTGTGGAGAACACCCCCGCCCCCCATGAAGTCATCAATTTGCTAAAACTGATGTCTGTGGCTGATGGGCTTTCGGTGTCTCGAGCTGCCTCTGGATCCTCTCTAGAAGCCTATGGGCAGGAGGCCGAGGTAGGGGGGCCTTCGGAAGCTCACGGTATTACGGCCTCCACCACTGAGGCTCTGCCCACTCTCATTTCTGCCTCATCTTGTTTTTGTCAAGGTCAAGGGCATCCATGGGGAAAGGGAGGGAGCTCTCTCTCCTGAAAATATCTTGAGCACCCAGGGCTGTCTGCTAATCACCCTTGTTTCTTTAGCTCCTCACACCCAGCCCGAGCCTGAGGCAGAGACATGGTTCACGGAGCTGCTTCCTGTAGGTCATGTCACCTAGACCCGGCTACACCCACATGGATGAGGGGGAGATACATGTCAGCACTGCCCCTGGCCCTTGCCAGGCCCCCGACAAACACCATTCAGATAACAGACGCAGGGGGCCAGAGGCATGTCCTGTGTCTCGGGCTTCCTAAGGAGCCGGTCTGAGGGATAGCTTGAGTTTGGCATCACCCCGCGAGGGACAGTCAGGAGGGACCCCTCGCTCGGAGCATGGTGTGATCTGACCGAGCGGATGCCAGCCTAGGCGTCTGGGGAAACGGTTGCTAGTTTTGGTTCGGTCACAAACTCACCCCTGGGAAGTCCTTCACTTCTGAGTGTCTCCATTTTCTCAGCTGTGCGTGCGGATGATCATCCCTGTCTCCCCTCCTTCCCGAGTACTGTCGGCATGAAGCCAGGGCACGGACTTTGGCTTCTGAAACTGCAGTACAGAGCACTTCCTCTGCCCTCCCAGCCCTGTCGTCCTGATTGCTCTGCAGCCCCTCCGCTTCCTTTCTTTGCTTGGTCTTCTCGTCCGTCCGTCCGAGCAGCAGCGTCTGGACCCGTCCCCGCACACCGCCGGCTCCCGGACGAGGCAGCTCTGCAAGCTTTGCCAGGGGGCCTTGTACCAGTGCTCGCCTCGACAGATGGGGAGCGGCGGGAGGCAGGGATTACACACACTGTGTCTATTATCCTTTGATTAATATTAGATGTGTGGCTCTGTTGTTAGTTGTTTATACGTTAATAATTTTTATGCATTCCTAGTGTATTGACCCTTTTTATTATGAACTGACCCTCTTTATTCTAGCAATAGTTCTGGTCTTTGAGTCTGTTTTCTGTGATATTGTCACTCCAGCTCCTTCACAATTACTGTTTGCAGAGAATATCTTTTTTCATCCTTTTATGCCCAAGCTATTTGCATCCTTGAATCTAAAGTGTTTTTCTTGTTGGCAACATATAATTGGATTTTGTGGGGCTTTTTTCATCCAGTTTGAGATTCTGTGTCTTTTGATTGAAGTGTATAGAACATTCACATTGTCAAAAGTTCATAAATAACACAAGTAAAACCAGTGAATTAGTAATTGGTAGGAGTTCATTGTGCACACACCAAAAAGACAGTTTGCAAAGCAGGAGCACTGAAACCCTCCTCGGGAGGAGGCTCAGGGGTACGCTGCAGGGTGCCTGTGTGGGGTGAGAAGGCAGCAGCTCTACATTCCCCACAGTGACTCATTATAATGTTAGAATTTTCTTAAATGATAGAGAATTTGTTAGCGATGACCTCCTATCAACCTGGGGAACCACTGCAAGTTTTGCTCATGATTTTCAGGGGCAGAAGCAAGAAATGGCCCAGGTCAAGTTAGTCTTACAAAATAAGCTAAATGAAGCTTTGCTTGTATGACTAACTTGGTTTCTGTCTGCTCAGGGAGTTGTCAAGGTTGGTTTCTGTCTGTTTTTGATTTTAACAACATCTGTAATTATCGACATGGTTGGTTTTGCATCTCATCTTGCTGTTTGCCGTCTGCAGTTCTCACCTACTTTTGTTCCTCTGCCCTTTCTTTACTGCCTTTTTTTGTGTCTGATTTTTTATGTTGTGATTTTTCTTACTCTGTTCATGTTTAGGTATTTTTTAAGCAACTTTAGTGAAGTAAAATTAACATGCAATAAAGTGCTAATGTTTAAAGTTTTGTAACTGGATAAATTTCGAGCTGCGTACACCCATGGACATCATGGTGCCCAGCCCAGCTCTGTTGCCCCGCCCACCCCACCTGCCCGGCCCCTCCCTGTCGCCCCGCCCATCCACCTGTCTCTGCCTTTCCCTGTCGCCCTGCCCACCCACCTGTCCCCGCCCCACCCTGTCACCCCGCCCACCCCCCCTGCCCCACCCCTCCCTGTCGCCCCGCCCACCCTGCCTGCCCCACCCTGCCCTGTCGCCCCGCCCACCCCACCTGCCTGGCCCCTCCCTGTCACCCCGCCCATCCACCTGTCTCTGCCCTTCCCTGTCACCCCGCCCACCCACCTGTCCCCACTCCACCCTGTCCCCCTGCCCACCCCTCCTGCCCCACACCTCCCTGTCGCCCCCGCCCACCCACCTGTCTCTGCCCTTCCCTGTCGCCCTGCCCACCCACCTGTCCTCCCCTCACGCAGCAGCACAAAACCACTGGCATTATTACTGTCAACATGTATTCATTTGTATAACCTAGAATTTTATATAAATGGAAACCAACAGTATGTATTTATCTCCTCTGACTTTACTCAGCATGACTATTTTTTTAAATAATAAACAAACAAACATGATTATTTGAAGATTCATCCAGGTTACAGTGTATCAACAGTTCATTCCTTTAAATGGTGAGTACTACACTTGATCTTAGCCAAAAGGACTCTGTGATGGATAGATGACAGATAGATTGATAATAGATATAGAGATATTAATATAGATATAGATGTATACTACATTTTGTTTATCTATTCACCCGTTGATGGACATTTGGGTTGTTCCCAGGCTTAGGCTATTATAAATAATGCTGCTATAAACATTCACATCCAAGGTTTTGTGTGGATACATATTTTTATTTCTCTTGGCTATATAATTAGTAGTGAAATTCCTAGATACTTTGCTAAGTATGCTTTTATAAGATATATAATTTGAAAGTATTTCATCCCACTCTGACACTTGCCTTTTTGTTTTCTTCATGGCGCATTTTGAAGAGAAGTCTTTAATGTTGATGAAGCCCAGTCAACCAGATCTTTCTATTTACTCACTCATCAGTGCCTGCTCTATCTTTGTATATTCTTTTATTTTAAATTCTTTATCTTAGTTTTAATTATCTGTGTTTTTGGAAGTCTTTAATCAGTGTATGGCTGCATATTCCAGCCCGCACCCACCAGCCTGCACCCACCTAACAGGTGACTGTTCGTCTCAGGTCTCATTTTGTCTTCTCTATGCACCACTATGAAGGTTGCATGAGCAGCTACGATGCATGGAAGTGCCCACCCTGTGGTGGTGGTACATGGTGGGAGCTTGTTCTGTTATTCTTGGCATGCTTGAAACAATTCATAATCTTAACAATATAACTGGTATACGTCCATGCACCGTGAAGGGCCAGGGAGAGGCCATTGTCACGAGGGTCTGCCTGTGTCTCCAAGGTCAACATTCTGTAGGCTTCCTGCCTCACGTCTTGTTTCTGGTGCAGCTCCTTGGCTTCATCTCTGCATTTCTACAACTAATCTGAACATGGCTTAAATTGGAAACAGCTTCACCAGCAGCATGAACACACAGAGAAACACGTAGAAAGTTGGGTCCAGCTGCTTTCAATACATTTTGGGGTGAGATACTGCCTATTGCCTGCAAGTGATGCCGACATGCTGGGCAGTGGGGGAAACCCGAGTTCCTGGGGCAGAGCCCCTCACAGTGAGAACCACTAAGACGTTAGTGGCTTATGCTTTGTCCATCTGATGCCCCTTGTCCTTGGCTGATCATGGGCTTCTAGGTGATTTCAGACAATTTTTGATAATGAATTTCAAGGGGCAATAAAAATATTCATTTCTGAAAAATCACCACTGCCCTCCCTTCCCTGGCAATCAGAGGGGGAATTGACATTTCTGGGGTACCTGGACCAGCTTTAGTGGCAGGTTTGGGCAGAGGAGTGGCTGGAGGGCACCAGGTGGGCATCCTCTAGGCCTCCAGAGCACTTCCAGGCAACCCGTGATGGGGCAAGGACCTCATGTAAATGACATTGGCCCAAGTCCAATCGTGCTGGATTTTCTTGATGCCAGGATCAGATGACAATTATTTGGAGTCAGAAAGTACTGGCTGTGGATTCTTCTGGGTTTTCAGCCTCAGGTGCGGGGAAGGGTGGCCGTCTGCTGGGGGTGTGCTTAGGTTGGCTTGTGTGACCCTGAGTGGGGCCCACTGAGTCCGTTGTCTGTGGACAAGCTGGTGACCCTGAGGATGGCTTAGGCGCGTGGGTTAGATCGAGAAGGTGCAGGCCTGTAAAGGGGCCAAGAGGAGGAGTAACGTGTGGTGAGCTTCACGGGCCCCACCTCCAGAACCAGCTCTTTCTTTGACCTGTAACAGGACCTGGAACGAGGCATCTAACAGACCTTCGGAGGGATCAGCTTCTGCATTTGTGATGACAGAGGTGTGTTGGTGAAGTGGGCTGGGGGTGGTGTGACCAGTAAGATTTCTCACTTACTGTGGACTTACTTACTCACTTACCAAAGGACGGCCAGAGACTTCCAAAGCAAGTGAACCTATCTAATCAAAGTCAGTGGTCATTGTTTCGTTTTCTCTGAAAACAGGGTTTCCCAGGAAATTGTTACACAAAGCTTAAATGTGCTCATCTTAAACCCTGCAAGGGGTGATCTGTGGATGACATGAGCCCCCCACGACTTTGTCCCAGCGCAGTGGAACTGAGAAACAACCTCTAAATTAAACTCAGTTACACAGTCTAGGATTTTTTTTTTATTAGTTTTTCAATTGAATTCTTGAGTTTATTAAAAAATAAAAGACACTTTGAATATTACCTATCAGGCATCCCTCGAAGCGCTTCAAACTGTTACCATAAAAATGCTATTTAAATGATGAAAATGTATTTTTAAAAATCAGATATGCATATTTACCGCATCCCATGAAAATTTAATAGTTAAATATTGTGTGCTTTTCATTCCATTATTGTGCAGATGAATTATGTATAGGAAGTACCTGGTGCTTATCTCCTTATTTACATTTATGAGAAGATCTCCATGCAGATGGTGCTTTAGGAGGGGCAGGAGGGCAGAGCCTGGCTGCGCTCAGCAGAGGGGACCGTCTGAAGCCTGACTTGGAAAAACAGAGGAAGGGTTTGAGGAATTCGGTGGGCTCGGAGAACTCTGGCTCCTGGCAAACAGTGCTGGCCACTGATAGCACACTTAATTCCAGAGAGTCATTGCTACCCAGCAGTGTAGGTCTCGGCGCTGCACTGGGAGACAAGCCTTTTCAAACAGCCCGTGATCTCCAGCACCTGCATTTCACACACGAGGCCAGGGTGCAGGATCTCCGGCTCAGGGTCACAGAGCCTCGTACAGGTTTCCTCGCCCCTCACCCCTCACCCCTGCACCTTCTACCTGGCAGCGGTATGTAATTGACTCTCCCCGCATGGGTCCCCTTGAAACTTGGCCTCTGGAGTTCACCCTGGCCACAGCCTGGAGCAGAGCATAGCAGGGATCTTTCCTCCCTGTTCTTCAGCTCAACTGTGAGTCAGACCCCTGGTCCCGCCTGGCTCTTCTGCTGGTCTCACCCTGGGGCGCAGCTCCGACTCCAGTTCCCAGACCTTGATCTCCGATACTTGCTCCGCTAGGTCTCCCTGGAGCCCGTGGTTTGGGATTCGGCGGGGTCATCTGCGCTGCTCCTGATGGATTCGGTGCCGCTGCCCACCCCCCTCCCCGCTCCATCCTCTTTATAACCTGACTTGTTGGTTTTAGGTGCAGTTCCTGGAAACCCAACTCTAAACGTTGATCCAAAATTGATGGGCCCTGGTGTCGCCGGCTACCGGCCACCACGCCCTCCTCCTGAGAGGCTGGCCGGTTTCCCAGCTGAACCTCGCGGCTTTCTGCTGCTAGGTTGCTTCCTGATTGGTACAGCAAACCCTGTTTGCAGGAAAGCAGCTGCAGGCTTTCATAGTCTCCTAAGTCGGGCTGTTCCTGGTCCCTACGTCGTGTGTCCTGACCCCCCCGAAACTCCCACCCTGCAGCACTCCAGTCTAATCCCCAACTGGGGTCTATCTATGGCTTTGACCTCAAAACTCCCTTTGCCCTTGTCCCTTAGACCTGACTGTGCATTGGCGAGGGCTTACCCAGCCACCCGTCCTGGGGAGGGGGGGGTCACACCGTTGGCTCATGGGAAACCCCCCGCCTGCTGCCCTGCCCACCCTTTCCCACAGCAGAACCTCCTAACAGGGAACAGCCAGAGAGAACTCCCTCCTTGGACCTGGTGGAGATGTGGCGTAGTTGTTCCAGACATCTCCTGCTTGCCCTTCATTCCCGTCTTTCCTGGCCCTTCTCTGGTTGTAGGAGGCTGTCCTCTGACACCAGATTCGCAGGCCCTTTTGTCACCTGGTTTCTGGCTGGATTCAGCCAGCAGGAGACTGCAGGGGGACATGGCCCTTTCCTGTTTCAGGCAGTGTGTGTGGTGGTGACTATTGTTCCCGTGAGGTCCTGGCTCCAGCCGGACAGCCCCTACGCCTGCTGCTGAGGTCCAGACTTCCGCGGATGCACGCCTGGGAAGGGGGCTGTTATGACCACCTCCTCCCCGGGCACCGTAACCCAGGGCCTTGCTGCTCCAGAGCTGCTCGCCCGGGCTTCCTCCCTGTGCCCTGTTGGGCCGACTTCATTGTCAGCTGCATCCTCAACTAACCAGCAGCCTTGGGGGTAAGTCACACTCTATTATGCATCTATCAACTTTAATAAGACACAGCTTCAGAAATATTAACATGTAAACAATGGTATATTTTAGAATTGCGTCTTTATCACCATCATTATTCCCTGTTTGGAAGACTGAATATGCAACGCACATCCTTGCAGGAACTCTCAGATCATTTAATGTGTTAGTCCTTTTCCTATTGAGTTTTTTTTTTTTCTATTTTTCATTTTTTAAACTTATCTGACTACAGCTACCATTTTATGCAGTATTAACGACCAGTGAGAATATGTTTCCATAGCATATACTGAGGAATATTAGGTCAATATATGAAAAGCACATGGCTCATAATAGACCTCAAATATCCCATCCCCTCTTTCCTTCTTGCTTTCCCTTCCTGCCAGGCTGATGAGTTTTTTAAACCTTCCATGGAAAGCTCTTTCATCTCTGCTTTTCAATGAATGAAAATCCTATATTTTTTCCTGGGGCAACAGACGTGGGTCCATGAGGGACTGTGGCAGGCAGAATTCTGAGTCGTCAGCCCCTGGTGAACACACAGCTTCTCCCGCTTATTGAAACACTAATCAAGGTGCTGCTCTGAAGGGGTTTCCAGAAGAGCCCGGATCAGTTGGCCTTAACATCGGGAGATTATCCAGGTGACCTAATCAGGTGAACCCTTACAAAAAAGGCAAGATCTTTCTCTTCCCGGAGACAGAGATTCAGAGCATGAAGGGCATTCGATGCGTGAGAAGTTCTCTCTGGGCTTTGAAAATGGCAGGAACCATGTGACAAGCCATACAGGTGGCCCTTCGGGGTTGGCTCACAGCTGGGGACCTCGGTCCTGCAACCACCAGGAACTGAATCCTGTCACCTCCACTTAAGCTCCAGATGGGGACGCAGACCGGCGGACTCTGAGCAGAGACCTGACCTTGGCATGCCTGGCTTCTGGCCTGAAGAACTGTGAGCTAATTAAGGGGTGTTGTGTGTGGTCATTATACAACAATGGAAAAGTAGCCTGGGGACATTTTTTTTCTTTTTGCAGAGGGGAAGCTAAAGCTAAGAGAAGTGGTATCTCGTGCTCTCTGATGTCAGTCCCCAGAGGTGGGACCAAAGGTGTCCCTTTCAAATGACAATTTTATTAAAGAAGAGAAAACACCTGCTTTTCCATCAGATTAATCTGATCAGTCATCTGGAGCATCAGTGGTTGCTTATCAATATTGCAAGCCCCCTGAGCTCTTGGGGGCCCTCAGGGGAACTGTAAATAGGGCCCGCTCTTCCTGCTGCTTTGTCTTTAGTCCCAATCTAGAAACAGGTGCAGATGGTGTGACCACATGAATACTGTCCTTCACCTGAGCCAGGATGTGGCCGCTGTTTGCCTAGGATCCTGTTGCAGAGGATCTGACTTTGCGCCGCTCCCAGCGGGGCGCCCTGAGGAGGTCAGGAGACAGATGGCTTTGCAATGGTGACAAAGCTGCTTCTCTCTTGTCCTTCCCGGCTGCTGGGCTCCATCTGTGTCCTTCCAAATTTGGCTTCTGATGAGAGGGTGCTTTGGGGATCACATGCTCCTATCCATACTTCACTGTTTGCTGGTATCCGAGCACCAGAGTCAGCCTCGGTAACGGGGCACCAGAAGGAACTAGTTCCATATGCTGGTTCATACGCTCAGTCTGACTCTTTGCTGCTAGGTCTGCCCACCTGCACTGGTCAACCCAGTGTCCATCCCGAACACCACATGGTGTGACTTGGAGACTCAGGGCCGTTGACTCTGTCCTGGGCCCAGGCGAGCAGACAGCTCTGGACTAAAGGAGACTCCGTACCATTAGCGTGCACCAGCACAGCTCCCAAAGCACCTATTACTACTCTACCCAGGTCCTTGAAAAGATGCCAGAGCTGAAAAATAAGATAGAAATCACCAGGGAAATGCAAAGAAACCACAATGAGCTATTATCTCACACCAGTTAGGATGCTTATTTTTGGAAAAAAAAGATAACAAGTATCTTATTATTAAAAAAAGTCTAACAGGATGGACTTTCCTCAAAAAAATTAAAAATAGAAATACCATACGATTCAGCAATCCCGCTTCTGGGTATTTATCCAAAGGAAATGAAATCAGGATCTCAAATGTTATCTATACTCCCATGTTCCCTGCAACATTATTCACAATAGCCAAGCTATGGAGACAACCTAAATGTCCTTCAATGATTGAAGAAAATGTGGTATATGCATACAGTGGAATATTACCTAGACTTAAAACAGAAATCCTACCATTTTTGTAACATGGATGGACCTGGAGGACGATATTCTAAGAAAGAAGCCAGACACACAAAGACAGATACTGAATGGTCTCACGGAATCTAATATGGTCAAACTTATAGAAGCCGAGAGGAGCATGGTGTTTGCCAGGGGCTGATGGGGAGGAAGACATGGGGACATGTTGGTCCAAGGTATAGAATTTCAGTTGTGCATGATGAATACGTTCTGGAGATCTAATGTGCAGCATGGTGACCACAGGTAACAATACGTACTGTATACTTGAAATTTTGTAAGAGGTGGATGCCAAGTGTTCTCATCACACACCACCACCCACAAAAGCAGCTATGTGAGGTGGTGGATGGGTTCATTAGCTTGATTGTGGTGATTATTTCACGATGTATATGTATGTTGGATCATCACATGGTATACCTTAAATATATACAATAAAAAGGGAAAATGAGATATAATTTCTACTCTCAAATAGCTTATGGTGAATAAAATATAGACTGACGTTGAGTGAGATAATTTGAGATACAGACAAAATCTGTTACATAATGTCCCAAGCCTGAAGAATCACTGTGGGTTGAATTTGATTGGGCATTTTTGTGGAGGACATAAAACTTGAACCAGATCTTGAAAAATTAATATCCAGTTCTAGAAGCCTATCTTTATTTCAGATAGACACATCGATAAATACATCCATTGGAGAATATTTGGAAACAGAAAAGATTTGAGAAGGCAAACATTTCCTATAATCCCCTAAGACTGAGATACCAATTTGTAACAACCAAAACAAGCTTGTAAAACTTTTATTTTGCCCATTATCCTAGTTTATTTCTTGTATCCTGACTAGAATTTATACTTCCTCTGGTACTGATACAGTTCTGAGACATCTTAAAAGTGAAGCACAATGTAGAATACAAAATCTTCTTAAATTATAGCAATCCTCTTACTGCCTAGTGAAAACTTTCTGACTCCTGCTAATCGATTGTATCCTCCTTAGTTCTTCATTACCAAGGCAAAAGAGATTTGCATTTCTCTTACTTCCTGAATTCAAACTTTCTGCTTTATTTACCCAGCTTTTTAGCTTTTTATTCAAATAGGAGCGAGTTAGAGAATATTGGGTAACATAACAGACAATGCATTTAACTAGTTTCTGAAAACACACATCCGTGTTCAAAAGGAAGAGGGTGTTAGCACCGAGTTATCCCAGCTGCCCGCAGAATTGCTTTTGGTAGATTACGATCCAGCCTGCGCTCACTGCAACCTACCGTTCTGGCTCCATCCAGTGAAAGAACATAAACACCCTTATCAGGCTGTTCGTGGGCGTGGGCATTAGATTGCCCCCCTCAAACATCAGATGTCTCCAGCAAGGGCCTGTGGCACAGAAAGGCACTGTGGCTCGTTAACACAAGACAGATGTAGGTTTCGGACACCAGTCGTGCATGGGGACGAGCGATCATTCCTGTGCGGCGGAGATCCCATGGGCTGCAGGGTATCTGCGGGTTTAAAAGTCGTGGCTCTGCAGTCTCTCTTCCGTGGGGTGAGACCCAGAAGTCCAGCCAGCAGTCATGTGCTCCAGGATTCCTCAGGGCAAGTGCTAGTTAGCTGCTCCTTGGTGTGTACTGACCGATTTCACGGGCTTTGTTTGAATAAACGTGCATCTCGGTGGATCTGAAGGATGAGTGATCTGCAGAATTCATCCCCAAGCAGTCTAATCCATTGGCGTGGACTGCGGCTCTGATCACTGTCCACTTACACGTTACGGCACACCCAACACCATCAACTTATTTTTCACATATTTGAGGCTGAGCAGCTTCATTTCGCCGGCATTGTAAAATGTTAGTTATTGTTCCCAATATATTCCTCCGAAGAGGACCACAAAGCTATGGCTTGTATAAAAGACTATTTATTCCTCCCTTCAACTCCAGACTGCTAGGAGCATGGAGTGGGCGGCAGGCTTGGAGGTGGGGAGCAAGGGGGTCTGGGTTCCCCCTCGATCACCCAGCACCACACAGCCGGCCGGGGGGGGGGCGTCCCTCCTCAGAAAGTGACCCACAAAGCTGTTCTGTGGGTGTGGTTCCTCTAAAGGTCTTTCTGTCTCTCTCCAGTTATTGGTAGTCCTGAGAAATGGATTCACTGCCAGGAGCTATAGATGCGAAGGGTCAGACCCTCCATCCAGGGGGGCTGCTCCTACTCCATCTGTCTCTGGGCCCTCCCCACCCTCGCCCTGTGCTCTAGGGGTCGGGCCCACCTCCTCACGTGTTCCTGCAGCACGTGAGTGTTTTCCCTGCCGAGAAGCCTGGTGGTTGAACTTGATCTTGAAGAAAGTAGAAGAAGCCTATAGGTAAGGTCACCCTGGAATTTATGTCCAGTGTCTGGCAAATTGACTTACTAGCTCGGTAGATACAGAAATTAGCTAAACTTCAAGACCATTTTCATGAAAAAACTGTTTTCAAATGACATATCAGTATATACTAAAGGTTAGTAAAAATTCCTTACACTGTTTTAATAAATATTAAAAGCAAACATAGGCAGAATAATGATGGTTGGAATATTTGCACTTCTTCGGGTGCTGAGCCCCTAGTGATCACAGCACAGTTTTGCCGAGCGGAGAACGTTCTCCCTTCTGTTTCTTTTGAGAATATCAGCCCAGGTATTTTTTTTGCCTCCGTTTATACTATATTGGCTCAAAAATAATTTTTATAAGATAAACCATATCGAATTATTTGGAATGGGACCAAATTTGAATGCTAAATGTCGTTGTTGTTCTCTATTGTATTCTGTTCCACTATAGAAATGTAATTCATCAATTTAAAATGCTAGAAAAAATTTAAAATAAAATGTCGAGCTCTTTCAAAGTGCTTTTATGGCATTTGAAAGCTAAATTTTGTACACTAGTTAAGATGTTTTCATTTATGTATCTGGCCCTTTGTTTGTGAAGGGATGTTTCAAGGCCTCCTTCTTGACGCTTTGTTTTCGTTAAAAGCTGTAAAATCTAAAATTATTCTTGTTGTATCAGGAGTTGAAATTTTTGAGTAAAAAGGTTTCCCCTAAGGGATGCCTGGGTGGCTCAGTCAGTTGAGCATTTGACTTGGTTTCAGCTCAGGTCGTGATCTCAGGGTCGGGAGATCGAGCCCCACGTCGGGCTCTGTGTTGGGCGTGGAGTCTGCTTAAGAGTCTCGCTCTCCCTCTGCCCCTCCCCCGCTTCTCTCTCTCTAAAAAAGAAAAGTTTCCCCTGACTTTGAACAACATGCAATCAAAATTTAGAGGACTCATTTACTAAAAAACGAGTTTAATCACAGCATGCTGAAGTATTTTTAGTGTATCCAATATCAGATTTCCTCCCCTACATTTTTACTTCAGTTATTCCTTCTCTCTCTCCCTCTCCTCCCCCTACACACACACATACACACACACACACACCACAAATTGCAGTATTTTAACAAAGTAGAGGCTGCCACAGTTTTCTTAATAAAATATTGCTTTTACAGTGTCATTCTGCTCTACCAAAATTTGTAATATCACTACAAAACCGAATAATTTTATGTTTAACGCTTCTCTTTGAATTTGCAACCTCATTCAGAATGGTGTCAGCAGTATCAGCTTCAACAGGATGAGCTCCCAGAAGTTTTTCTCTGCGTCCTGAATTGGAAAAGTTGAGCCGCAATCACAGTTTATTAAGCTGATCTCCTCTTGGAAGCACCTGATTACAGTGGTAGAAAGCTTGTCACTTAGCTATTTAAAAAGTTCTGCGGCTGCTCGCGGAGTCAGAGCATTAACACCATGACGTGCTGCGTCTCGCTTGCACGGGAAATCTTGGCAGAAGAAATGAACGGGATCCACTCAGAAGAGCAGTCCTCTGGTGGAAAGGAAAACTGGTTTACGGATGAAATGAAGATACACTTTCTGCAACTGTATCGTCACAGTGTTCCTCAAATAACTCCTCAGGTGTGAGGCACCTGCTGATTTTGTCTCAGTAGACTTGCTCTGCTTCCCTGTGATCAGTGAGCTCATTCTGACTTTCGAGACTGGGGTGAGGCATCACCTCTGAACCCCAAATCTGGTCCCTAGCTCCCTGACACAGACGGCTGATCTGCCTCTTGGAATCTACCCCGTTGTTCTGTACTCCTTGCTGGGACAACCGTCTCTTACTGGATTTGCTCGCGCATTTCCCCTTCCTAAACCACTACCAGCCCTCGGGGGCCCTTTCTCTGTGACTTCCCTGTGACCCCAGCCTGGCCAGCAGTGCTCTCCCCACCTGGGCGTGTGGGCTCCCATTTGCCTCCCCCCCTCACTCGCTCAGTGCTAAGTCTGGACCTCGATCTTGCCTTTCTCCCCACTTAGCCTTAATCCATGGTGGTCAACCTCTGTTTCCTGCTCACCTAATATATAATGGAAAGCTGGTGTCAATTCGAGGAGATGGTTAACAGACAAAATAGGTTGATAATTAATTTGGGCAGTTTGAGGATTTTTTGGACAATGATATAGGCCACTTTTAAAACCTACTGTTCACAAATGCTCTTCCAATGAATGTGACAACTGTCAGTGTGTGTCCTGTCCAGAAAAGTGGGCCCCAACCTTTGCCAAGTAACTCTGGAGGCAGGAGATGTTTTTCTCGGGGAGTTTTCTTTCATTATTAAGTGATTGTGTAGGTGAAATTACTTACCACTGTTGTGACGTGGGTCTGGTGAGAGGCAGGTCTGCTCTTGGTCCGCCTGTTGGCAGGATGTGGGTGGTGAGCTAGTTCCCGACCTGACGACTGGGCTGTAACACCACGTTCCTCCAGGGGCCCTATGATGCCCTGCGGGAGCCCAGTGCTGACTGCCTCGACGAAGCTGGACAGAGATCCAGCAACAACGCTTAGATTAAGGGTGGTTCAGAGTTTACAAAACACATTCATAAACCTATGGAAGCCCCCCACCACCCCGAAAAAGGGAAAAGGTAAAAGTATATTTCTTAAACACACTAAGCGAGGTCACATCAGGAAGCCATGCTATCAAGACCCTGGGCTCCTAGTCCAAGGCTGATTGGTGATATCCTTCCAGACTCAGGGATGGTTGCAGAATGGTTTGTTTGAGATTACCAGAAAGAAAGACCCCTCCTAAAGCAATCCTCACTGCCCGGAGATCCTCCTCTGTCAAGGGAAGAAGCAAAGAGGGCATTCTAGCTGGGGTTGTCTTAAGGGGCCAGCCAGTCATAGAAGGTTATAGAAGGGAGAAACTTTCCCAAAGGGGTTGGATCTTTCTTGCATCCAGACCATGCATCTCATATCTGTTATTTTTAGCAGGAAGAAACGGGACTTGAGCGTCAGGTAGATGTTGTGCTGGAATCCAGGGGAAGGAGTGAAGTGTAGTGGAAGGGAATGAGGAAGAAGGTCCTCGAAGCAGTATGTTGGAAGTGGGGATTCTTTGGGTTCAGTGTGGTGTGGGGGATGGGGCACTGAAGGTGAGTAGGACAAGACACTGGATATGGGTTCACAAAGCAATGTCAGCATCCTGTGTTTCTTCTATGCCTTAGAAGACACACATCTCTTAAAGGAAATGAACTCAAGGAAAACCTGCATTCCAGACTTTACGTAAACATTACCCAAACTACGAGGCTCACATTGTACTCGGCCTACAATGAAACTCTGGAGAAGAGAGGGCCCCACCTCAGATGCTGCAGGCAGAGGACTAGGGAGAGACGGAGCAATACTCAGGCCCTGATTTCGACAGAAAAAAGGCTCATCCTAGGCACTGCTGAGGAAGCAGGATCTGAGGTTGACCCACTACAGACCACAGAAGGCTGACGAGCAAATTCCAGAAGAAAACAGACCTGCTCAGCAATGCCTTCCAGCAGGTAATGACATTCCTGTCTTCCACTTACTGCTGTCCCCTGTCCCGTGGGCGTGTGCCTAAGCCTCAATCAGTGTTAGCAATGGAAGGGAGTGAGCCCAACAGCGGAGTCTGGGCTTTAAGGGAGACTCTGTACCTTCCAATATCAGCTCTTCCACTGACTGGCTGGGTGATCTTGGAATCAGGCTCCTCATCTGTAAAATGGGTACAAGACCTCTTTGGGTCCCTCAACAGATAAAAGTATAAGATGACCTATTAAACTCTGAATCGATTTTTAGTACAGGTATGTCCCAAATATTGCCTCTGGCATAATTAATTTCAACACTGATTTGTTGTTGGCCTGAAATTAAAGTGTAACTGGGTATCTTGTATTTAATCTGGGAACCCTACCGATGTTGCATCCATTACCCTAAATAATTCTCGTAGTAAAAGCCTGGCATATTGTGTGCACACAGCAAGATTACAATATTAATTACCATTATTTTTATTCTCTAAAGATCATCTGTTACAAACCACTTATGTAGTTTATCAGGAAGCTAAAGTTGAAATGTTTATGTAACTCACGCAAGATGGTACAGAATTCTTTATTTCTCCGAAGATGGAACTCAGATCTGCTGACGCCCAACTGCTGACTTCTCTACAACATCTCACTGATAACAGCAGCTCTAAGTAGACTGTTCTGGAGGGTGTGAAGATCCATCCATAGTTTTCTTTTAATTATTCCTTCTTTGAGCCTAATGCTGGTTCCTTGCTATGTAAAGTGGCCAAAACACCAACAGAGTCAACATCACCTGGGCGCTTGTTAGAAATGCAGAATCAAAGTTCCCTCCTTCATTAGAATCAGGCTTTTAAACAAAATCCCCAAGTGGTTTGTTTGCACATTAACATTTGAGAAACTCTGTTCTAGCTCAGCTTCTGTCTGTGGCCTTCCGAGCAGGGGTTCTTACTCCTGGCTGTGAATTGGAAACCCCTGAGAGGCGTTAGACCCTCCTGAAGTCCGAGCCGTACTCCAGGGATTTTGGTTTAATCAGCCCAGGGTAGGCCCTGGGAACTGGTGTTTTCTTTCACCTCCCAGGTGAGCCTAATATGCAGTGTTGGCTGAAAACTACTGATTTAAGGAGCCCTCACCCACCCAAGGCCAAAGAAATTGGATGAAAACCAAGTCTCCGATGACAGATCTTCCCTTTGGCTTCGAGAAATTGAATACACGTGGACAACGGCCACACGACATGCAAAGTCAGAACCCCGACCCACCGTCCTCAGCGGCCAGCCAGGGACCAGCGCAGTCATCCACAGGGGCCGGCCCAGGAAGCCAGCCTACCACCCATGAGCCAGACTCGCAGGAAGTCAGAACCCCGACCCACCGTCCTCAGCGGCCAGCCAGGGACCAGCGCGTCATCCACAGGGGCCGGCCCAGGAAGCCAGCCTACCACCCATGAGCCAGACTCGCAGGAAGTCAGAGCCCCGACCCACTGTCCTCAGTGGCCAGCCAGGGACCAGTGCGTCATCCACAGTGGCCGGCCCAGGAGGCCAGCCTACCACCCATGAGCCAGACTCGCAGGAAGTCAGAACCCTGTCTCTAGCAACCCGCTCAGGACCCCAAATGAGAACCCCTGTAACAATTGGCCCCAAATGGTCAGAACTTGATGAATAACTTGCAGCTTTTCTAATTTTTGCTCCCACTTCCAATGTAACACCAAAGGGAGAAAACCAAATATGCACCCCTCACTAATCATAGGGCATACCCGAGCCTGCCCTTTTCCCACCATGAGGCTGTCCCACCCCTCTGCCTGTCTTCGAGTCTCTGCCAAGTGCAAGAGACGTGACTGACTCCCTTGTGAAGGCAACCCCTGAAGGAACAGCCTTTGCTCGTGCTCACTTGGTTGTCCTACATCTGTTTCCACAGCTGCTGGAGATGAGGTGGATGTGGGATAGACACAGGGACCCATAGGACAGACTTCGAATACACTATGAAGTTGATGCTTTCTCTTCTACTCATGCCAAACCTGTCTCAGCAAACAGGAGGATCACAGTTCGATGAACCAAGTCACTCGTCCCCTCCAGCTCAGGAGTCCTGCTCCTGTTTCTCCTCTTTCCCTGGGACCTGCCCCCTTCTGGTCCATGCTTCTGAGAGTCACTGCGGCCCAGCCGGCCAAGGGCTCTGGAACCCGGCTGAACTGAGTCCGGACCTCAGCCCCACTTCGGATGAACTGTACGACTTTGGGTAAACAAGCAATCCCTCTGGGCCTTGTTTCCTGATCCTCTCCCTTGCTGTTTTGACAGTTAAGCCAGTTGAAGGATGTAAAGCCCTTCACCCAGGACCCAGGGCTTATCCAGGGCTCTGTGAGTGTTCGCCGACCTCGGCGTTATTCTGCGGGGTGCTGTTTTTCTCCTCACTTTGTCACTCAAGCAAAGACACAGACTCCCTCCCTCCCTGAATCCAAGCATTGTCTATAAAGGAATTTCCTGAAGTTTCGAGGAAAGGGAGGCTGCATTAGTCAGCTTTGGCCGCCATAAAAGACCATAAGCTGGGCAGCTTAAGCAACAGAAATTTCTCACAGTTCTGGAGGCTAGAAGTCCAAGATCAAAGTTCTGGCTGATTTGGTTTCTGGCGAGAGCTCTCTTTTGGCTCATATTCAGCCACATTCTTTTTATCCTCCCATGGCCCCTGTGGAGTGTGCGCACACAGGAGTGGGGCGGGGCGAGCTCCCTCTTCTTACTAATCTTTTCAGATCAGAGCCCCCACCCTCATGACCTCATGTACTCATAATGACTTCCTTACTCCAAATGCAGCCACACTAGGGGTAGGGTTTCCACACATACATTTAGGGGAAACATACATTCAGTCCATAACAGGGGCATATTCTAGATACCCGGGGAGCCACCCAACATGTCTGCCACCGGACACCCTCTTTCCCATCTTATTCTGTCCTCAGTGGGAGCAAGGCTCACTGTCATGCTCTTGAGGAGCTCCTCTCTTCTGATTTCCAGAGTCCCAGGTCCTTCAAAACTTCTGTCATCCAGGCTTTCCAGAGGCTATTATTAATCAATTAACATGAGAACAGTCTGGCCCTGAGAGGGTTCCTTTTACTTCATTAAGGAGAGTTATTCAGCTCTCCTTGTCTCAACACCTCTCTCCCTCATTCTGATTTTCTTAAATCTTATGAAATAATGGATTCAAAGACCCAGTGGACTATTGCCATATTCATGCATTCAAACCTATTTATTGAGCTTCTGTGTGCCAGGCATTGTGCTGAGTGATGGGGAATGTAGTGAGTACTCTCGTGGAACTAACACTTGTGGAAGAGTAAGAAATCTGACTTAGATTCGGTGTTAGAAAAGACATATGAGGGAAATGCCCTTTGATCTGAAATCTGAATAATGAATAAAAGTTCGTTTGGCAAAGGCTGTGGGGGGCCTGGGATGAGGAAGGTGTAAGCCATTAGAGAGATCATTCCTGACAGAGAAAGATATATTATCCTTAGCAAATAAAATATCAGAACTTTAAAGGCATGTTAGTCAGGGTCCAACTGGAAAAACAGAAACCACCTGTCATTCCTTTTTTTTTTAAATTAATTAATTTTATTTATTTTTAAAGATTTTATTTATTTGAGAGAGAGAGAGAGAGAGAGCACAAGCAGGGGGAGGGGCAGAGGGAGAAGCAGACTCCCTACCAATCAGGAAGCCCAACGCAGGGCTTGGTCCCAGGACCCTGGGATCATGACTTGAGCTGAAGGCAGATGCTTAACTGACTGAGCCACCCAGGTGCCCCCACCTGTCTTAACCAAAAGGAATTTAATAGAGGAAATTGTTTACTTTGGTAAAGAAAAAGCTAAGGAACCAAACTTAGGGGGCAGCAAGACAACATAGAGATTAGCAACAGTTGGCAGCTATTCTTAAATTTAAAAACTTACAATTTTTACAAGATCTTTGTACTTTGTACTTTAAAACACACCATTAAGACGTTAAAATATATGTCACAGACTGTGAGAAAATATTTGCAAGTCGTCTATCTGATAAAGGATTGGTATGCATAATATATAAAGAACACTTACAACTCAATTATAACAACAAACAACCCAATTTAAAAATGGTCAAAAAACTCTGGTAGTCATTTCTCCAAAGAAGACACATAAATGACTAATAAGCACATGGAAAGGTGCTGAACACCATTATTCATGAGGGAAATTGAATTAAAACCACTTCACACCCACTAAAATTCCCATTAGACGCCTAGGAATTTACTTGAGAGAAATGAAAATGTATGTCTTCACAAAGACTCATGTACGTGAATGTTCTTAGCAACATTATTCATGATATCCCTGAACTGGAAACAACCCAAATGTCTATCAACTGGTGAATTCAGAATTTGGTATAATCATAACGTTGGAGTGCTATTTGTTAATAAACAGGAATACATTACGGATACATATTACAACATGAATGGACCTCAAAAAAGTTATGCTAATTGAAGGAAGTCAGGCATGAAGACTCCTTATTAAATGTAAATTTACAGAGGCAGAGTGAAGATTGGTGGTTATGGGGATGGGAGTGCTGACTGACTGCGAATACGAGCACAGGAAGTTTTTAGGGATGATAGAAATGTTCTCAAGCTGCATTATAGTAATAATGTCTCAACTACAAATTTAATAAAATTGTTGGATTGTATACTTACAGTGGTTAAGGTGGGGTTAAATCACACCCCCCATAAAGCTGTTACAATTTGCACATAACATACCTTGTTGCTGTAACTTGAACTCAGCTTCTTCCGCTGACACCGTCATACTATCTCCTCCCTCCTATTTGTTGCTCTTGATGATTTTCCACCCATTTCTGGACAGCCTTGCTGTTCAGTTTCTAGTTAAGTTTATAGGTGCCTGATACTTCATTACAACATTACGTTCCTCATTCTGAAAACTGCTTTCCTTCAAGTAATTATTAATCACTATTGTCAAAGGCCATGTCTCATGCCAGCTGGCTACATGTCTGAGCGCTCGTGGGCCATTCATCACCAAGGTGACACATCTGTTGTCCTCCCCTGGCTTCACTGCCTTGTCAGGTAGAGCATGTCAGCATCCTGTGCCTGCCACCCTGTCTCTAACCCTTCAGTCAGGGCCACTTCTTTAGCTTAGAATTAATATAAACCTGACCTTATTCCTCCCTCTGAGGTTGTAACAGCAGAGGGACAGTGGCAGGATGGCACCTTTAATGGCTTTCAGCTCTCCAACAGGATTCTGCCCAGAGTCTGCTATGAACTGAATATGTGCGTCCCCCCAAAATTCATGTGCTGAAAACCTAATACCCGGTGACAGTACTTCGAAGTGGGCCCTTTGGGAAATGATTATGTTGTGAGGGCAGAGCCCTCATAAGTGGAATCAGGGTCCTTATTATCGAGGCCCAAGAAAGCTCTCTTGCTCCTTTCTCAGGTGGGGACATAGCAGGAAGGTGTCGTCTGTGAACCAGGAGGCGGGTCCTCATCAGACGCCGAATCTGTTGATCATGGACCTCCTGGCCTCCAGAACTGTGAGAAGTCAATTTCTGTTGTTTATATGCCACCCAGTCTACGACATTTTGTTACAGAGACCCGAAAAGACTAAGGTACGGGCAAATGGTCCATAGGCATCAAGAAGTAAAACCGGGGGTGAGAAAGGGGGCAAAGGGAAAAATTGGCAAATTCTGTGTCTGGGCTTCTGCTTCAGAGAAACATGAATTTTCTTCTTCCTTTGTTTTCTAGGAGGAAAAGAGGAGAAGTCATCTTCCCACCTCTGAGTCTATCAGGGTGAGATCTGCTATCTTGGGTTGCCCATCATTTATTTTCAAATATTTAACCACACCAACCAACAAACAAAAAGAAAAAACCACTGATTCCCTCTACCTCCCACACACCCTGCAAAGAAAGAAGAATTAACGCTAACTCTCCCGGAAGTGTGGAAGAGGCAAAAATTCCATGTGGACCCTGCTACTGTGTGACCGAAGACCCCAAAGACTTTAGAAGGAACCTATGTTCTCGTTCTAGAATCTTCTTCTAGGAAAGAGGGATTTGTCTTCTCGGTTGTAGAGGACTTGCATGAGACTCAGTTGCAATAACAGACCTAGTAGGATGTTGGAAAAAATAAACTCTAAATGCTGTGGTTGACGTCCCATCCCACCTTCCCTTGCCGGCTGAAAGGAGACTGAGTGCTGGCATTCCATGAATGCGCAGAGCCATGTGTTCGATTCCATTATTAATTTAGTAATTGGCCCTTAGAAGCACCTGTAGGCAAAAGTATGTAGAATAACTTTGCCAAAAAAACTTATTATCCAAACCAGGATGGGAGCGTGAAAGGAGACGCTGTTAAGCATCTTGCCAGGGCCACAGGAACAAGACACACCTGTCTTGGGAAAACAAGGTCACTTAGTCACCTCAGACCTAAGGAACATTCCTGAAAGGCTCATGGCTCTGCCTGGAATCTCCTTTGTCACACTGACTGAGAATTTCGAGTAGAGCTTAATTTGCTTTGCAAGCAAGCTGGCCTGGGTGCGGCGGGAGGCCGGGATAGCAGCAGCCTGGGGCAGCATGAGCGCGGGTGCTGGACAGAGAAGGCAGAGACCAGCACCCATGTAGGGGTACCCCAGCTCCAGGTGCTTGCAGGGGGGTGGGGGGAGGCCGGACTTCCGGAGGCTGGGAGTCCAAGATCCAGGCGTGGGCAGGGCTGGTTCCTCCCGAGGCCGCTCTCCCCAGCATGTGGACGGCTGTCTTTGACCTGTGTCCTCACACAGTCGTCCCCCTGTGTCTGCATGCTGACCTTCTCTTCTTATTAGGACACCTGTCATATTGGATCAGGGCCACCCTCCTGACCTCATTTTACCTTGATCACTCTTTAAACACCCGTCTCCAAATACAGTTGAATTCTGAGGTCCTGGGGTTAGGGTTCAACATATGACTTTTGGCAGGACACAGGTCAGCGCATAACACTACCTTTCTCACACTCACGACCAAAGACACAGTACCCGCAGTCAGAGGCCCAAGGTCCCCTGTCTTTACCCCACTTTGTTCCTTCCCCAGTGTGAGCTCAGAGGACTCAGTGCACCTGCGGTGGTGGCCTCCATTGTCCGGGACAGTGAGGCCGGGGCAGTGAGGGAGGAGGGAGGTGGTGGCCAGTCTCCGAGTCTTGCGAAATGTCGAGAGGGTCTGTGCCTTCAAACCCGGTTCTGTCCCTGTCCCTTCAAATGCGCTCTGCACAGGGAGACCCAGGGGCCACTGCCAGTGTGTGTGTGTTGGGGGGCGTTAGGGCCAGATGCTGCTTGCACAGCCGCCGAAGGCACAGACAGCCTCCCGTGCGGTGTGCTCGCCCCGAGCAAGCGAGGGAGCCTCTCCAGCAGCAGGTGGAGGGGGCACATTGCAGGTGGCCGTCGGCTGTGTTTATGGGCACTTGCCTGCGGGCATTGCCGTCAGCGCCACAATGAACGAGGGAGCAAGCCAGCGCAGTCCTGGGTCCACGCGCGTTCAGAGCCCACCGATCGCCGTGGGAAACACAGGAGAGGGCAAGTGACAAGCAAAGTTGGGAAATAGACAAAGTGACCTAGAGATATAAAGTCCCTGTCAGCTTTCGGCTCCCGCTCATCCTGGCAGAGAGGAGCGCCAGTGATGGGTAGCATCTTCCCTCGGGGGCCGTGGCTTTGGGGGACTCTACAGCCCCCACTTCAGTGTCCTCGCTCCAGGGGTGTCTCCCAACCGGAGCTTCTCGGGCAACGGATCCACACACTGGCCCAGCTGTGCCCGCTGGTGTAGACTCCCTGCTGCTCAGACATCTGCCTCCCTGGCTCATCGAGGCACAGCCGTGCTGAACGTGAGGTCTCGGTCCCAGCCCACGTGGCCCTGTCGGCTCAGAGGGTGTCACTGAGGATGACATATAACAGAATGGCCTAGGACATCACTGAATAATGCATTGTTGGGAGAATGGGCTAGCTGCTCTGCGGGAGAAAAAGCAGCACAGAGCTCCGGCTCTGGCTTTCGATTTGCAAACTCACTTTTCTCTATACCGTGGCCTCTGGCCATTGTGTGCCTCCTGGCTTTGGCCTTCTGGGCAGGAGGATGGAGCTGGACGCGGCAGGTGCACATGCAAACTGACACGCTGCAGGAACACGCTCCGGATGGCCGAGTAATCACGGCTGTTTCACCCACGGGACCCCTGCGAGAGGGACTGCTGCCCGGCGGGGTGGCGCAGACCGTCCTCCAGGCTGTCCACGCCGTCGGGCATGTCGGGCGTGGGGCAGAGCGGCAGCCCCCAGAGGCTGGACAGCAGCGGGGAGGCCGTGAGTGCTGGTGCCAGTCACCGGTCCGGTCAAGTCCCAGCCTTGCCACTGTTAGTTCTGCAACACCGGGGCGCTGCTCTAATTGCTCTCATCTCTGGTCTCCTTGCTTGTTAGGAAGACGGAATCACAGTGCCCGTCCTCCACGACCGTTGTGGGCATTAAATGAGGTGAAGCACGGGAAACATTCAACATGAAGGGACCGCTGACATCCAGCTCGGGCATCCTCGAGGCGAAAAACGGGGCTTGACGCCTATCTGCGGGGTCCGGCAGAGTGAGTGCCACTAGTCAGTGTTTACTAAAGACTTGGAGTATGGACGAGTAAATAAACATACTAATTGGAAATAAAGTTGCATGGACATGTATAGACCACCTACTTCCAAAAATAATATTAACAAAGAATAAAGAAAAGAAGTTTCAATGGGGAAGGAAAGGGAACGTTACATGGAGAGACTGTAATAGAAGGAAGCGCCTACATTTGTAAATGGTACTTAGTTGTAAAACTCGATAGCAACCAACACCTATCTCACGAATGTGAACTCGGGCTGCCTCTGAGATGAATAATCAAGGGGGGAGGAGAACACAGGTGAACGCTGTGGGCTTTGGAGCCAGGCCGCGGGGGTTCGAACCCCAGCCCTAGCACGTTCTTGTGGCGTGACATGAGCCGTCTGCCTGCTTCCTCATCTGTGCATACCCCTCAGGTTGTTCTGAGGGTTATGTGACACACGTTCATGCTGCCTCTAGGTCTCAGTTGCTGTTCTAAGTGTGAGCTGGGGTAATCTTGATTTTTCTGCTTCCTGTTAAGTCCGGGTATTTTTCATCATCCCAAAGATACCTGCAAAATCCGCCTTGCACCGTGGGACTTAAACCACAAAGTAACTCAGGCTCCAGGATTGTAATCGGCTTGGTACTGTGAACCAGGGAGAGGACTCTGGACTCAGGCACATCTAAGCTTGCAAAGGACCGTCGACACTGCCTGGCCCCGCTGGGACGCGGGTCTGCGTGGGAAGAGAGCTCCCGGCCAGGACGGTTTGGGGGGTGTTGGAAGCAGAATGCACAGGAACAGAATGGGGAGGGAGGGAACAGACCAGAGAGGGGACAGCAGAGGCTTTGTGCAGGAGGGAACAGGTCAAAGGCTGGGAGGAAGCTGGCCTGCCTGGGGATGCCCCGGATGGAGGCCTGGGCTTGAGGACGCACAGCCCGCGGGTTCTGTGGCCTCGCTTGCAGGTGAACATTGCCAGGGGACTGCAGGATGCAAATAAGCCCCAGTTTTGCACAGTGTGACCCAGAGTAGGGACGAGAGCCAAAATCATGGCTGATCTTGTGTTCTAGAAGGTCTTGATGCCCCATTTTACGGTGAGGTTTTGTCTGCTAACTTGTGGAGTTCTTTGTGTCCCCAGAATCTCACTCAATGCCCTGTGCATTGGAGGCACTTGCTGGGGGTTGGGATTTAACACATGAATTTGGGGGCACATTCAGCCCGTAACAGTGCTCACTCAATCTGGCACATTAACCCAGGCAGGAAGGAAAGGGGGTGCAGGTGGGGAATTGAGGCATGAATGTCCCAGAGCAGTGAAGGGGCTGCCCCTTCATGGAGAAGGAGGGGTGCAGAGGAATGTTGGGGCGTCGGTGCCGAACACATTAGCCCCTCTCACGATGAGATCGCCCCACCAGCTCTTGCCTGCCCCGATTTCTCCGGAGCGGGCCGTTCCAGAGAAAAGGTGCAGGGGGAAGGAATCGGTAGGCAGCCGGGAGAAGGATGAGCCACAGCGACCTGCTCACGAAACGTGGCAGCATTTCCCAAACCCTGGGGAGGGGCCCCTTGAGTCTCGGTACATTTCATGGACCCCTTAGGCCAAAAGAAATAACCAACAGTTCCATTTATTAATAAACAGTTTATTAAGGATTTATGTCTTAATTACTTAGTATCTGACAAAGTCACACACACACACACACGGGAAAAAAACAATACTGTTATTGTTCTTAACCATACTTACTTAATTTTGGGGTGTTGGCACTTGGGCATTTCGCCGCGGACTTAGGTGGGTCTCTCGCTTCTTCCACAGTGATTTCCACACAGTGCATGCTTTTGCTCCCAGCGACCACCAGCACCCAGCTCTGCAGAGGCAACATGGTGCTGGGTGTTGGGTGTGCGGTCAACCCCGAAAACACCAGGGGCGCCGTGTGCGTGCACTGTGGGGCTGGGCACCTCGGCGCACAGTTGGGGACCACAGGGTCGGGAACCAGGAGGCGTCCGGGGCCGGCGTGGAGAAGTGGGGGTGCTAATCTTCAGGCTCGGCTCTGCAGCGGTCACTTCGGGTCCTCCCGGCTCCTGCGCTCCGGGCACCCGACGTGGCTGAGGCGGGGATCTCCTGCGTCCTGGCCCCCGTGTCTCCCTCCAGACCAGGGGTCCTTCCTCACCTCCCTCAGGGATCATCCTCTGCACGGCAGCTGCCCCCCTTATTTCCATACAGAAATCGCCTCGAGGTTCCGTCCACAGCCCTGCCCCTGACCGCTGACCTGATGCGGAGTGAGACCCCCCCACCAAGCCCCCTCTCCAGGCCCTCTCTCTGTGATAGCTGGTGGAACCTCAGTCTGACCCCCCGACCTCCCGCCGAGCCTCCTGTTCCACAGCCACCTGGGACCTCCGACCCCCCTTCATCGGCATGATTTCCTTTCTGTGTTCACAGGCTTCCGGGACAAAGGGTGCAGGAACCTTCCAGACCGTTGTTCGCTTGTGTGGCTCGTGCCTCAGGCTCAGGTGCACACAGGCCCGGGTGGGGTGAGGTGCCGCCCCTGGGCCTCACTGGCCTGGCGGCCCCAGCACTGACGTCAGCGGGGCTCCTCGGGGAGCGGACTGGCCCTAGCGCTCGAGCTGCATGGACTTGGAGGAAGAACAGACATCTCCCCGCACCGTCCACGGCGGCTACAGACTCGGCACTCGGCTGTGGGGCCGTGGAAACACTCAGAGACTTAACTCCCCTCCCCGACGTTCCTTAATTGTGGAGGTGAGGCAGGCGGGTCGGAGGGCAGACACCTGCCGAGCAGGCAGGTGCACGCCCAGCGGCAGCAGGGAGAAGATACTGGTGCAAGCACAGAAAGTCCTCGAACTGCCCGGCTTTCGGGGGGGGGGGCACCAGGCTTGGCCTCAAACACAGGTGGGGCTTGGGGAGGTCACAGGAAGAGTCTGGACCAAGTGGAAATCCAGAACTGGGATGGCAGAAGGGGTGGGAGTTTAGGGTGTTTGGTCGGGACAGTGAGACAGGAGGGTGGAGGCTGGACAGACATTATGGGGCCTGGTCCCCAGGGTCGGGGGGAGCCAGGCCAAGTGTGTGGACTGGGTGTTGCAGACCAGCTGGGAGGACGCGGGCCCCAGGTTGGGGGCGTCCCGCGTTTCCATCTTCGGTTTGTTCTGCCGGCCCGCGTCTCAGCTTGGTGCCTCCCTTTAAGCTTGTTTTGCAAAGTGTTGTGCTGCTGACCACCTGGGAGCCCGTCTGTGCGTCACGAAGGCCTGCTGCCCCCTGGCACCCGCTCCCCAGCACGCACAGGTGGGCCGGCCGCGCCCGCTGCCAAGGGCTGGAGCCCAGAGAATCTCCACCTGTGGGCTGGCCACTCAGGGCGGGGGGCGGGGGAGGGGACGGCGCCAGGCCCTCACTGTCCCTGTCACTCGCCGTCCCGGCCGTGTGCGCTCACGCACACTGCACGCCTGACACACGCTGAACACGCATCCACCCACCACACAATCTACACGCACATGACACGCACAGCACACAATAAACATGCAACACACACAGCACACGCTCTACGACACTGCACACACGGCACACTCTAAACACACACTACGACTCTACACGGCACGCGCATGCCACACGCGTGATACAGAACACGCACACACACGCCACACGTGTGATACAGAAACGCACACACACGCATGCCACACGCGATACAGAACACGCACACACACGCCACACGTGTGATACAGAAACGCACACACACGCATGCCACACGCGTGATACAGAACACGCACACACACGCCACACGTGTGATACAGAAACGCACACACACGCATGCCACACGTGTGATACAGAACACACACAACACGCGCACGCCACACACGTGATACAGAACACACGCACACACATGCCACACACGTGATACAGAACACACACACACACACACACACACACACACACACTGCCCTTCGTGTGCTCTTGCGGGTGGAATTTATTTCCCTCCACTTCCAGGCTCCGCAAACATGTTCAGGACCTCGGCAGGTTGGCTGAAGGTGATTCCGTAAGTCCCGTGAATTATTCATATACAATGAGCATTCCATCCATTTGCGTTTCTAATGGGACTTCTGTGCCGTCCCCAGCCTTGCTCACACAACACAGGAATGGAACTTTTGGTGGCACACGTGTGGCTTGGGATCCTCAGGGCTTGTGGCACCAGGGAAGGAAGAACAGATGGCAGCCAGGCCAGGCGCAGAACAGGACACGGGCCCACTGCCCGGCCCCCAACGCGCCTCTTCCCTCCGCGGAAACCAGCAGTGCGGGCTGTGCTGTGGGGGCCAATTTCCATCAGTACCTGAGGGGGAAACATTAACTCAGTGAGGTGACAGGGATGCAGGTATTTTATACTGAGGACTCGCCACCTGCTTGCCGAAGGAATCGGAGTCCACGCGGACGTGAGAATATGTTTTCATAATCATTGCTTCCCTGGGAAAAGCCACCGAGTCCTGCTCCGCAAGCCCCCCTCTTGGTGGACAGAACCACCATCCCCTGCTGCGCAAGCCAGAGATCTGAGGTCTTGCTGCTCCTCACCTTCCCTGGCACCTACATCCTACACAGCCAGGAACTGTCCCCCTATTTCCTTCATTTCCTCACAACCCCTAATCACAAAGTTTGGAAATACTCAAGGTCACGGCACCTCAATAAGAAAGAAATGCACGTTAAGAGGTGTCATGTACGGCCTAGATGGTTATGTACCTAAAGGCCACCTTTGATCCTTCAGTCTATGAACATGTACTGAATGCTCACTCCGTATTAAGCGCCACAGTAAGGGCTGGGATCGAGCAGTAAAACCTCGCCAAGATACCCCTGCCTTCATTCTGCCAGGAGACAGGCAATAAGCAAAGAACAGAATCAAGATCTTATATACAAAATCACAATAAAGATTTTATAGTGTTTGTCTTTCCCCTGGGGGCTCCGCGGGACACACTCTGGTTGGTGACAATGTGAGCTGTTGGGTGTCCCCTTTCTGTGGCAAGATTCTGATCGGGTCCCAGGAGCATCTTCTTCTGGGAGGCCAGAATGACAGTTGCTGCTGACTTCCCGTTCTTGCTGCTCACGAAGGGCCGGTTTCATTGGAACTTGGGAGACGGGTAATTGGGGGGTCGAGGTCGTTTTCCTCTAAAACACACAGTGCAGTCGAGCCCCCGCACTCTGGAGGGTCCGACGCGAAGAGCAGCACCCGATTCCGTGACGTTTGGGGCAGGAACTGGAGCACCAGCCTCGGGGGCTCGCTGCCAAGGCCACAGCGTGCTCAGCAGCGCCCACAGACCACCACTCGCAGCCCACCCTGCACCTGCCACCTGCGTGGTCTGGACCACTCGGCCGGCTTGCTCGTGTGTGAGACGCCTTCGTGGTTCTGAGCGATCTGATGAACTCGTGTGCAGATAACGTGCACGGTGTTTCTGGCACAGACCCCGACGTGAAAGCTCACACTCAGTTATAATGACAAGAGCAGTTTTTATTTCTGAAGCCAGTAATGCCTTGACCCAGCAGGATACATTGCCGATGGTAGAGTTCCAGGCTCCGTGGGAGGAAACGTTTTGATGCCCCATCCCTCACACCAACCCGAAGCCACATGTTTTGCCACAATGGCGGTCCGTTTGTCCATCCGTCTTGCCCATGACCTTTCTGAAATGTCGTGTGTGTGCTTGCTCAGGGTTCTTCAGCCACGCTTCCCCATCAGAAAGTACTCGGATCGCCAGGTAGGACGGCTTGGTTCTTGGGAAGATCATTCCTGCAGGTGGAGGCAGGCCTGCGTGCTCGCCTCCCTCCCAAACTTGCACTCTGTGAAGCAGAGTCTGCTTAATACTCGTGTGTGCGTGTCACCAGTCCAAGCCGCTCATGACAGCATTCTCCAGCCCTCACAGAGAACGGAGTTCGCTCAGAGACTCTTGGTGACTAGAGTGGTGCCATGTGCATCTGCTGGGATCGTGACTGGCCACGGGGGACTGGTTTTCTCCTTGGACATGGTGACACCTGGGTCTATGCCAAGGTACTTTGACAAAAGCATGAAGGTAGTAGAGAGTGGGCGTGCTCGGGTTAACATTTTCTTTCTAATTAATGAGAACAGCTTTAAGAGCCTGTTTTCATATGGCAGGAAAGATGGCCAACGTGAGCCTCAAACCTACATTTCTACAGCCCATAACTTAAAAGTGTAAGAGTCCCATGTGTTAGGGTTCTCCAGAGACACGGAACCAATAGAAAGAGAGAGAGAGAGAGTGCGTGTGTGTGCGCACGTGGTGATTATGGAGGCCAAAGCCCAAGATTTGCAGTTGGCAAGCTGCAGACCCAGGAAGCCAATGATGTGGTTCTGGTCCAGAGGCGGGCAGGCTCTAGACCCAAGAAGATCTCACATTTCCACTGAGTGTGAAGACAGGAAAGAACCCCCGTCTCAGCTCAAAACAGTCAGGCAGGGGGTGTCCCACTTGCCTTTGGGAGGCTCAGCCCTTTCTTCTGTTTCTTCACGGGTGGCGTGAGGCCCACTCGCATTGGGGAGCATCTCTGCTTTCCTCATCCGGAAACACCCAGAATCATGTCTGGGTGCCCCGAGGCCTGGTCAAGTTGACTCATAAAATTAACCATCATAATCCTCTGTCTCTTAGCTTCTATTCACCTAATTTAATGTAAGGATTCTGTTGGGCTCTGTCTGGTTCACGTCCACCCCATGGGCCAATCGCTGTGGACAGGGGGACAGGATGGCATCACTGACTCTGCCCTCAAGAAGCAGGTGGGCCATGCGACTGTGTCCTAACAAAACTGTGTAGGAGCTCCGCCCTGGAGAGAGGATGTGGATGCCCGAAGCGGGAAAGAGCCCCCGCAGTTGAAGTTCTATCGACAAATGTATATAGGCGCGTGTAGTCCCATAGTTTATAAGGTGATTTCCTACGTTCGGTTTGACTCTCACAGCCACCACGTGAGCCGAGCGCCTGCGAAACCAGTCCCGTGGGGAGATTCCGCAAGCTCACCCAGCTGGGGTCGCGGAGCTGGAGTGTGCGGGTCACCGATCTGCCCCATCGCGCTCTGATCTGAAGAGGTTTCTGGCACCAGCCAGCGGGGAGAGATGATTTGTCTGGGCTCACTGCCTTTTCCGACGCTGCCTTCTGCCCTGGGTAGCGAAGCGGCCGCCTCCTCTGCCTGAGGGCAAGTGCTTTAGAGACCTCGGGGGCTACGGTGGTGGCGGACCTGCTAAGTCAGGGACTGTTCCTTCAACCTCCCCTTGCACTCCCCCAGCTCTCACCGCTCCCCTCCCCATAATTCCTGACCCGGGCTGGCTTCTCTCCTATTAATTTTGTGCTTTATACTTCTCTAACCACAGCACTTCCATTATTACCCACCTGTGACTTCTAAGAGCAGGTCATTTATCAGAGTTCTCTTTTTGAGTAAATAACTAACTGAGAAATTTATCCCTCCTAAGATGGTTATGAATTCAGGAGTCATCCATCATAGCTGAATGTGTGCAATTTAGGAGTCTCTTGGAGAGAGTGTTTTAAGGCGCAAAAAAAAAAAAAGTTTTCAATGGTAGAAGCGGTATCATCTATGCTTCCAAGACCAGGACTGATGTGGTGGCCTCAGAGCACAGGCCGGGGCTGGGAACCAGGGTCTGAGACCACCTGTGGGATTTCAGGTGCCCATCACCAGTGGGGGGCTCGCCACCCCCACAGAGCGGCTGTGCGAGCACTCAGCTCTTGGCATACTGAGATCCACAGTGGGATCCACAGATGGAGTGAGTGGGAAAGCAAGCCAGAGAGAACCCAGGGAGCACAGTCACCTCCCTGGCCGTTCACTCATCCGTGGCCCACCTTCTGGACTCTCTGCAGCCTTGGCTCCTTCCCGGCCCCAGGTGCCTGGGGTTCCGCCGGTAATTGAATTTCTTCCCTGAAGGCTTTTGATGCTCCAGATGCTCCTTTCTGTTTTGAGTTGAGGAGTCAAAACTCATCCCCTGGCTTGGCTTTTTCAAGTGCTATTTAGGGAAATCTGTGATTCCACTCAACAAAACTTTAGGAGAACGTGGAGAGGCTCGTTTCCACCCCAGGCCTACTGTTTAAAAATAAGACAAAAGGCAGGAATGAATGGCTTTGCAAGGGCTCCTTCTCGAAAGGCTGCCCTGGAGCCTACCTCTGCTGATGGAAGTCACAGCCCTGACCTGTGCGCTGGGGGAGGACAGCCAAGGAGCCGGGGATGGGCAAGGCGTCCGGGACAGCGTCCACATGGAAGAGTCTCCTTCCAAATCACAGTGTGGAGCTCCGACTCACTCGGGCAGCAAGGGCTCAGCTCCTTGGCCTGCCACCAACACCCTGAGAGCTCTGAGCGCAGACAATTTAACAAAGACGTCCCTCTCTCCACGTCCAGTTCTGTCCTTTACTTTTCCCCAGCTGGTAGAGCGATCTGCTAGAATGTGTTCTCAAGACTGGCTAGCACCAAGGTTTAACGTTTGAATTGTACTCTGTCTCCTGGATTTATTACCCATATTGTCCAGACCTAGGGAGCCCTTGATAATTAAATCTCAGTATGATGTCAAATTATTAAAGTTTTGTCTTCAAAGTTTGTACTGTTTTAAGAAAAGTAAATGAAATGGTCGTCATTCATAGATGTCTCTTTATACTGTTCTGTTTTTACTAAACTTAATTATTGAATCAGGGACCTAAAAAGAGTTCAATCTGTGGTTTAAAAGAGAAGAGAATGTTTGCAGTACGTATTGTAATGCCCTCTTTCTATTTTAGAAGTCCATCTGCTATTAAACGTAATGCTTTTGTCCATCAATTTCTCTGCTTTCTCCTTAAGTAAAATTTGTGATTTTCCAATCTGTGATTCTCAAGTGAAAAGCAATAATGCATAAAGAATTCTTCATTTCAGAAAAATGACAAGTTAACATGGAATCCTTCCTAGTTCTTATTGTTAATCCATTCCCTGAGCATT
Organism: Phoca vitulina; assembly: GCF_004348235.1. Lineage (NCBI taxonomy): Eukaryota > Metazoa > Chordata > Mammalia > Carnivora > Phocidae > Phoca > Phoca vitulina. The sequence goes on along the minus strand of NW_022589783.1, from coordinate 4,327,787 downwards.
TACTAATTGAGGACCTACTCTGTGCAAAGCACTAGACTGGAAGTGGGTGGGTAATAAAGATGAATAAAACGAGACCCCATCTTCCTGGAGAAAATGTGAGTCTCTGGAAGGCTGCCGAAAAGGAAGAACCATATCTAGACAAGGAGGCTCAGGAAAGGGTATGATGGCCTCTGGACTTACTTGACTCCCCAGCTGATGTCACCCCAGCCTTGGGGGACCCATGAGTTCTGTGCTGAGAAGGTCTTTCTGGGCTTCCCATCGAAAGTCTGGCTAAAAGCTGTAGAGGGCAGTTAGTGGAAGATTCACATGCGAGATGTTCCTCCAAATTCCTACCTCCTCTTCCTGCTTCTCACTTAGCAACATTTCTTCACGAGCTCCAAATACCTTGGTTTGGACCTCTATCTGCCTCATCTACAAAGGAAAACCACAACAAAAAACAACCAGACATTTGAGGAAATCCTGTGGCATAAAAAAGAAAAATTGAGGTAAGTAGAACCACGAACAGAAACAGAGAATTAGGGAAAGAAAAGAAACATTTAACATCTTCTGTAAGAAAATGCAGGAACAACTTAATATGTTTGCAAAAATAAAGAAACATGGTATGAGAAAGGTTCAACCAGAAAACAAGAATTAGCTCTTGGAAGTTAACATAGAATCATGTGTGTTATGGGAGAGGGTGCTAATTATTCAATTTAAGGGTTCAAAGGAAAGTCTGAGGAAATCCTCCAGAATTTAGAGAACAAAAATCAAGAAATTATATGAAGAAAGATGAGGGCCAGAGTTTTAATCCAGAAGGCCTAATATTTAATTAATAGATGGTAGGGAGACACCAAAGGAAGCAGGAAGAGCTAATAATCAGATAAATAATACCAATAATTATCCAGGACCAAATGAGATTGAGCCTTCACACTGACAGGCCATCAAATATCAAGTGGGATTAATGAAAAGGTGCCCATATCTGGATGGGCATTTAGGAGCTTTTAGAATGTCAGTTAAGGAGAAGCCATAAAAGCTTAGAGAGAACAACTCTAGCAGGTGACCCACAGAGAAGAGAGGTTCCAGCTGGCCTCAGACATCTCCTCACCAAGGACCCATGAACACGAATTAATCCTCAAATCTCAATCAATCATCAGAACTTTTAGGAACGTTACTCTGAATCTCAGTCCTGTACCAGGAAACCCCTCAATCATGTCTAAGAACAGAATGAAATCACTTTCAGCTGAAAGAGAAAAAGAAATTGCCTTCCAAAGCCTTCCGGGGGAGTTTCTTGAATTCCTACGTCAGCAAAACGGGTCTGAAAATGAAGGAAAGGGAATGTGTGGGTCATCAGAAACAGAAAGTAACGCGTTCCCTGGAAAGAAATCCTGGGATGACGGCTTGGTTGTTGCCCTGGGGAGAAATATGTCCGAACGAGAGTAGGAAGTCCAAATGAGCTTCCAAGAGTGTCTTTAAGAGTAACGGGCTCCACACAGTGTGCAGAAGACAAGGATGGGACACAGTGGCACCCCCCCCCCCTTAAAGTCCATATGAAACTCCAGGAAAAAATGTACAATGTGAGTTAGTCTAAACTAAAACACAGCATGAAGACCTTAATCTATTCCTGTCCTATGAAGAATGAAGACTTGCCTCTCACTTCGATCCTACAGATTCTGGTGTTCAGTGACAGCAATTGTGACACCGGAATTCTAGAAAAGCAGGAAATACTATTTCCTATTTGTAATAGCATGACCACATTATTTTTTCAAATTTTAGGGTTAGGTTACAGACAAAGCCTGGAAGGCTCAATTATAGATACTAAAGAGAAAGTAAATGTGATCAATCTTGATAAAATGTAAAGGTACGGTATACAGAATTTGAGGGTAGAGAAGTACAAATTTACTGATACATCGAGTGGGTTCAAAAAGAGACTGATGAAGACTGACCAGAAAAAAAAAAAAGAGAGAGAAATAGACTGGAAATAAAAGACGTAAGTTTGAAATGAGGCCAATTAGAGGAAAGAAAAACAGTGACCTAATTAGAACAACCAGAAGGAGCAGAAGACAGAAATCTGTCTGGGTGTGCTGGGCCCTTGACTCTCACAACCAGCAGTCAATGAGAAACCAAGCAATAGTGATTCAACATACTATTTAACAATACGGAAATAATTAAAGGAGAAGAATCAAAATTGCATGTGGCAACACATGGCTATCCCCTGGAATGGGGCAGAGGAATGTGTCCTAGGACTTTTCATGTTCTTATTACATGGCTTTTAGTATATGTTCAAGCATTACTTTAATAAGAATCATTTATTAAAATTTGCTCCTCAACTAAAGACCCTTGAGACATCTTGACCACATGCGCAACCTTGTTAGTGGGAAAACCAACAATAATATATTGTATGTATACAGATATATACACACATGTATATTTCATCATCTATGAAATGTATCATCTGCTGTATAAATCTCTCCTTGTGCACAGTCTTTGTGGAAGCCCTGACCTTTGCCTAAATAATGTTCTTGTTCTATCTCACAGATTATTTATTTAGATTTAATTTATTCATTTATTTTATTGCCTTGCCTGTCTGAGAGTTATTTTGTCTCCTGAAGTCTATGTAGCATAGCTTATTTCTGATCGGCTACATGTGGATTTTAGAATTCAAAGGGTTTTCCCCCATTTCCAAATTCCAAGGGCCACTTTACTTTTTTTCCCAAGGCAGTTAAGGGAAAATTAGGAAGGGGGGTGGGGATTTAGTAATCACAAATATTATATGGATTATCCAGTTAGCATATGTGTAGATGAGAGTGTCTACTATCCCTAATGACTGGGGTGGGGTAGGAAACAGAGGACATAGGGGCAGTAATTCAGGGACAAACCAGCAAATTCTATTTTCCTGGACATTCTGATTTTGTCCTGGACACTCTTCTTACAGGTGCTGCTCCCTGCTAATGTGTATAGGAAATTCTACCACCAATCCTGCTTGGGCATAAAAGAAAATGGCTAGCCTAATATATTACCTCCAACAAATTACCATCCTGCCTATTAGTCTCCACTTCCTCACCTGTAAACATGGGGATCATAATAATTATCTTGCAGGACTATTGTGAGGATTGAATAATAAAGTCAATGTAAAGCACCACCTATCAAATACTGAGTCCCAGATGCCAGATTTTACATAATAAGACTATGATTTTCTCAATGCTGAATGCCCAAATGGGATTCATTTGTACGCTTAAGTAGTCCACATTGCCAAGATGGCCAAAGGGTTCTTTTACTCAGTGAACCCTAAAACCATCTTTGAAAAATTACCAAGCATACGTGACTTCAGATTAGCAATTCCCAAAAGATACAGAGAGTAGATAGAACAAGATCTTGGAGATGGGGGCAAGAGTGTAACAAGAGGTCATATGTTTTTAAAAAAGGTTGAGAGAGTAACTCCCTGAAGATTCTCATAAAAATATTATTCTGGGGGCACCTGGGTGGCTCAGTTGGTTAAGTGGCCGAATCTTGATCTTAGGGTTGTGAGATCCAGTCCTGCATCGGGCTCCATGCTCAGCAGGGAATCTGCTTACCATTCTTTCCTTCTCCCTCTGCCCCTCCCCCATCTCTCTCTCTTTCTTTTTTTTTAAGATTTATTTCTTTAATTGAGAGAGAGAGAGAGCTTGAGAGAGAGAGAGAGAGAGAGAGATTACAAGCAAGTGGGAGGGGTAGGGGGAAAAGCAAACTCCCCACTGAGCAGGGAGCCCCATACGGGACTCAGTCCCAGGACTCTGGGATCATGACCTGAGCCGAAGGCAAACGCTTAATGGACTGACCACCCAGGTGCCCTCTCTCTCTTTCAAACAAATATATAAATCTTTAAAAAAATATTATTCTGGTACATAGAAGTCACTTTGTAGGTATTTATTATCTATGATCCAATAGATAGAAGGCATGAATTCTCCATACCACCAAAAAATATAGGTTTTTCACAGTCTCTATCCATAGATATTTAAGTTAGCTCTTCTGATTTGCCAAGTCCGTCAGACTGCAATTGTCTGCAGTTTTTAAAATGCCATCTGCTGGGGCGCCTGGGTGGCTCAGTCGTTAAGTGTCTGCCTTTGGCTCAGGTCATGATCCCAGGGTCCTGGGATCGAGTCCCGAATCAGGCTTCCTGCTTGGTGGAAAGCCTGCTTCTTCATCTCCCACTCCCCCTGCTTGTGTTCCCGCTCTCACTGTCTCTCTCTCTCTGTCAAATAAATAAATAAAATCTTTAAAAAAAATAAAATGCCATCTGCTTTTTGATGAGAACCTGACATTTAAAGAATTCCAAGCTCATGTCATTGTTACTGTAAGAATTAGGAGCTACTCTTGTAGCTAATTCTGCCACATCTGGGATAATGCATGCCATCCATCCTAGCTCCACCTGCCCGCTGTATGCTAATTTAGGCAAGGGAAAGGGGGCACTACATTATTTGATTACTCTCAACAAAGAGACTATTCCAGAACTTAAATGGCATGACAACTGGGGTGGGGGGGGTTAAGTATTAATAAATAACTAACATTGTGGATTGCACATTTTGCAAGGTGGTTTAACAAAAACTAATGTTTGGATATGGAAATTCATTATACACAAAATTGGTAATAAGACTGGGAGAAGCTTATCACAGTCTACAAATACTTGTTACAGCAGGAGAGCAAGAACTCAATTCAGGAAAACTCTGGGGGCCCCTCCAGCCCCAGAGATCCCCGAGGGACCAGCCATGGTCTCCATATACCAACTGCCTCTCAGTTCAGCTCCCTGGTGGTCCTGCTTCCTATTTCCTGTTTCCTGTTTCCTGCTTCCTGCACAGGAGTTGCTCCTGTGGGCAGCCCCCACCCCAGTCAACTTCTGGCATACACCTCCATCTCCAAGATACTGGCAACTCCATGTGGTTCGTAAGATCTCCACAGAAGGAAAAGGAAGAGTGGAGAAGACACTCCTGCTTTTTAACTGCGCTGGTCTCGAAACAAAACACATGCGTCTGCTCACATTTCATTGCCCATAACGGTGACGTGTGGCAAAGGACCGGGGATGTGTAGCTCCTGGTGTGGCAGCTACTTCCCAGCACCACCGCCACCACACAGAACACAAATCTCTATCCCTGCCACATTGCTGTAAAGGTAGGTGGTGGTGGTGGTTGTTTTTATCTGCTACCTTTATTGAGTAAGCTTGCTAAACTCTGTTATAAGCCCTAAAACTCTATAGAAATTTTATTAAGCTCTATACTTGAGACATGTTTACACTTTCTTGTATGTATATTATACTCCAATAAAAAGTTAAAAACAAACAAACAAACAAAAAAACTAAGTTGGGGTTTTGTGCGGCTAAGGAGAGAAAGACGCATGAACTGAACAGCAATGGGTTACTTGCTTAATCTTCCTAGAACCAAGGGCACAACTTGTAAGTCAGGGATGAAGGAAAGAAACCAATGCTGTTAGTTAGCAAGACAAGAACCGGTTGTACTGCTTTGAGTGATGGGCTCCCTGCACATTGGGAGGCACTTAGAAATATACTCTCCTTCCTCATGGAGCTCTGATAATTAATGTTTTCCTTAGGAGGTTTGAGGGCATGTGTCTGTGTGTCTGTATGAGACTGTGTGACCATTTAAAATGTTATTAGCTACTGTGTAATTTAGAAAGTTTCTGTTTGTGCTCCTAAACCAACGCAGGTATGTATTCATCCCCTATATCTTGGTCAATATTGCATTTTGTCACTTTTAAAAATATTTGCAAATCTGATAGGTAAAATATCATCATTGCAACTTTCAGCCTTACCAGTAATAAAAGAAACACAATATGTTTATCTACCATTTGCAATTTTATGATGAATTGCCCATTCATGTCCTTTGCCCATTTTCCACTTTGCAACCTCATCTTTTATTTCTTAATTGATCTGTGTGAAACATGGTACAACAGACAGTGGATTAGATACCATAAAATATAAATTTCTTCACAGGTTGGCATTTGTGTTTAACCTTTTTATTGCAGTTTTTCTGTATAGAAGTCTAAAACTTTGTCATGCTCAAATTCATTAATCTTTTTTTAGTGTTTCTGACTTTTGTTATGAGAAGATGCTGGATTATATAATTCAGATTCAATAACAATCAAGATAATAACATATTGATTTTGTACTCTTGGGTTGAATTATTTTACATTTTAACATTTGATCCTTTAATGCTTTGTTTCTATGTGAGCAATGAGGTAGAGATAAAGTTTTATTCTTCTTTGACAATGGCTAGCCAGTTTTTAAGGCTATTTATTATTAATCCATTTCTTCTCTGCCACATACTGAGCATCCTTATATGCTAGGGGCAAATACAAATATGTGTTAATGATTTTTAAGAGATGAATTTTGACAGGAATGATTTTAAAAATAATACTCCATCTGGTTAGGCATTTGAGATACAAGTTCCAAATAACCTTAATTTCTAGCAACTCATAGAGGGAAATAAATAGTATCGCTTCACTGGATGCAGGAGTACAGTGGCTTCTGTGGTGTTGGGTTATTGGATGAGTATGCTGAGTGCCTATCATATTTAGGAACTTTGGACACATGAGTGTCCCAAACACACAACATCTCTGACCCTGTGGAGCTTGTCTTTTCTTGAAGTTTATCCTATATCAAAATCCCTATGAGTCCATCATGTTGAACGGATGACCCTGAATACTGGCTCAATGGCTCCTAGTTTCTTGGGTTATATTATTGTCCTGTCGATGTAGAGATGTTTCTGGAATGTCCCATTCATATGGGGGTTTTGATAGGATTGGCAACACTTCTTTATCACAGCACTACCTTGGGAGGAATAAGAAAGAAGGACCATCTTCTTGCAGGAAAAGATTGAGTACTTCTCTCTTCAGGACCCATTATGGACGTGGGATGGATTTCTAAGCTTTGGATGCCTCAGTCACATTTTCTGAAAATTCTTTTGAGGTTTTTCAGAAAAAAGAGTCAGTGTTCTCCCTCTGGGTAGCTTCTATCCTGTTTTCAGTGGATTTCTGTTTGGAGATTTTGTCGAACTGCAAATTCTATGAAGATTTTATTAGTTTTACCTGAGAGGACATTATGCAGATGGTGAGGACTAAATAATGAATTAAAATTCCTCTACATTAATATTTATTAACCTAGATACTTTGAGTATATCTCTTCTTGCCAGACCTAAGCAAATGACACTGGATGGATAGCGCAGTCCACTGGATATCACTGAGGTAGTCTTTACTAATAATGTCATTACTGGCCAAGTTTTCCCCAAAGGAAAACAGTTTGGCTACTGGGATGATCCATGCTGGCAGAAATTGAATAACTTCTAGGTAAGAAAATTAGCTGATTTATTCCGTTTACTTATCTCTGCCTTCTCTGGGCTCCTCGTCCATACAGATTATCACATAATTATCTACTGTCTTGCTTGGTTCATTAGGTACTGGGAGTGTGTGTTTGTGTGTGTGTTTTCTCTTTAAGTAGATTTTAATGCTGCTTCAGGAAGGGCTCAATCTTGCTTGTTGCTTCCTTTTACCTTTGTCCAAATATCTGGAAACTCAACTCTGGAGGGACAGAAGATACTCCATAGTTAGTTTGAAGTATGTATCAGTCAGCTCATGTTGCATAGCAAAACTCACTTCAAAACCCAGCAGTTTATTTAGTTCATGATCCAATGGGCTGGCACATTAGGTGGAGCTCAGCTGGGCAGCTCTTCTGATCTCCACTGACCTTGTTCGTGTTTTTGTGATCAGCTTCGTTCTGCTAAGCATTGGTGAAGTGCCACGCAGGGCTCCTGAGGTCTCCGCTCAGAAGGGGCACACTGTCTCTTCAGTCACATTCTGTTAGGAAAAATAAGTCCCAGGGCCCTCTCAGACTCAAAGGGAAGGACAATTGAAGCCACTTCCTAACCAGATGACCAGAAAGTCATATAGCAATGGGGGTGGCTACAGAATAATTCTTCCACTTTGCAATCTACCACATGGTGCAAATATAATTTTGTTAACAAATTATGACATATGAATTATACATAGATGGATTAATCTAAAAAAAAATCCCAGTGACTGTCTTTGGTATAAGAAATGTTGATATCAAAAGTAGAAACAATACGGATCTTAGGGATGCATCTGATAATAGCATGCCAGTCCCCTGCTTCTTTCTACATTTTCAAGTGAAGAAGTCTCGAGAACAACTCCAGTCTTACTTAGGAAAATTATTTTCCAGGACTAGAAGGGCTGGAGCCTGGGCGTTTCTCTCTTCAAACCTAGAGACTGATCTGGTAAGCCTGGCACAGCCAACGGTGTAGAAAAGAAAGTGCCGATGGCTTCCCCTGGGCAGACAGAAACTTGCTCAAGCATTTCCAGGCCTGCAAACTTCATTTAATGCATTTATTCTTAGAAGTAGAGATACTGTGGGGGAAAAATCAAGGGAGTTCAAACACTCAGAATGAGATTTGAATCCTTGAAGAGCCTTGTGATCCTGGCCTCGCTAATTAATGTCTTGGAGCCTCAGTTTTCTTATACACGAAACATGGAGGTAACTCGGGGTTGTTTCGAAGATTAAACATACAGCATGAATATAGCGTTCGGCGCATGGTAGGCATCCAATAAATGTTCATTCCCACTTTTCTCTTTATCTACTTGAGCTTTCTTGTTTCTGTTGTTATTGTTAAGGTTTCAATTTTTTACTTTCTTCAGTGTTGGGTGTAAGTGCAGGCAGAGTAAATGTTGCTTTCATGTTATGGTTTAAACAGTTCCTGAAAAACCCCACCTTGTTCCCATCCTCCCCCCGCGGCCAGTCACACGAGGCAGAACAACAGAAGGGGGGCCTCCTTGCAGCAGAAAAGCACACCGGCCACACAGCCCCCGACCCGGGAACACATGACCCCGCTCTCGTATCTCCCTCCCACACCCAGTCGTGAGCCCACAGGTCCTGCCGCTTCTACCCCCAGCCCCAAGGTTGCACGTCCTCCTGTGCTTACCCGAGGCAGCGTCTGGCGCAGTGTGCTGAACGTGCTCCTCGACCAGCCTCCCCAGCGACAGGGAATGTCTTGTGAGGGCCGGCTCAGAATTTTATTTACGGTTGTAGCCCCTGCTCGGTGCGGTTCAGTGCCTAGTTCAAAGCAGCGGCTCCAATTACGTCCATAGGGTAAATTAATTACCTACATCTTTTAGTGAAGGGATTTTTCATTAAAGTATGAATGTGCTAATGACTGGATAGGGAGTACTCTAAATCCCCAGATAGTAACAAATCATCGCATCCCACCCCCTTTCAGGTATTTCTTATGTATGCAAAGGACAAGGTGTACTGAATTGAGGTAACGGACTGAAATTTTCTCTGGCGTATGAATAATAATGGTGTCCACAAATTACCTTTGCATGGTGCTTATATCTTAAGAGGTGTCCATCATTTTTACTGCGCTCTAAGTCTTTAGTGCATTAGGAAAGCTTACCAATTAGCAGGTAATATTCACCCGGGCAAGACAAGCGTGCCCACTGTAGGACGGGCATTGGTCTTGGGAGTAGCGTCCGCTCAAATCTTCCAGCAGAGAAAGGTGAGACACAACTCCATCTGCAGCTAAATGGGGGGCAGGACATTTGAATTACGGTTGGCGTCTTCTCAATTATTTATTTTCCTGGCAGAAGTTACTGAGGAACAGATTGAGCTTTAAAGGAGTTAAGGAAACTCTGAGGAACACACACACACAGAGACAACCATCAGACCCATTGTCTGTTTGCTCAGCACCTGCTTATGTGATCCACAGCAGCACCAGAAAAGTGTAACGTTAACGAGAAGGATCCAAACGCGCAGTCGCGGGAGCTGCTCCAGCGGCCAGGGAGCGAGCTGGGCTCGTGTGTGTCCTAGCACACACGCGTCCTTCACACCCAGGCTACCAAAGAGACAATGTGTGAGTGACTGGAAGGGGCCACGGCACAGTCCTAATGTGGTGATGCCTCCAGGACACGGGCTGGGGCTCCTGAAAATGTCATACACGATTCTGATTAATACGCATGCACACATTCTATATACAAGAGCATAGCCTTCAGCATCACTAGGTTACATCATGACCTTTTTTCATTTCTTTCGTCTTTGGATCCTAGGGATGCTGAAGAACACAGTGCTATTCAGGTATTACCAATTTATCCTCTTCCAGATTATTCCCAGACAACCTTCTTCTTTGAGCCTAACTCTCCAGACACAAGCTTGGCCCGTGGAAGGTGTGGTGGTACCATTTCTTCCTCTTCTTGGCGTTAAGGTCCTCCTGGAGTATCCTCCTGGATACCAAACATTCCCAGAATGATGAACCCACTTCCTTCTGAGCAGGGGGTCTGAGTGGACCTCTTAGGGCTGATGCCCACAAAAGAATGAAGGGTCTGCCAGCATCAGTCGGGAAGCTCCCAGGGAAGGAAGGGGGTGGTTTGCTGCAATTCAAACTGTCGTCATCACTCTAAGACACAATGGGATTAATATTCTGCTGCCAGCATCCTGGCTTCTGCGTCCAGATGAAGATTTCGTCAGCACCACCTTCCCTCGGGAATTTCCCTCCTTATAATCCTCTCCAGGGTCCCAGTTTTTATGCTTTCAAATTCATTCTTCTTCTTGACTTCAAGGTCCTACTCCATGGCTACAGCTTCTTCCCTGACCCTCCCAGTGCCCTCCCTCACCCCTGCCGAGGGCTTTCACTCCCCTCCTCCCTTCCCCCTCAAGTCCACTCGTTCTTTAGGACTCGGTTCCAGCTGCACACCCACGGGGAAGCCCGCCCTTGACCATTCCTCTCTCCACAACCTCCATGCCTTCCGTGTGTGTGCTGCAGAACCTAACACAAAAGTATATGGTGACTTCACTTATTTACCATCGTTACGTGCTAATAACAGCAAACCATGCCTGCTACCCCGGGAACCTCCTCATGCTCCCATCCCTCCACTCGATGCCTTCTCCACATCAGGCATGTAGTTAACATGTGTTGTGAGACTGGCCAACTGACTGATAGGAAGCACTTACCAACCCTGGTCTGATGTAAGCGTCACTATCATACATTTTATTTAGACTACTGTAAATGCAGTGAATGGGGTTCTTGCTGTGCTTGCCTTCAGAAAAACGCTTTTCCTGATACTTATTACTTCCCTTCACATTTTGTAGATGCCAGCATCTATTCTGGAAATTTCAAAGTGATTTTTTATTATCTATTGTGAGATTTCTCTCGGTTCATGGCTTTGCACCTCAAATACATACATTCATGAAATATCAAAGGAAGAATAATCTCAAACCACATGAGATCCTCTTACAAGTTGGGCAAATTGCATATCATTATGGCACTTGGTATTTTAGATCATTTATTGATATTTTATATAATTTATGTTGAGTACAATTCTTTAGCATATACTTTCATATGTTTTTGAAATATTCTTTTAACAGCCACGATTCTCTTCATTTCAAGTTAAAACACATTTCTTTGGTCTCCACTGGGTTCCAAGTGCTGTGCTAGGAGTTAGGAACAGAAACGCAGGTGAAAGCATGCCCTCTACTCTCAAGGCGTTCACGGTGCTCTGGGGAGGGAGTCAGAGATGTCTCTGAGACCCCCTGACCCACCCTGCAATGACACTAACAGGACAAGAGCAGGGCGCCAGGGCAGGAGGGAGATGCGCTGTGGCCGATGACACAACCTTTACTGGTCCCGTCTCTGTACGAGTCAGGCTCTGTAGCTGATAGAACTGCATCCCACATCCACCAGATGTTTAAACATCATTTATGGAAATGCATGGTAGATATTTTACAAGGTGCTTTTTTATAAAAGGTGAATCCCTGATTAAAGCTTGACATCGTGGGGAAATATCTTAAGTCAAAAAAAGCAGGCTTGTACTGCACCAAGCCAAAATACTTAAAACCCCACAGTATCTGTCACACTGTGGGGACCACACTGCGGGGCGGGGTGGAGGGGGGCACGCACACACGTTGCCACATCCACTCAGGGAAGGAATTCCTTGGCTAGATGTGCATCCGAGCCTGGGCAGTGACAGGCAACAGAAGTGCATTCAGAGGTGGGCCTCCTGCCCACGAGGGGTCCAGCTGGTGTCACCTAAGCACTTACCATCTTGAGTCCCTGCATTTCCGGGACGCTCATCCCCAGACACCCTGCACCTTCTGGTTCTCTGATCTATCTAGCTAACAAGGAGTGTGTCTGACAAAATCACTTCTGAGTGAGATCTGAGCTTTGCTCTGTGTTACCCTCCCAGGGCGAACATGGTTTGTTTATGAGCATCATCTAATACCTATGTGGCAGTCTGACACCTTTTATCTTGTTTGTACCTTACTGTGCCACTGACGACTGTTAGTCCAGGTGTGACCATCACTGTGACATAGACAGGAGACTGAGAACAGCGAGTCTGAGTCACCGGCCACTGGTGTCCTAGTCGGAAATGCTTTCGCTGTGTCCCTGTTCCCATAACCCATCAAGACACCAAGGCTGCCATCAGCCTGTGGGAAGCATGGAGGAAAGGGATGAAGTTGCATCAGCCCAAGATGGCCAGTTCACACCTTGGAGGCCATCACGCCAAGTCCCTGGTCCCTAACCACTAAGACCTACTACTGTCCAGCACACCTCCTGTGGTTCCTAATGTGACCATCTGCTGTGCTTCCAAATAGGTCAATAAATCAACAACCAAGGAAAGACAAGACAAGAACCAGACTGCTCCGAGTCTTCCAGAGCCACTGTAGAGAAGCTTCCCCACATTTCATTTCTGGGTCCAGTTCCTCACTGGGAAGCGCCCTGGTGCCAAGGGGCCACCTCTACTCACAAAACCCAGAACCAGGAAGCCCGTCGCCAGCCCCACCCCCGCACCTGTTACTGCAAGCGAGATATTTATCATAGGATGGGATTCTCTGAAAGATCATATGTAATCACGGCATTTCCCAGAATCATTTAGCTTTTGTTTTCTTGTTTCTCTTGAATTGTATTATTAATAATAATATTCCTGCAAAACTTAGCAAGTGAAATGATTTCCTTAATGATGTGGCCCTGTTCTATTTTTAATAAACAGTATTTCTTTTGCTAATGAGTCTATTGTTGATGAGCAATAATATTAGGCATTTCTTTCAGGGCTTATTCTTTTTTTTTTTTTTTTTAATTTGTCTCCAGGTATTTTTTATTTTTTTATTTTTTTTATTGTTATGTTAATCCCCATACATTACATCATTAGTTTTAGATATAGTGTTCCATGATTCATTGTTTGTGCATAACACCCAGTGCTCCATGCAGAACATGCCCTCCTCAATACCCATCACCAGGCTAACCCATCCTCCCACCCCCCTCCCCTCTAGAACCCTCAGTTTGTTTTTCAGAGTCCATTGTCTCTCATGGTTCTTCTCCCCCTCCAATTTCCCCCCCTTCATTCTTCCCCTCCTGCTACATTCTTCTTCTTCTTTTTTTCTTTCTTAACATATATTGCATTATTTGTTTCAGAGGTACAGATCTGAGATTCAACAGTCTTGCACAATTCACAGCGCTTACCAGAACACATACCCTCCCCAGTGTCCATCACCCAGTCACCCCATCCCTCCCACCCCACCCCCCACTCCAGCAACCCTCAGTTTGTTTCCTGAGATTAAGAATTCCTCATATCAGTGAGGTCATATGATACATGTCTTTCTCTGTTTGACTTATTTCGCTCAGCATAATACCCTCCAGTTCCATCCACGTCGTTGCAAATGGCAAGATCTTATTCCTTTTGATGGCTGCATAATATTCCATTGTATATATATACCACATCTTCTTTATCCATTCATCTGTTGATGGACATCTTGGCTCTTTCCACAGTTTGGCTATTGTGGACATTGCTGCTATAAACATCGGGGTGCACATAGCCTTTCGGGTCCCTACTTTTGTATCTTTGGGGTTTTCAGGGCTTATTCTTAAGAGAAAGTATGTGAACCACACAGAGAAGATGACCCTGGAAAAACCCTAGGAACCCAGCGCCTCCTGTGTGTACGTGTCAGTGGGTAAGGTGGGGATGGAGGTAATGTTTCTCAGAGTGAACTTTTGTGGTAAATGGGACATGTCTGTTTATTTTGTGGCCAACGGGAGCTGTCTGCTTGTGTTGGTTGGGAGCCACCCTCTCCCGTGATAGACAAGCTCCTACGTAGAGGGTGTCGGCCACTGCAGTGAACATGGCTTGTTTCTGTTACAGAAATTCCACCACCCAAGCCACTGCCCTCAAACACACATGCACGCACACACGCACTCCTACGAGGGGGATGGCGCTGTCTGTGATGCTCCGGGGATCCTCCCAGCATGCCCCTGGCTTCCTCCTGCGGCCCTTGCTTCCTGACTTTGTCTACTGCTGAGGGGCCAAGTCCACAACTGACATCAGCTATGCTCCAGTGTGCAAAAGGGACATGGACCTCCTGCGGGTGGGGCTGCTCAGGGATCAGGCTCCAGCTTCCACAAGTAGCTCCCTTCCCTTGATCCTCATGCATAGGTCAGCTCAAGGCCAGGAACAGCGAACAGATGTTAGCAATCTAGGAATGATGTGGATGTGTGGCTGACCTTGTCACGTAGCCAAAGGCTTTTTCTCCCTAAAACCAGACTCTGTTTTTGTGATGGAAGCACCTCCTAAAGCAGCAAATAGCAGGCACGTGTGTAAAGCAAATAAACAAGCATCATTAAGTTCCAGGCCGTGTGCTGGGGCTTAGGCTTCCTTTGGCAGGATCCCTACCTTCGACAGCTGCCCCTGGGATTCTGGCAATGAGGGGACATGTTTAGGGCAGTGAGTCCGATGTCCCAAAGTCACTGGATTTGGGCTCTGATATAGCAAGACAGAGTAGAAGATTCAAACGCTGTAGACAAAAATCTTTCTCCCAGGACTTAATCCAGCAAAACGTTCACTCAACCAGAAGGTCCACCTACTCAAGCCCCTGGTTTTTGTACATTGCAGATGCCTCCGGGTTTGAACAATAGGAGTGTAACATCTCCAGGCAAGGCTTGCTGCTCACTGGAAATTAACATGTCTCACAGGACAGTGCAATAAAGGAAAAAATGGCATTTTATGTTGACATAATTATTGTGGTTTCTTTTCAGGGACGTAAATTGTAACAACTCAACTGACTAAATTTAACACAACTTAAAATTATATGTAGTCACTATAGAAAATGGCATAAGCAAGAATCGTCAGAGGAAATGCAACTCTTTAGCTCTTTCAAACTTTTCTCAAACTTTTTTTTTAAGTCCTAGAACTGTTATTCAAATTAAATTTTGTGTGGGGCGCCTGGGTGGCTCAGTCGGTTGGGCGTCTGCCTTCAGCTCAGGTCATGATCCCAGGGTCCTGGGATCGAGTCCCGCATCGGGCTTCCTGCTCGGTGGGAAGCCTGCTTCTCCCTCCCTGCACCCCTCCCCCTGCTCCTGCTCATGTGCTTTCTCTCTCAAATAAATAAATCTTTTAAAAAATTAAATTTTGTGTGAGACTTCATTATTAAAACAAATGCTGGTTTTCCTATGTGTTCCTGCTGTCAAGGCTCTCCGCAGCCATGACCTGTCCTGTCCTGCGTGCTCCCAGGGTTTTTGGGCGCTCACCCTGAGGCATAATTTAGTCCACTGGTCTAGCTTGGGGAGGAGGCAAAAATCTTTGATACGAGGCTGCTTAAGTTCATATCTGGCTCCACCATTGATTAGCTGTAGGACTTCATTCAAATTCTGCCCCCACTACCACTGTGTGCTCTTTACAAATGAAATCAATCATAAGGCTGGACGAGATGCTCGTGCAAAGGGCTAGAGTGGTATTTCACACAGATGCCCCATACATTTACTTATCACTAAAATGAGGTAAGCGTGATCGGTTTTTCAGTGATACGAAAACTCCCAACAGCATGGGTCACTGGCTCAAAACTCTCTGTGAGATGCAGTGAAAAACACAATCCTCTCTGCAAACTTCGAAGCTTAAAACCCATAGATTTGACGTTATTTAAAATAAAAAATTATTACACATTAGTAATACATTACCTTTAAATTAATATTTTTTTAAAATGTCATGTATACTTTATAGGGAACAAAGAGATTTAACTGGATGCTTTCCCACCGCTTCTAATGGGGTCTGTCTGTGCGCTGAGACAGACGGCAACTTGGAGCTTTCTGAAGGAGCCCTTGTGAAGAGCCTGTGGTAAACCGAGGCTTGAGCCCTTCCTGTTGGTTGTGCGCTCTCTCTCTGAGGTGTGCATGCAAATCACAGATTTCTATTCCCTAAACACTTTTGTGAGAGATTATAACCCGAGTCATGGACTCATCTAGAGAAAGCTCAGAGCAGTCCACTTAAGTTCCAAAATGTTCGTGCAGAACAGCTGATGCTCCAAGATTGGGATGGAAGAGTTGTTTCCATTGTTTTCTATCATATTTCTGACTTACACAAACACACAAACACCATGCCGTGTAATGTCGTTGAGCTCATTATTACCTGTAATTATTAACAGGTAACCGTAACATGGAGGAGTTCAGGGAAGACTGGTCAATGGACCCCAGTCCCTCTTCTGTCACGAGCCACTTCCAGGGATGTGGTCATCTTGTTGCCACTTTGACCCCACTGTTCACATGTGGGGTGTTGCATCCCAGATTCTCACTGGAGACACGTCACTCTGGGGGAAATTTCTGAATGACCTGCACATTTGGTTTTTTCCCAACACCTCATTTGTGAGGAAAGGTGGTCCCTCTAGTGAAACCTCATGTGGAGGGCTGGATGACAGATGGGCTTATGTCCTTGTCTCCGGGTGGACCCCACACACAACACTGTCTGAGAATCAGAGGTCTCCTTCAGCCCCAGGGTATTTCTACCATCCTAAACATTCTCTGTCCCCTTTCTCTGCTCTGTTTTCTTAATAGCAATGTCAGCATCTAACATTATAATTCTTTATTCATAGTTTCAGAGTCTTCTCAAATAGAATATAAACCCCGCAGGAGATTAGGGGCTTCTTGTGTTTGCTCAACTCTGGTGCATTAACACATACAATGACTCTTTCTTGCATGTTTCTCTCTTTTTTTTTTTTTTCATTCAAAGCCTGATTGTGAGCCATTCCTACACAGAGTAAAGAGATCCTCTTCTTTGTTTGTTTTTGCTGAAATCAGAGCAAGTGGCCTGGGATAAGCAGAGGACAGCCTAGGGGCTTGGGGAAGAAGAGAAGACACGAGGTGATTTCCTCAGTGGAAAGGAGCCTTGATTCCCAAACGGCCCATGATGGGATGAGAAGCTTCCCTCTGTCCCGATGGCAAGTGGGAGGCAGCTGGGGTCAGGGCAGAGGCTGAAGCCTCAGCCAAACACTTGCAGAATAGGAAATTAATGTTTGAATTCTCTGAACCTAGTTTTCTTTGTGAGGGCAGCAGCTGCAGCACATTTTAATTTGCATGTGAATGAACTACTTCTAAAAACCATCACAAAATCAATTATCCTTTTTTATAGTATCTATGTAAGTCGCCATTTATCAAACCTACCATTAAAGAGAATGGAATTCAAAATAACAAACAAACCAGTCCTAAATCTGCTCTTCAAATGGGTAAATATACCACAGTTGTCGAATTCTGGGTTTGTTTACTACCAGTATGGAAAGGTGCGGTATGAATGCGTGGAAATATTCCCTGGGGTCTCTCCAGGACTCCTCTGAACCCATCCCATGCCCCTCCCACACTCCAGGTCCCCTTTCCCATTCTTCCACCCTCCTGCTATGAAATGCCATCTTCCGGAACATCTTCCAGAATGGTTCTGCCAATCCTGCTGCTTCAAGGGAGGAGGTCTTGCTCTCAAGCAACAACAAGAGTCCCCCACCACCTTGGGTTGGTCCACAGCCTCTCACCCTTGACTACCACAGGCCCTGAAGTAATGCCCTAATTCCATGGCATTATTGCTGTTTCACACATCAAACAGGGTCCTGAAGAAACAGAGTGACAGCAAAATAAACACTGAGGAGGAAGGTCAAGAGCATAGGTCAGTGCTAAATGGTCACCATGCATGGGGAGGAGAGGTAGCAATTCTGCACAGTTGTGAGCAAGGTGAAGGTCTGCAGGAGACCAGGCAACAAAATAAATGAGCCATTGGAAAAGTGAGGGCCATCAGGGACTTTGCTTCATTAGATAGTATTATGATGTCTACTTGGTTTTGAGTGTTTTGGGCACTTCATCCATGTTTTAAGTAAAATAAGATAATTCTGCCTTCTGGAGTTGCTACATAAGCAACTGACTGTTGTTCCACTTCTGTCCCTCATTAGCTTTGTAATGTTGAAGAAGCTACAGAGCTATGTCAGTGCTTAGTTTGCTCAGCTGTAATGAGGAATGGCCTTTACATGGCACACTTTCGAGAGATCTCCAATTTTCACATTTTACGGTAGAGTGGATGTAAACGTGGCTTCAATTCTCCCCTTTCTGGTACAGCGCATCTTTACAGCTCTTCCCACCAACAAGCTCAGTCTAATTTCCCAATCTTGCATCTGGGCCAGCCTTGGGGCTTGCTTTGACCAACATAATGGAGAAAGTGGTGGAGTGCTCGGTCCAAACCTAGACCCCAAGAGAATCTGCATGCATTTGCTTTCTCCCCTTCATGTCAGAACACCAGGCTGGTCTGCTGGAGCATGAGAGACCTCATGGAGCAGAGCCCTATCAGCCCAGCCGGGCCACCCTAAAGCAAGCAGCTGACCCATTCAAGGCCCCTGCCAATCACAGATGCATGAGAGAGCCTATAGATCAGAACCCCCAGGTGGCTACTGACTCTAAGAGACAACAAATGAGTAGCTAAGTCACTAAGTTTAGATTTGATTGTGCAACCATACCTAGCTGATATAGATGATGAGCATTCCTGAGATTAGCTGGTGTGTAGTTAGGATACATTTTGGTTTCAAAGAGGAATTCCCTTACTCTGAAATTAACACCTATCCTTTCAGATTTGGCATATGTCTTAACTCTATTCATCAAATGGAAAGCTAGATACATCTTTGTTCTTCTAATAAGCTACTAGGTAGTTCCTATCCTAAGTTTGAGCATTTTAAGGAATTGGAATAATGGATATTTGACTTGTAAATCACACATTCTGACCTTTTAGTCCAGCTATTAGCCCAAACATTACAGAAAGTTTCTAGGCATTTGGAGCAAATTTCGGAAAATTGCTTGCAATGCTGCCTATTACTGCAAGTACTAGGTGAATTTCTCCTGCTCTGAATGCATTTGGTTGAATTTCATGACTGGAAAGGAACTAAGCAGGGTTCACTTACCCATGGTGACATCAAAGATCATGGTGCCAACATTATTATTTGAATGATGACTTTATTGCATTTATAAAAATGATGCATACTCACTATAAAACACTCGAGCAATTCAGAAAAGTATAAAGAAATTCACAAATCACCTCGAGTCCTCAAAAACACTAGTGTTGTCATTTTGTGAATATCATTTCAGGTATTTCCCTATTCAGATATATAAATAGAAGGATGAGGAGGAAGTTAGAGATTTCCAACTATAGGTTCAGACCATACGTATTATGTTTAATTTTAAAAGTGTTACATTTAATAATCTTTGATTTTATTAAGAGGAAAAAAGTTAAGGAAGAGTTCAAATTCAGATAAATATTCATTTTATTCAAATCCCCAGGAAGATTAGGGAATCCGCTCCCTCTTCGGCACCACTCAGATCTTTGGGGCCTCACTTGTGCCCTGGTGCAGTTTTGCGTCGGCTAGGATCAGTCTCAGAAAGAAATAACCTGACAGTGTGTCACTACTTGCCATGTTGTGCATTTCCACTCCCAGTCTGAGGATCCTCTGTGGATGTCCCCATATGATCCTACTTGGCACATATGTGACCCAAAAGTGCAGGGCAATGAACACTCGGGGGATTTCCATTTTTGGACAATGGAAAAAGAAAGCCAATATTAGAGGGTTCCTTATTTTCCCACAATCCCCAAACAGGGGTGATCTTGAGATGAAGTTTATATATTCTTGGGGTCACATTCCTATGAATCAGGCAAGAATTCACACTTGGAAATAGCCTGCTGGATAACACATTTGTACATTGCCTCCCCCTGCCTTGTCTACCTGATCATATTCCTACTTTAGCTTTCTGGAAGTGTACTTCTTCAGATAGTAATAGTGCATAAGCTCTGGCCTCAGGTTTTTTTTGTTTTTTGTGTTTTTTAATGCTGGATTCATTCTACGATATTGGTACTAGAAATGGCCCTAGGTCATGAAGAAAGCCGATGCTCAAAATGGTGTTTTGGTATTTTTGAGCTTATTGATGGCAATAAGGATCTCAATGCTGGTGGTAAGTGGAAGAGTGCTCATAATCCCAGGCATGGAGTGGCATCACTGTGGTTAATTGGGATAAGGTATAGGTGGAAGATGAGGCATTGGAATGTGTGGGGATTGTAACACATAGTATTGGGGAAATCATGTTTATAAGAATTGTGAAGTAGTCCAGTTTTATTAACAATATTGGAAACATTTCAAAAAGTACATAATAGGCCCAGGACATCAAAATGCTAACTTAAGACATGAAGAGTGTCACAGAGATGAAAGCTAAAGCACCTCCATAGCATTAGACTGGGAAAGTGTCACCTGCTGTAGTCTTATGACAGAATGGTTGAAATGGTTGAAAATGAGGTCCGGAATCTTACTGTAAAGTGGAAGGGTGCAAAAGAGACCAAATGCACAGCATTGACAAGTCAATGATGGGAAAATAGGGGCAACGTGGGACCCAGGATGATTAGGTCTGGATGGATGAGCCTAAGGACCTTTAAATCCTAAATTCTACCTAACTATTCAGGATGCAAGAGCAGCATCTTCCCTATTGTCAGAGAAAAGAAGCTTCTCCTTACCTGAAGAATGCAGCATGACTTCACCTGAAGTTTTTATTAAAACATGCCAAAACCACTCTTCCTACATTTCAGAGCAGTGTTTCTGCTTCCTAGTTTGGATTGTGCTGAGGACTAATAAGCCTGGAGGTAAGTAGATTATACACTAAAAGGGAATATGGGAGCTGGTTAGTTTTCCCAGTAGAAACTGGGGAAATGTATGTGGGAGTGGATCTTGAGGATGTTGAATCACTGTGGGTGGGATAAAAACTAGGAAAAAAACTGGCTAGGAAAAAAACTGTTGACTTGGGGATACTTGCAAACTATAGGAAACAATGCTCAAGGACATCTATAGGTCATCTAGTCATCTGTTGAGATGGCTCCTTGAAGCTTGAAAACGGTAACATCCTTCAGTAAATGAGATGAAGATGTTGCTTAGTATTGAAGAAGAGTCAGAATATAAAAGGGAAAGGGAATAGTAGGATGGATTTATTATGTAAGACCTGGGAACCTGCCACTAAAAATGTTTCCCAACAGGACCCAGAGGACATTTTTTTTTTCACTAAGGTAATAAGGAAAGCATTTACAGGAAGGCACTTGGATTTTTCAAAAGCTCTTCCATGTGGTTGTTCTCATTAAGCAAGAACTGAGGCTGGAAATTGCTGCCGTGAAAGTGGGCTCCACAGATTGAATGAGGATGACTCCAGAATTGCACAGACCTACTGAAAGCATTTATGGTCAGAGGCCAAGTGGATATAGTTACCATAATGGGTAAGAAGAGTGCCTTGACCTTCCAAGATCTCTTAGGATGGTTAATAGATTCAAATGTCAAGACAGTACATAGTATTATATCTTAATTGTAGGTCTTAAACCATATCAGGGACCTAGAAGGAACATGACTGGCCATGAAATGAACCTAAAGTGTGTGGATCTTTGTGTCTCACATTAGTACCCACCAGAGAGGGTTCACTGCAGAGAAGCTACTAACACAACTTACTGAACATGATGGTTTGACCTATGGATGCCAATCAGGCTCCCTCTTTGACTATTGCAGAGCTTGCAAAATGGGCCCATGAATATAGTAGCCATGGTGGCAGAGACAGAGGACTTCAGCTTTGTATGAAAGAATAGCATGGGCTCCATCTCACTAAGGCAGGTCAAGCTACTGTCACACCTGAATGCCCAAACTGTCAGTAGCTGAGACTAATGCTGACCCCTGAGATGGTACCTTTTTTCCATGAGTCATTTGGTGGCAGATGAATTGAATCAGAACCCTTCCGTCCTGGAGGTGGCCAGAAATGTGCTTTTATGCTTACTCCAGATACGGGTGTTCCTTTCCTTCTCTGCCACCAGCACCGCTATTTGAGATTTTACAGACTTCCTGATATGCCAAGCAACCTTACCACAGTCCAAGGAAAGGTTTATAGTAAATGAAATGGAGTGATGAGCATAAGCCAATGGGATCCACTGATCTTTACCATGTATTTGTCACCTAGAAACATCCACACTTACAGAATGGTAAAATGCTAACAACTCTCCACACATCTAACACCCAGATCATTGCATTTTAAATATGATTTCCCATTTAAGTCATCTAGGGCTTCTCGGAGCAATCACTTATTCCAGGTCTGGAGCAAAGAAAGTTCAAGATAAACCTGAAACAACCTTTTGTGCCAGAAAGAAAGGAGGGGCTCAGAGGAAAATAGGGCCACGTCCTGACAACACAGGGACCATCACTGGCCAAACCTGGGGACATTTGTTCACTGAAAGAATATTAGTGCATAATCATAACCCACTGAATGAAACAAGAATCTGAGATAATAAGAAGGAAGGGAGGGAGGGTGAGGGAGGGAGGGAAAGCTATTCCTTACAGTGAAACGTCAACTGATTAATGTAGGAGTGACAGAGTTAGGAAATAATCATTTTGTAAACATTGTAGTAAATATTAATTTAGTTAAGAATTATCAATGGATACTAAAATTAGTTTGTGAGAGTTTGATAAGTCAAAAATATCTGTATCATCTCCAAACATTTATTTAGAAATTGTGTATTAATTACAAAAGGAAAAATCAGTCACATTATATGGGAAAGACCTGGCAGCCCCCACCCTTGCCAAGTGTGCAAAGTTAACATCTCTAATAATGGAACAAGCCAAGACAGCACATGATGTCGTTCTTAATGTGATGTAATGAGAAGGATACATGTCTCTTATGTTGCTGTTTTCCCAAAATTAGATAACTTGAATCTACTAGTTTATTGATTAGATATGTAATGATATATTTTGTGTTCTCATTTTCCTTCCTTAGCTCTATTATCTCCCTTTTCATCATATTTTTATAATTTCATCTATCATTTAATTACTTAATCTATACATTTGATCACTTAATCTGTGATTTTAAAATTTTATTGACTTTCTATTAAGTCAAAATTTTGTTTTATTAAATATTTCTGTTTTCTATTTCTATGTTTTATTATACCCCTATAGCTATCATTATTCCTACAATATCTGCTCTGGACTACAGTTTTTCTCCAGCATTAATTCCTCCCCCCGCCCCCCGGGGAATCTATTATTTTTATTTTATTTTTTCAACTTTTTATTTAAATTCCAGTTAGTTAACATACAGTGTAATAGTAGTTTCAGGGATAGAATTAGTGATTCATCGCTTACATATAACACCCAGTGCTCATTACAACAAGTGCCCTCCTTAATGCCCATCATCCACTTAGCCCATCCCCCCACACACCTCCCCTCCAGAAACCCTCAGTGTGTTCTCTATTGTTAACAGTCTGTTTTATGCTTTGCATCTCTCCTTTTTTCTGCATATGATCATCCGTTTTCTTTCTTAAATTCCACATATCGGTGAAATCATATTGTATTTGTCTTTCTCTGACTGACTTATTTTGCTAAGCATTATACTCTCTAGCACCATCCATGACGTGGCAAATGGCAAGATGAATGGATAAAGAAGATGTGGTATATATACATATAATGGAATATTAGTCAGTCATAAAAAGAAAGAATTAATTCCTTTTCTCTTTTATAGGCTGTGATCCTTTATTTGCCATGATTCCTTCCTCTTCCTCCTCCCCTTGCTCCTTCTCTCAGTCTCTCTCCTTTGTTTTGACTATAGTTTGTTTGCTGAATTCAGATGACAATATTTGTTTTCATTTTCTGCAAACTTAATATAGGTCACTTTGTCCAAAACTTTCTGAGGGTCTGACATGGTGTACATGAATACGCTCTGACAATTTTTACCTTAAATAGGACCAGATCTATTCCCAACAAACAAAAGTCCAGGACCAGATGTTTTCACAGGCAAATTCTACCAAACATTTAAAGAAGAGTTAATACCTATTCTTCTCAAACTATTCCAGAAAATAGAAAAGGAAGGAAAACTTCCAAATTCATTCTATGAGGCCACTATTACTCTGATACTAAAATTAGATAAAGAAAACAAAACAAAACAAAACAAAAAAGCAAGAACTACAGGCCAATATCCTTGATGAATGTAGATGTAAAAATCCTCAACAAAATATTAGCAAACCAAATCCATCAATACATTAAAAAATCATTCACCATGATCAAGTGGGATTTATTCCTGGGACACAAGGGTGGTTTTATATTTGCAAATCAATCAACATGATACATCACATCAATAAAAGAAAAGATAAAAACCATACGATCATTTCAGTAGATACAGAAAAAGCATTTGACAAAGTACAACATCCATTCATAATAAAAGCCCCCAACAAAGTAGGTTTACAGGGAACATATCTCAACATCATAAAGGGTATATATGAAAAATATCATGCTCAATGGGGAAAAACTGAGAGCCTTTTCCCTAAGGTCAGGAACAGGACAAGGATGTCTACTTTCACCACTTTTATTCGAGAGAGTACTGTAAATCCTAGCCTCAGCTATCAGACAACAACAAGAAATAAAAGGCATCCAAATCAGCAAGGAAGAAGTAAAACTTTCACTATCTGCAGATGACATGATACTATACATTGAAAAGCCTAAAGACTCCACCAGAAAGTTACTAGAACTGATAAATGAATTCAGGAAGGTTGCAGGATACAAAATCAATATACAGAAATCTGTTTATTTATATACAGAATCAATATACAGAAATAGTTTATGCTATACATTAATAATGAGGCAGCAGAAAGAGAAACTAAGAAAATCCTATTTACAATGCACCAAAAATAATAAAATACCTAGGAATAAACTTAACCAAAGAGGTGAAAGACCTGTACTCTAAAAACTATAAAACACTGAGGAAAAAAAGTGAAGATGACACAAAGAAATGGAAAGACATCCCATGCTCATGGATTGGAAGAAAAAATATTGTTAAGATGTCTATTCTATCCAAAGCAATCTACACTTTTAATTCAATCCCTGTCAAACTACCAACAACATTTTTTTACGGAACTAGAACAAACAACCCTAAAATTTGTATGGAACCTTAAAAGACCCCAAATAGCCAAAGCAATCCTGAAAAAGCAAAAATAAACTACTGGGACTACATCAAAATAAAGAATGTCTGCATAGTGAAGGAAACAACCAACAAAACTAAAACATAACCTACAGAATGGGAGGAGATATTTGCAAATGACACATCTGATAAAGGGTTAGTATCAAAATAGATAAAGAACGATGCAACTCAACACCCAAAAAACAAATAATCCAATTTAAAAATGGGCAGAAGGCATGGACAGACATATCTCCAAAGAAGACATCCAGATGGCCAACAGACACATGAAAATATGCTCAACATCACTCATCATCAGGGAAATGCAAATCAAAAACACAATGAGATACTACCTCACATCTGTCAGAATGGCTAAAATAAAAAACTCAATTAACAACAAGTGTTGGCGAGGATGTGGAGAAAAAGGATCTCTCGTGCACTGTTGGTGGGAATGCAAATTGGTGCAGCCATTGTGGAAACCAGTGTGGAGGTTCTTCAAAAAGTTAAAATTAGAACTACCCTATGATCTAGGAATTGCACTACTGGGTATTTACCCAAAGAATATGAAAACCCTAATTTGAAGGGATATATGCACCCCTATACTTATTGCAGCATTATCTACAATAGCCAAATTATAGAAGCTGCTCAAGTGTCCCTTGATTGATGAATGGATAAAGACGATGTGAGATATATAGATAGATATAGATATAGATTCACATACATACATATATACATATATACATGTATAAATATATACATGCATGCATACATACAATGGAATATTACTCAGCCCTAAAAAAGAATGAAATCTTACCATTTGCAATGACATGGATGGAACTAGAGGGTATTATGCTAAGTGAAATCAGTCAGAGAAAGACAAATACCATAGGATCTCACTCATATGTGGAGTTTAAGAAACAAAACAGGGTGCCTGGGTGGTGCAGTCAGTTAAGTGGCTGCCTTCGGCTCGGGTAGTGGTCCCAGGGTCCTGGGATCAAGTCCCGCATTGGGCTTCTTGCTCTGTAGGGAGCCTGCTTCTCCCTCTGCTTCTGCCTCTCCCTCTCTCTCTGTCTCTCATGAATAAATAAATAAAATCTTTAAAAGAAAAAAGAACCAAAAAAATGAACAAGGGGAAAAAAAAGAGAGTGACACAGACCAAGACAGAGACTCTTAACTTTAGAGAACACACTGCTGGTCACCAGAAGGGAGGGGACTGGGGGGACGGGGGAAACAGGTGATGGGGATGAAGGAGTGCACTTGTTCTGATGAGTGCAGGGTGATGTATGGACGTGTCAAATCACTATATTATACACACGAATATAACACTGTGTGTTAGTTTTACTGGGGAATTAAAATTTAAAAAGAGAAAAAAATTGTTCCAGATCCCCTTCCCCTTCCAACAAACTATAGTTAAAGACTGAGTATAGCTCCCCAGCTACTTTCTTCTATAGCCTGAAGGCTCTGGTGTGGGGAATGTGTGGTTTCACTCTCTCTCATCCCTCAGACCGACAAGGACCTCCTTGAGCAAACTGTCGACAGACTTCTCTGACCCTCTTTTCAAGGAGGACTTGTCCTTGGCCCTGTCATCAGCCTGCACAGCCCAGTTGTAGCAAGAATCCTGCTAAGTCAGCTTAGCGAGAATCCCACATCCTTGACACCTGATCAAGGTCCGCACTCCCCACCTTCGATGTCTAAGTCCTTCACTGCCTTCAGCAAGTTTCCTGTTAGGTCAATTTAGCAAGAATCCCCCTACCTTTGATGTCTCCCTTAATGATTTTCCATCCCCCGCCCCGCTCTGCTCCTTGGCTGTAAATCCCCACACGTCATTGTGTGTTTGGAGTTGAACACAATCCCTGTCTGTAGTGCAATGGTCTAGAATAGTCTTCCTTACACTTACATCTTCTTTAACAAGACACATCATTTATTTGACTGTTTATTAGTGTGTGCCCACACCTGCTGGTAGATCGTCCGCTCCGTGGAGGAAGGGGGTTCACGCCCTCCCAGCACGCTGGGCCCTGCGACAGTGCCTGAGACAGGCTCAGTTAACACTTGCTGAATTAACGAATGAGTAAATGAGTGTTAGAACTTAAGTTACTTTATTTTCCTGAAACTGTGGTATATCCTACTCCTTCAAAGCTGAGAAATAGTGAGATGATCCAAATGAACACCTTTAAATGGGGCTTAAAGTTAATATTCAATAAGTGTTCAATCTCAAAAATAATAATGATAAAGAGCCTTGTTCTTCCAGCTCAAATCAGGGTTCTGCAAAGTGGCACGTCCTGGGTCCCTTCTCTTGTCTCCAGCTGTCCCATAGGTAAGCTGCGTTCTAATCTTCCCCTTGAGCTTTTTTAAAAGGCTGCTCCAAATCGTAAGTGATTAGGGAGAATTTTTAAGATTTCTGACTGACCTTTCCTCATTTCGGCTCCTGAGGCAAGGACGGGGGCAAGACGTGGGGCTACACTGAGCCCCATTTAATCTATTTATTGTTTTTCTTGTTGATTATACTTATTTATCCACACTCGAGAGAGGGAGGTGGCGTGGCCTGGCTTCACTCTGCCCTCTTCAGTAGGTCTTGTGATAACTCTTTGGTGCATGCCATCACGTTGATTAGCTCCAAGGGACTCATTGCTGTGATAGAACCTCCTAGTACAACCAGCTTGGCGTGTGGGCACCACGTTGTCTGCCCCGTGCTCTGAGCGCTGCCCCGGGCACACAGAGGTGACTGAGATACTCTGTCCGCTGCGTGCACATGGGGCACAGTCATTGTCATGGCAAAGTCTGTCCAGGCCGGCGGGAGGGAGCAGATGTGGGTTCTGTGGGGTCTGGACGTCAGGCTGCCGGGCGGTGAGGCCAGGCCTTGGTTCCTGGCAGAGCCGAGCTCTAGCCTCGTGCCCACGGGGCTGCTCGTCTGCGGAGCCTGGGCCCCAACAAGGACGCAGGACAGCGCGCCCTGCAGGTCTTTCTCTCTTTGTGACCACAAGCAGTTCCTCCCGGAAACAGACACTGAATCCTTCTAAAATCTTCAGGACAGCGCGCTGGGAAAGCGGTAATGCTGTTAGGGCAGGGGAAAAGCTAGTGTGTTTATGCTGTCCGCAGGGCTATAAACTGCTACAGTGGTTTTGGGAAATAACTCGACAGAACCTTATATTAAAGTAAAAATACACTTGCATTTTGACGCTGCAAAGCGCCTTTGGGGACCCTCTCCTCCTGAAACAATAGCGTTAGTTTGTAAGAATATGTAACCAAAGATGTTCACTGAGGCATTATTGCCAGTGGTGACAAAAGAGAGAGTCTGGGACATCAGATGAATAACCTGGTCTGTGGAGTATGATGCAGCTCTTGAGGATACAGACGGGGCAGTGTTGATTGGAAAAAAGGCAATTTGCTGAGAAATACGTACGAATTAAAAGGAAGTCTTTGTATTTTGAGTGTGTGTGTGTTCTGTTTGTGTGGCTGTGTGCATTTGTGTGAGGACAGACAGCAGCTCAGGAGGCGTTTACTAAAGTGTTAACGCTGATTACCTTGGAGGAGGGGTGGGGGAAGGGAGGGGTGGGGGAGGGGAGGCGAGATGGAGAAATGGTTGACTTTGACTTTGACTCCCGGCCGTGAACTGTTGAGTTCACGTGGTGCAACCAATAGCACATATCGCTTTTGCAGTTTGAAAGGAAAACCCAATGAAATATTAAAAGAGAAAATAAAATCTTCATAGGTGGTGGCCTAGGGGACAACTATGGAAGGAAGAATCAGGGCTTAGCAGTCTCTTTACCCATGTAGGTCGCTTGCGCGTCCAAGTGCAGGTGCTCCCCGGGGGTGGGACAGGCACGGTGTCCCCAGGGAGGAGAGGTCTGCAAGCCAGGGCTCCCACACTGGCGTCCATCCAGCGCGGGGACCATCACTGTTCCCGGAGCGCATGCGCTGAGAGCCCC
Source organism: Phoca vitulina (assembly GCF_004348235.1). Lineage (NCBI taxonomy): Eukaryota > Metazoa > Chordata > Mammalia > Carnivora > Phocidae > Phoca > Phoca vitulina. Next base: position 4,298,611 of record NW_022589783.1, on the reverse strand, counting down.
CCGCTCCCTGTGGACCACAGAAGCTAAGGACCATGCGCACCTTCGTCCATCAGCTTCAACCGAGCACTTCACCACGCCTCTTAAACAGTTCCCATTTCTAAAGCATATTAATATGACTTTGCTTGATCCTGGACGAAATGCATCCAAGAAAAGGGATGTACCCACCAAGAGCAAGGCATTGCGCTAATCGGTGTGGAGCCGAGTTCAGAAACGAGGGAATATCCCTCCATTCCCCAGTTTATGGGACTTGCTCTCGGACTTGGCTGGATCTAAACTGGGGCCTCATCTCCAACGGTTTCATGGAAAAGACTGAACATCATTCATAGCAAATTTCCTCTCTTAAAAAAAAAAATAAACCCCACACGCATGTCTAAGTAAATTATAGGGATCTATTATAAAGCCCCTTTAAAAATACAAACAGCATACATAATTTGTGGCTTACCTGGGGGCTCCCAGCTAGACTTGGAATAGTCTGGGGAAAGAACTGAGAACCGGTCTGGTCTGAACTCTGCACTTCCCTGTGCACAAGCCTTGACGCTGTTTCATGTGCAACAACCTTTAAAAATGCCTGAGCAAAAATCCCAAGAATCTCTCCCAAACCCTCAGGCTTATGGTTTCTTTTTAGATCAGGAAGAACAGTAGGCAAGTGAAGGGTTTCCTTCAGAGATCTGTCAACATCTGTCCTGGTCTGCCCACCATGTAAAACAAAACCAACAAAAACCAACAAAAACCTTTCCCTTGCACGTAGAAGTATAATAATATAGGTGATGTGATTGCATAAACCCTATCTCCTACCGCCTCACGAAATACACACCTTCTAATAAAGCATGGTTTTTCTCCTAAATCTTGGTTTATAAAATAACGGCACCAAAGATGTTACCTAAATTGGACCTGAAAAAGCTAAAGCCATTTTTGCAAGATAATTTATTTGAACATCTTCAGGAAAAACCGTGATGAGCTTATGAAAATAAAATGCTCAGAACCATCTAGCCCCGTGTATTCTACAGACTCCCCTAGAGACGGAGCGAGCTGTGTCTGAGGCTCGGTGGCCGTGGCCATCACAGGAACCCCAGCAGGCAGGCTCAAAGAGCAGCAAAAACCATACAAGAGACAAGATTCTCCTGCTCAAGAAACTTCTGCTTTTCTTAGCAAGATCTCAGTCTTTCAGAATGTCGCATATTTTCCTCTTTTCTTTCAGACTCCTATGTAAAGGCCATTCACCGGTGTTTAGGCAGCTAGCATTTTTTCCTGATAAAAATTAGTGTTTTGGTTCAGCGGGGTCTGTTCTGGCCCCACGCTCCGTCTGCCTATGGGATGATGATCGGCACCTGGGAGTTGTGGGGTCCAGGCGCCCGGGCTGCGTCTCAGAATAATGAAAGAGAACAGCTGGGGATGTACTGGTACCCAGCATAGGTGGTTTTTCAAGCTTCCTTGGAGATTCCAGGGTGCCGCTTAAGGCTGAGAATCGTCAGCCTCTGTCCAGGTTCAGTGAGAGCTGGGTCAGATGGCCCATCTCTCAGGCTATCAAGTGGGATCAGGAAACACCATTTTGCTCTATGTCCTGTAGGCTTTTTGTTTGTTTTAAAGATTTATTTATTTTAGAGGTAGAGAGAGAGGATGCACGCGAGTGGGGGGAGGGGCAGAGGGAGAGAATCTCAAGCAGGCTCTGCGCCCACCATGGAGCCCGATGCGGGGCTCGATCCCGCAACCCTGAGTTCATGACTTGAGCTGAAACCAAGAGTTGGACACTTCACCAACTGAGCCACTCAGGTGCCCCTCCTGTAGTCTTATTGGAGGTATAATCATTATGCATTTCCATATTCTGGGTTTAAGTTTCTAATGGAATAGTCACACCAAAGTATCTACCCGCATTTAGTGGTAATAATTAAGAGAACTCACCCAGAGTAGACGGTACCTGGAATGGAGCTCTTGTATCATTAACCCTCACAAAGACCCTGTAAAGGGCGTTCGGTCGGCACTCCCATTTGACAGCGGAGGACACTGGGGCTCACAGAACTCCAACCTGTTGCCCAGATTACAGGATTAGTGAGTGAAGATTTGGGACTCAAACCGTATCTGCTTGACTCTTAAAGTCCTGTCTCCTTCCTGTGTGTGGAAATCAGAGGAGAAATCAGGCCTGGGGGTACAGGTCTGTGGTGATCTCATACAAGTGAGAAGTGGCCAGATTTGTTGGTGAACAATTATGTAGTGACGAAGTCAAGAGCCGAGCTGGGTGCAGCCCTCCTGTCAGAGGAGAGAAGAGTTTGGACCCAAGGTGTGGATTTGGCCCTGTTCACTGAGAGCCACGGGTTAGCAGACAGGTGGACTGCAGGTGATACGTGTGGTTCAGAGTCCTCTGTGACCCCTCTTCTCTGGGTGGCTTTGTGACAGTATCTCTCAAAGGCCACATAGAGCCTGAGTCTCAGGAGAGTCCCCTGCTTTACAATAGTTGTCATTCAGGTGTCAATGTTCTCAGACTTTTGGAGATGTAAGAGCCTATTCACACATCCCTCACCTGGGCCACCAGACTGGTAGTCTGATCAGCTGGTGCACGAGGATTCAACACTCAGGGCCTGAATTGTTGCTGTGTGATATTGGGCAAGTCCCTTAATCTCTCTGGGCTTTAGCTTCCTCATCTTTTCGCTGAGCATTTTGGGCCAGATGCTTTCTAACATTGGATGATCTAAGCAGAGAGTTTTGCTGTTGCTGTTACACCTCCAGCAAAGTGTCCTTCTCCCCATCAGGCCACATGATCAATGCAGTGAGAGAAGACTTACCAGAGAAGTAAAAATCAGTAATAGAGCTGCCTGCAGCAGGACGAGAGCCCGATGCCCAGGTGACGGAAGGTCATGCGGCGGGGCTCAGGACTCAGGCCACAGACGTACATGTGGCGAGGAGCCTGAGCCTGCTGCAGGGGGATTTGCGGCAAGGAAGGGCAATGTGATGGTTCTTCAAGATGGATTCTCTCATGTGCATTTCTTATTAACAAATAAGAATGTCTTTTCTGATTTCAAATCCTCATAGGAGTGCCTGGGTGGCTCAGTTGGTTGAGCATCTCTGACTCTTGATTTCAGCTCAGGTCATGATCTCAGCGTCATGAGATCGAGCCCTGCATCGGGCTCCGTGGTGGGCGTGGCGCCTGCTTGAGATTCTCTCTCTCCCTCTGCCCCCCACTTACATGCTCTCTCTCTCCCTCTCTAAAAAACAATCCTCACATTGGATCCTAACCTTGAGGTTAGATTTTCAAATCAACAGACCAGTTCTGCAATCTTGATCTATTTGCTCGCCTCTCTATACCTCCATTTCCTTATTTCTGAGACAGATTTGTAATTATCTGCCTTGTGTCCTTATTGGAACAATCAAATTATTCTATGAAGTGTTAACTGCAGCATCCAAGAAGGCAAGGTGTTTAATACACGACAGGCATTTCAAGCTCACTCTCCATGGAGAGGGTGGTGTGTGCTGTATGCCAGGCAGAGGGGGACCCGTGGCCAGTGGGTATCTTCCCCACAATCTTCCCAGAGGACCATGGCTCACTTCATCTCCTCCATTATGGACTTCTACAGGATGTAATTTTTGTTCCACACAATTAAGCACTTAATTAAGTACTTTTTCAAACTGTTACAATTGTTTCATGTGTGTAGGGCATGGAGAATGTCCCTGGCCCACCCTCTTGGAATCACGGTGCTTTAAGGATATCGGGACACGTGGCAGCGCATGCACAGTTGCCCAATCTTTGAAAAAACACCTAAATAACAAGAGTAGAGCCTGAGCCAGGGCTGCTTCTGGCTTCTGACAGCGGAACCATCACTCTGGGCAGCAGGGCAAAGCCTTCCAGAGGAAGTTAGACTTGAGCTAGTCTTCAGAGATATGGAGAAAAACAGCCAGATGTTCGTGTGATGGGAGCAGCATGAGCTAAGGGCCAGGGGTGGGCACTCACTTGCTCCCTGGAGGGGACGGATGGTGGCAGTTCAGGCTTGCTGGTGGCAGTTAAGAGTCTGTGGCCAGACGTGCCGTGCAGAGTCACTGGGGGTGTAGGAAGAATTAGAAGTGCAGTCTAATGACCTCTTCTGCTGTCTCGAATTTAAATCTCATCTGGTGTCAAGATTTGATTCTGATGCTGGATTTGAGAGCCAGGAGCAAATTATGTTCCTGGCTCTGACTGGCAAGGCAAACTCACTGTTTCCTTTCTCCCAGCTGGGGACAAAGCCTGCCCTTGCCACTGCACAGAGTTGTTCTGAGGACAGAATGAGATAATAGATACAGAAAACACTTTGAAGAAAATTACAAGTGCTCCAATGTGACGATCTTCTCTTTTCTTTGCCATGGAAACCGGACCTTTCCCCAAAGTAGGAGTTGTGGATGTTCAATCTCATGAGGGGTTCAGACTTAATTGGAAATCATACCATGATGTTGCCTTCTGGAAGCTTCCCCAGATAATCAGCCAAAGGAACAGCAACTATCCCCAGAGGCCACTTGGCAAGACCTCGATCCACAGGGGGACGTTGACATTTCCCTGAGATATAACGTTACCCAAACAGGGTGTTACGTTTTCGTTCTGCTTTTCCCACCGGGCAGATCTAATTTTTCCTGTCTACTGCAGTCTCAAGTGTTAAAGCAAATCAGTCTGACTTTGTAAGCCAGAAAAATTCAAATATAATAGCAAATCATGTCCCATTAAGCCAACCCAAGGCTTCATTTTTCTTCAGTTCAAGGAGGAGGTGAGCCAAGGGTGAGACGCGGATTCACAGCCCGCAACAGATCCTGATGATGCGTCAACAGGCTTAATGTGTCCATCATCAGTCCAGAAACTCCTGACACTGAATCATGCTTCCTTTTCTGGCAGCCGCAGGTGAAAGGGAGGAGAACCCCAACCTGGTCGCTAGTGAATAGATTCGTAAAACAGGTCTAATTATATTTACTGCAAATGTTTTGCCTTTACCTGAAGAGACACGTAAGAAGATAATTTTGTGCTTTCATGCACGTGGGTTTGAGAAAAACTGTGTTTGGTATTCCTGGGGTTCCTCAGAAGCTCCCTGATCCCACATTGCTCCCCTCCCATTTGGGGTGGGGGCAGAGTGTTTGTGCCAGACTCCGTCATTCTGTCTTTCCTCCACGTTAAGAAAACCACTTGTCAGTTTGGGGCACTCTCTCCAAGAATGGAAACACTCCCGTTTAATAATTGTGTGCGTGGCCTATGTCCCCTGCCTGCCCGCAGTGAGAACAGCTGTCCTCCCCTTGCAGACCTTACAGCCCCGGGAGAGCCTAATCAAGCTGGAAACTCTTTGCCCTTTAAGTCAGGCGGGCCCCCTTGAGTCCCCCCTTGTGTCTCTCGAGCCTCAGAGGTTAAGAGGACAGGAAGAGGAGAGGCCACAGGGGGGTGACTGCCGGGAGGATGTCTGTTGCGGAATCTCTCAGAGAACTCTGTTATCCCCGTCTTAACGTTGTTCCTTCAGTTTTCAAAATGAATATGTATTGGGGGGATAAGGATTTAGAAGAGCGCTCAAGACAGTGGTGCATTTTTTCCTCGGATCACTTTTACTGGTAATACTGAAACGCTGGCTGGATTTTAAAAGAATGAGGGAATATTGTGGAATGTCCCCAAGGCCGCTGCACCCCCTCGGCCTGCGAGGAGCTGGGACCAAGGACGAGCCATAGCCCTGGCAGGTGCGCGCTCTGCGTGCACCCCGCTTGGCCAGGCCTGCCCGTGGGGTCCTGGCGCCTCTCCCGCACGCCCCCTGCTGAACTCTACCTCGTTTCTCCTTCCCTCTTCGGTGGACCTGTGCTCCGTACCTGCACGTGCCCCACCGCACCTGCACGGTGGCCCGTGTCACACTTCCTCCTGCGTGTCCCCGCAGTGGTGGCCCACCAGGGTTCGGGGACCCTCCGTGCAGACCTGGTCTGGCGCTGCACAAGGCTGGGCGCACAGGCCGCTTTTAAACCGGCTACCACCCGCTGATGAGCGCCAGCAGAGTGTGCGTCGCCCACTCATTATTTTGCTGTCAAAATGTTCCATTTCCTTTCCTCCTCCCTCGATTATAGTTCTGTGAGTGGAGGCTGCATGGTTAATCACTGGCTCGTCTCGAGGCTGTCAAAAATCCCGGCCTAGGTACTTCTTCATGCATCTCACCAAGTTCCTTCAGGGCTGTCTTTGGCTTCTTTGTCAGGCTGAGCGGGTTTTTTCGCATTTTCAGACTGCTGTGTATCGGACACCCGGGGCCTCTATGGTGGGGTAAGAAGAAGCGAAGGGAAGCCAGGAGCTGGAAAAGAGGCAGGTCTTACCCTTGGCAAGGCCCATGTAATGAAGGTACTTTCCCCTGGGGGCAAGGACAACACCAGCATGGCCACGGTGTATCTCATCTTCTGGTGGAGGGGCCAGGTGCTCAATGGATACCTGCGGAGGGACAATGAGTCATGTCCAACCAGGAAATGTTTAGGAACCCCTTCCGCGTGCCTAGCCAGGTGCCTGGATTGTGAAGACTCTAAAGCCCTTGGGGGGGTTTACATTTCTTAGCAGCATGCCGATCCTGTCCCTTCAATCCCACAGAAAACCCACCTAGAACACTATGGAAGCCTCGGCTACGCTGCTGTCTCCGAGGAGCGCAGAGGACTGCCTATTCCGTGTTGACAGGGATCAGGGAAACACCACGAAAAAGGAGAGATTTCAGCAGGAACACAGAGGGACAGGCAAACGAGATCGGCAGAAAGCGAAGAAATGGGCCCTGCTGGGGGCTAGAGATCGAAGCAGGCTAGGGAAGGAGAGAGGGAAATCCAGATACAGGAACCAGCATCAGGAGGAGGGAAGGCGGGGTCTTGGTCTCTCCCTCCTGCGTCTTGCTTTAACCTTGCAGACTTACGTGCACCAGGAATCCCGAGAAGAGAGACAATTCCGTCAGTTAGATTCTACTTCTTATGGCTGCCAAGTGAAGGGAGAAGCTTTCAGAAATCAGGATTAAACCAAAACATGGTTTTCCTGTTAGCCACCCCCTCCCACCAGGATTCACAAGAAAGGACAGGTAAACTGGGGGCTCGATGCCGTGCAGACATGCCCTCCCCAGCCTTCACGGCACCCCTCCCTGGGGGAGGAGATGGGCTGTCATCCCTAAGATGCTCTGCTTCTTCCTGAACATCCTCAAATGTTTATCGTCCTTGTCTCCGTTACTAAGAACAATAACACACAGCACGTACTGGGCCACGGGTGTTTTACAAATACGTGTCGAGTAATTTGGCCCCACCACCTAGATATGAAATTAAATCGCAGAAAGCTTCCACCGTGGAGCATTTTGGTGGAAATGTACCATATTTCAGATCTTTGGCCTCACAGCGTTAGAGACAGAACGTGCTTTGCCTTCCTTTGCGTCGGCAGCGATCAGAATTAAATGTCCTCTCCATCCTTCCTTTATCTCCCAAACCCCAAGTATTAAATGGGATTAATATATATTAATGTCATATAGGGTAGATACTTAATGTGTATTTAATGTGGGTCATGAATAAAACATATTTGGTCCTCCCCGGAGAGATCTGCATTTTAATTGTATTCCTCCAGTGGAGAACAGTCATTTATTCCTCCTGGGAGAGGGTGCAGGGGGTTCCTGAGGCCTCTGTGGGCCGGTGGGGGCCAGGCTTGTTTCTGGGGCCTTATAGGGTTGGGGAGCTCCCTCCAGTGCTGCCCGCAGGGTCTCTAGGGGTCACATTTGAAGTGGGGGAGTTTCAGCAGCTGTGGACCCTCGTCCTACGCAGGAAGATCAGAGGCCGCCCAGGGAGACTCAGCGCAGACCTGAGGGGCTCTGAGGCCTCACGGCTGTGAGGGGTACTGTGTCTTTAGCAAAGGGAGTGCATTTACTTCTCTTCGTGGACAAAGACCAGAGAAGGCTGAAATTCTCACTGGTTTGCCCAAATGAGCCTCACGACAGAGGGGCTCTGCCCACAGCTGTTAACCGGGCTTCAGATCTCTCTCTAGGACTGGAGCCTAAAGAAGGCTGAGGCTGTCCACCTGCTCTGCTCTGGGTTCCTAGGACTGAGGTAGACACTGGTGCTGTGGGGGAGAGCTGTCCAGGAGGAAAACCCCTTCCTGGGGGCCATCTCTCCCGCCAGGCAACCGCCTCCCACTTTCAGGAGCTGGGCTGTAGATGCCCCAGAGCTTGGGACTGAGCCCTCCTACTTTTCCTGGCCTGAGTCGCTCATGAGGATCCTTTGTTCTCCATGTTCTCTGATCTCCCAAGCCAGCCTACACACACAGACGTGGTGTGGTGAACGTGTGACCTCTGTGCCTGCACGCAGGTCGTCACCCCCAGGGATGGGCCCAGGTGTGTGCTTCGAGAGTTCCATCGTGTTCCAGATTTGTATCAGATGCCCGGCATCCTGGGCCTCTAGGGGCACGGTTACCCCGCACATTCCGGGGAGCCTCGGAAGAACTGAATTCTGGCAAGTTCCAGGTAGTGTGTGTTCCCCAACCGAACCCATCGGCGTGGGGCAACTCGCAGCTGCGTTAGAGAAAAAAACAGTTCTAACGTGTTTTCAGGATTAAAATAAATGGCCTAAATGAATCACCCTTTTATCCATTTTACAGAAGCAGAATCTGACAACAAGGTTATTTACTCTGGATTTTGTACCAGAATTCAAAGACGATTCTTTTGATTTTCTGTCCATGATCTTCTCCAGCCTACCTCAGCTGCTGCTGAGAGTAACCTCATTCTCGATAAGACTGACTCATTAATTATGGCGACCAGGATGGCTTTATGGATCCCTCAGCCCAAGGAAGCATTAAACAGCTTCTTCCTGGCTCTGGCCCCAGACCTCCCTTTTCTAGAGCATTTTCCTTAGAAGATGTAAGTGTAAATTCTTTCTCTGCCCCTTGGAGATGTAAATCCTTTTTAAAGCCTCCTGCCAGTTTTACAACCCAGAACTGTCTTTCTCAAGGATGTGGGGTGGGCGCTATCCCTTTGACATGTACCCATCTGAGGAGATGGTGCTCAGTCTCCGCCTCTGCAGGGGTGGGAGCCTGACTCTGGTGGACGCCTTGCTCCCAGTCATTAAGCTACCTCCTGTTGGGAAGAGACAGGAAGCTTGCTTTTCCTTTGGTGAAGGCCAAGTAGCAAATACAGGTGTTCTGTGCTCCTTCCCCCATCCCAGCCCCTAAAAAAAAAAAAAACGCTCTCAGCCTTTGTTTCAGCAGAGGTGAGTTCAGACTGTGTTATCTTTTCTCCTTGCTATTGAGATAGCCTGGAGTAAAGTCTTCTTTTTCTGTTTAATTTGGTTTGGGGCAATTTTTGCTCTGACAATCGTGGGGACCAAAAAAAAAAAAAAATCTAGAGGACAATGAAGGTCTAAAGATAAAGGAAAGGGTGTCTGGAAGCAGATGAGAGTCAAGGAAAGAAGCTTGGATGACAATGACTACAGCTCTCCCTGGAGTCCCATGGATTTGAACGTCTTTAAGGTTTTTCCAGACCTTGGTACTCCATGTGTCTCCAGACAACCAAGGAGGCCCTAGGATTTTGTGGCTTTTGAATACAATGCCCTGTGTTTTTTTCAGGGTGGCTTCTTACAAACTGCAATGTTGTGGCAGTCACTGGGTTGTTTTAAATATTTTAACAAATGCTGCATTTCCATATTTCCTTGTATCTGTGCCTTGCAGGTGCCTAAGCCAAAGGTACAAGTTTTCGGGTTAAGAAACTGCATCAGAGATAAAATTGTAGGTAGGAGTGAAAATGAGGTAACTAAACACTGATGGGATCCTGCCAGGGCTGGAGAGAGTGTGAGACAACCACTTACCATGACCATGTTCATGCTGTGCTTGAAGGTGAATGGAATGCATGTCATCGGTGGCCCATCAGAGTGCATATACATTCCTTGAGGCCCATCCACTGAGGCCTCTCTAAGCCTCATCAGGAGTCCAGAGGCTTCCACATGTTGAATACTGAAAGGCCTATGGCCTTGACACTCCCATTCCACTGGCTTGGCGGGGCCAAGGATCCTAGACCATGGCTTCCAACTCAAGCTGTCCTTGGGCCATTGCTTATTCCGCACATCCCAGCTCACCTTCCTAACTGATTCTTTTTTTTTTTTTTGTCCCTAACTGATTCTTATTCACTGTTAGTTATCTTTCGTTAACTAACAGTGAATAAGAATTCGTTTTGGCAACTCAACAAGCTCAAAACCTGGGAGTCATTCACCACCTCTGTGAGTTAGAAAGTCCTGCCGATTTCAGCTCCATAATTCTTGAATCCATTCCACTCTCTCCTCCACCACCACGTGGGACTTCAGGTCCTCATCATCTACTGCCCAGACCAGTGTAATAGCTTCCCACTGGGCCACCCATCTGTATTCCTTATCAATTCTTTCCCCACTGTCCAGCTGGAAGAACAGTATTTTTCAAATACAAGAGTGACCTTGTCATTCCCCAACTAAAACCTTTCAGTGGCTCCCCAGTGAGTGCAGAGGAACATCTAAGCTCCTTTACCAGGCACAGGTGACCCTGTATGACTTGGTCTCTCTCTCATCCCTCTAGCTCTGCCTCAGGCCATTTCAAACAATATTGACCTGGGTGTCACTTCCTGGAGCAGGACTTCTGGCTCACTCTCACTTTTCATCAGTCTCTGCCTTGCATATTACTAGCCCACACTCTGAGTTGCTCATGTTCCCAATAATTTCATGTTCCTTTGAGGACACTGGCCCTTGGACTGGGTACAAATAAATGCTCCACAACAACTGAAGAGGGTTCCTAGGGCTTAGGTATCCTTTAGCAACACTACAAAGGACTAAGATCCTGGGGGGCATCACTCCACCTCCCTCAGCAACTCCCTTCATCTAGAAGGGAGTTTCCAGTTAAGACCACATAAGCTTACTTACTGTTTTACCCTGCCCAATTGTGCTTTGCTCACTTCCCTGTTCCTGAGAGGACTCCTTCAATACCTCACATGGACAGGGGCGCCTGGGTGGCTCAGTCGGATAGGTATCCGACTCTTGGTTTTGGCTCAGGTTGTGATCTCAGGGTCATGAGATTGAGCTCCACATCGGGCTCCACACTCAGCACAGAGTCTGCTTGAGATTCTGTCTTCCTCTCCCTCTGCCCCTTGTGCTCATGCTCTCTCTCTCTCCCTCAATTAAATAAATAAATCTTTAAAACAAATACATCGCATGGAGAAGAATCCTTGTCTTCAGCCCTGCTGCTAGGGAACTTATAGGACAATGAAAGTTGGCCTCTACCCTAAAGAATAAATAGGTCAGTAATATATGAATACTAACGAATAGGTTACTAATGGGATCAAGCAAGAACACTGTGAGTGCATGCACTGTGGGATGCAGCATTTGAGGTGGGCAGGGATGGGCTCCATAGGTGGGAATTTCAATACAAGTATTATCGGCTCCTGTCATTCCCTCCTCGTAGAATGCTCACTTGCCCTTTAAGCTTGCTTCCACATTAGAATCTAGGATATAAAGACGTAGGACTCAATTCGAAAACACTTTAAAAATGTATGAACTCTCACAATTATCAAATGGTAAATCTTTGATTATTCATAGACTAATTGGAAATAGCAGCAAAAATATTTTTATCTAATGCAATGGCACCAGTGTATTTTCTGTGATCAGCTCTTCCTTTGAACAAGGCATTTGGCAAAAACTGATTAAAATTCAAGAGGTTGGCCAGGGAGGTCTACATTTCAAATTATAGTGATGCTTGCCTTAGACTCGTTTGCTATTTTTCCCATTATTTCTTCAGGATGCATTAGGCATCGCCTCAGTTTAGGTTATGGTTAAATAGATTTCTATTTTGCTTCTTTAATGTAGTTAACCTAACTTGAATTTTCTGGTTCTATCAAAGTACTACCTCACCCCTGATGCTAAACCTCTAATGGGATTTGAATAATGGACTGCAATATAACCTCTGAAAACTGATTGGATCTCAAATTCATGGATGTGTATTTATCCTTTAGTCTTGTCTGAAATGCCTGGTTATATGCCATAGGACAAATGCCATTTCTATTAAAAGAAATAGGAGAAAGAAGAAAAGTACTTCATTTTAAGAGTTTTATAGGGGAATCGTCTTCAAAATACAGACTTTAAAAATTAAAACTGAAAGACTCAAGTATTAAAATAGATCTAATTTATCTGGTTTAATCCCCACTCATTCTGAGTTAAAAAAGAAAGTAATCAACATCATACAAATAAATGAAGCAGTATACATTTGCTTGTTCTAAAAGCAATACACTCTTATCATGAAGAATTCTTTAAATACACAAAATACGCAGAGAAAATAAAAAGTAAATATCACCTACAATTCTTTCTCCTAAAAATAATCATTCAATATGTGGTTTATTTTCTTATAATCTATCCTTTCCCTATGTACCATTTCAAAGCATAATTGTAATTAAGAATATAGAGAGCTTTACATTTTTTATAAATATATTTTTAAGGACTTTATTTATTTGTCAGAGAGAGAGAGCACAAGCAGGGGGAGCAGCAAGCAGAGGGAGAGGGAGAAGCAGACTCCCCGTGAGCAGGGAGCCCAATGTGGGACTTGATCCCAGAACCCTGGGACCATGACCTGAACTGAAGGCAGACGCCCAACCGACTGAGCCATCCAGGCATCCCAGGGAGATTTACATTAATTTTACATATATGTTTTTATAAAAATGTTTTTCCTTTCATCCAAGATTTCCAGCTTTAAGAATTTTTTTTCCAACTAAAAAATCATCTGTCGGGTGACATCACGGAAAATGGTGAAGTAGGACACTCAAGAAATTGGTACCTCTACTGAAACACCCATAAGCTGACAAACCCTGGCACAACCCTCCAATTCACATTGAATCACAAGAAGCCCAGAACAGCCAAAACAATCATGAAAAAGAACAAAGTTGCAGAACACAAACTTCCTGATTTCAAAACTTACTATAAAGCTACAGCAATTAAAACAGAGTGGTCCTGGCACAGTGGTCCTGGCATAAGGACAGGAGTATAGAGCAATGGAGATTCCAGAAAAAATCCCATCCATCTATGTCCAAATGATGTGCGACAAAGGTGCCAAGATCATGAAATGGAGAAAGAATAGTCTCTTCAGTAAATGCTGCTGGGATAACTGGATAACCCTACCAAAAACACAAGCAACAAAAGAGACAGATAACATGAGCTTTATCAAAGTTGAAGGCCTTTGTGCATCAAACGGTATTATCAAGAAAACAAAAAGACAGCCTAATCACATATCTGATAGAGTTTTGTATCCAGAGTATATAAAGAACACTTACAACTCAATAACAAAAAGACAATCCAATTTAAAAGTAGGCAAAGGACTTCATGAGACATTTCTCCACAGAAGGACTACGAATGATCAGTAAACACATGAAAAAATGCTCAACAGCATTAGACATTAGGGAAATGTAAATAAAATCCCAATGAGTTACTACATCACACCCACTTGAATTATTATAATAAAAAATATGAAATATCAAGTGTTGGCAAGGATTTGGAGAAATTGGAATCCTTGGATGTTGATGTTGGGAACCTAACATAATTCAGCCACCATGGAAAACAGGTTGGCTATTCTTCATAAAGTTAAACATAGAATTACCATATAACCCAGCAATTCCACTCTAGTTATAGACCCAAAAGAATTGAAAACAAGTGCTCAAACAAATAATGTACATGCATGCTCACAACAGCAAATGCCCAAAAGGTAGAAGTAGCTGAAGCATTCATCGATGGAAAAGGGATAAACAAACTGCGGTATATACATGAGGTGGAATATTATTAATCCATAAAAAGAAACGAAGCTCTGATACATGCTACCATGTGGATGAATCTCAAAACATTATTGTAAGCTAAAGAAGCCAGACACAAGAGGTCACATAGTGTATGATTCCATTTATATGAAATGTCCAGAATAGATAAATCCATAGAGACAGAAAGTAGTTTACTCACTGTCAAGAGCTGGGGAGACAAGGAAGGGGGAAAGTCTTTTGGGGTATATAGAGGTGGTGGGTGCACAACACTGTAAATGTACTAAATGTCTCTTAGTTGTTTGCTTTAAATGGTTTTCCTTTTTATGTTATATGAATTTCACTTCAATAAAAAAAGAAAAGCCAAATGTTGCATGTATCAATAGTTTGTTCCTTTGTATTACTGAGAGTTATTCCATTGTATGGATGGAATCATAGTGATAGATAACAGATTAGGGGTTCATGATGGGAGAAAGGAGAGACTATAAAGAGGTGGGATGGGGGAGTTGTTTTGATGGTTCTGGATACTTGTGGTGCTTCTACATGCCATAAAATGTCATAGAACAAAACACCAAGGAAAAAACAAATGAGTGCACCCCCAAACTGGTTATTTAGTTAACAGTATCCTAACACTGCCAAGATCCTGGCTTTGATAGTTCTGGGTACATGGTCACTTGATGTCCCTTGTCCAAACCCCCCATGTCTACCCAGGCATGGCAGCGCTCCATGAGTTGCTTTGTAAAATGCATGTCTCTCTTCTATAGATGTCAAGGTTTTGCTCTTGAGCTCTAGGAATTGAGGTCGTGATTCTCCTGCTGGGGTTTGCATAAACTACCCAGAGTCTTTCCACCATAGATATCTCTAATGACACAGAGTCTTCTGGGTTCTATGGCCTGAGTGTCAAGGAGGCTTGTACCATACCCTGGACCTCCTAACAGCCTAAGAATCATCTGGTGTATGGGCCTGAGCAGTATTCCCAAGTGTGGAACATGCTGCCTTCAGGACCCACATCATGGTGCTGCCATCTTCATGGTGAGAAGATATATATTAATTTATTCTTAATTGGGAGGGCAAGTCCGAGATCCCTAAGCATTTCAGCAATATGGTGAGCCCTTTAATCTTTACTTCTGAACTCTGGACTGTACATCTATTACCAAGGCCTCCAGTGAACTTGCTACTTCTGTCCCAGGTGACATGATGTCTTCAATATACTGGTGCATGTGATGTTCTGCAGAATATCCAGACGGTGTAGTTCTCTTTGAGTAGCAAGGTTCATGGCACTGTGAAGACAGGCCATAAATGTATACTGTTGTCTGTTCCAAGTGACTGAGATTTCCTTTTTCAATAGAAATGGAACAGAATACATTTCCCACATCAGAGGTCACATACTCTGCACCTGAGTTCGTGTTAATCTGCTCTAGCAAAGATGCCACAACTGTCATAGAAGCTGCAAGTACAGCTACTACTTAGGTGAGTTGGGCATGGGGTCCAGGTTGGTAAATTAAATAGGAAATGATGGGGAGTACCACCACTGAGTTCCGTTTGTTTTTGAGGGCAGAACTAATCTCTACATTCCCTTTGAGATGCAGTATTATTTTTAATTTACTAAGCTGGCAGGGAGGTAAGACACAATTTCAAAGGCTTCTGCTTGGCCATCTCCACTACAATAGTTCTCATTTTATAAGCCAAGAACTAACAAAGAGGTTCTTCCATCTACAATGTGTATTTATCTCAGTTACACATTCAGTGACCAGGAAATATCCACGAGTATGTCCCTGGACCTGATGATGGCTCCATATACCACTCTGGCCTCAGAATTCCATTTATTATCTGTCCCCCTACACATAACACCAGGTATTGGTGGGCAGGGTCATGATGACATATATATCCTTGGGACCCTCTGTCCAAGAGTTCTCAAAATATGTAGTATTCTCTTTCCATCAGGGTGTATTACTTACATACATGACCATAATCCCCCCTGGGGGAAGCCTGGGTAAATCATTATTGTCTATGGCTGTTATGGTGTTCAAGATCTTTTACCTAGGCAGAAGGCCTCCCCATCAGTCAATGGGCTCTGGGTCTGAAAAATGAGCAAAATCTAGAAACTGGGCCATGGATCATGTTTTTTATTAGGGTGGCTCCTTTCAGCCTTTTGGTCATTTATCCTTGATTTCTGGGTTGATAAATCCTTGTTGGCTGCCACTCGATCTTGATCTGACATATACTGTGTTCTAGTAACTACATCCATAGCTCTTTTGGTATCAGAAACTCTGACTGCCACTGCGATCTTGCTACTTATTAAATAATTGTCCCACCCTGCCCCTGATGGTTATGCATTGTCATCTTGTTTCTATTATTTAGGGATCCCATCATCCCCATGAATAATAGTGAGTCTAGTTCTGTAAAAACATCTTCTATCATCAGCTCTATCTGACAGAAGACGACCACCACTGAGCTTCTCCATAGTGCTGGTGTCCTTCTCATCACTGCACAGCTTATTGCTTGGGCCTTTATGGTCATATATCCACATTAAAATACCAACTTCTCTGAGTCTTTGATCCCTTCTATCACCATGTGTCATGGAAGTTCTGGCATTGGTGCTTAATTTGGTGTGGGTCATTGCTTTATCAGGCTTCCCGGAGCTATCTTACTAGCTTGTCCGCACTCACTCTTTGAGGTGCTGTTAGGATGCTAAACTCTGTGTCATGGTAGCATTCTCCCACATAAATAAACTTTCATTGTCTAGCCCTATATTCTGGGCCTTGACTCAGCATCCTCAGGATCCTGACCTATACACGCTCTGCTGGCACGTGCTAGCCCTGCTGACTAATTCCTAGAGCTTATTCAGTATATAGTCCCTTTCTCCTTTGGCAGAACCAGAACTTTTCCAGCCTGGTTACATTTCGATTGGTCCCTTATTATTGGTCTAGTGACCAGGAGGGAAAGTGTGTGTCAATCCTGGGAATGGGAAGGAATGGAGGGGTCAGGGAGCACATGTGTCATTTTGTAACCAAAATCTTCCACATCATCTATAAGCAAATACAGAACACTAGACTTAATTGGGAGGATTTGGCTCCTTCTATAGACCCACAGGGTCTAGAATCCAAGGTTTTTCCATTGCACACTCCCAGATTTCCCTATCCTGAGCCTCAAGGTCCCACTCTTCTCAATCATGGCTTTGACCTTGGCAGAACATTCCTCCTAGAGTTGAAAATTAACCTTCTCTGGAGCTCTATTTATAAGTAGTTTCTGGACCTGATACACAGATTTGTTTTCTGCCCTTCGGCTCATCAGAAGATGAAAGGTTTTTTATATACTGCTAAAGAAGTCCCCTGGTTTTCACACTGAGACTCTAATTGATGATTAATGACCCTTAGCCACTTTAGTTCTTCTCCCACTCATCTATCATCTAATTCCATGATCTTTGCAATTGCTCTTTCCCCATACTTCTCTAATAACTGAGAAACTGCATTTCGTGCCAGCCAGTACATTTCCTTCCTCTGGTATCTTGTCCTCTTCCACCACTGATGAAGGTTCTAGTAAATGCGTCACTACCACAGACCAGGGGCTCACTATGCTCTACCTACCATCACTACAGTCCTTATTGCCAGCCCACCAGCAAATGATCCAGATGATCCCAGATTCCATTTTAGAGTCTGTTTCTTCAGACCACTCCTGATTAGATGTCATAGATCAGGTAATCCATGAAATAGACCACGAGACAGAGATTTTTATGAAAGACATCTATTGGGTTATGCCCTTGAGATCAACACCCATGGGGGAGTGATGGATGCAGGAAAGGTAGCAGCAGAAGCTGAACTGTGACCTACTTATAAAAGGGCCTCTGCAGGTTCTGTGGGGAGATGAGATTGCTCCTCAGGGTTGCCCTAAAGGAAGGATAGGAAGTCAAGTGTCATTGGATGTGGGCTATCCCCAGAAAGAGCCATGACCTTAGATGAGAAGACTATCTTCATCTGAGAACAATTTCCAGAGAGAGATTCAGGTAACAGCTGTCTATAGCCAACATTTCCAGAATCTGGGTAAATTAATTATTGAGCACTAGAGGCGAGAGGTAGGACCTGAGAATTGTACCACAGACTCCAACAGCTCATTGGGTTCTAAAAGTATTTTAACAAGTGGAAGAAGGAAAGGGGCAGAGATTCTAAGGGGTGTTTAATTCCAAATTTGGGGAGCATTCTAGGCTCTAGCTTATACATTGTAAATATGACATTGGAGCAAGTATGAGATTAGGCAATGATTCAACTCCCTGCAGACTAAAAAATGTTAAAGGAAATCCTTCAGATGGAAGAAAACTGATACCAGATGAGAAGGTGAATCTACATTAAGAAAGGAAGGACATCAGATATTGTAGATATATTAGTAAGTATAAAAATAAAAACTTTTTCTTTTAAAAAATCTTTAAAAGTAACTGAGTTTTTAAAGAAAAATGATAATGTTTTGGGCAGTTTATGCAGAAATAAAATGTATAAAAATGATAGCACAAAAGATGGGAAGGAGTAAATTAAAATATACTGTTATGAGGTATTTACATTAAATCTAAAAATGGTATATTATTATTTGAAGGTAGACTCCGAGAAGTAAAAGATATATTTTAAATTGTGAACTGTCTAAAAAAAGAAGTATAGTGAATAAGCCTATATGGGCAAAAAATAGACTTGTAAAATATACTGAATCCAAGATTAGGCAGGAAAAAGGAAAATATTGACAATAAACAAATAGATGGCATGTAGGTGGTCTACACACTCCATTTACAAAGTAGAAGGTGAGAGTTTAGATTAATAAAGAAGCACAAGACACATTTCATAAAGATACAGATATGTTAGAAGTAAACAAAAGATGGAAACAAGACTGGGCCAACACTAATTACAAGACAGCCAGAGCACGAATAACTGTATCACACAAAGCGGACTTCAGAGCAGGGGACACTGGCGGGTCAGGAAAGACATTGCATAATGAATGATACATATGCGCACATCCAGGGGCGCCTGGGTGGCTCAGTCGTTAAGCATCTGCCTTTGGCTCAGGTCATGATCCCAGGTTCCTGGGATTGAGCCCCGCATCGGGATCCCTGCTCCGCGGGAAGCCTGCTTCTCCCTCTCCCACTCCCCCTGCTTGTGGTCCCTCTCTCACTATGTCTCTCTCTGTCAAATAAATAAATAAAATCTTTAAAAAAAAAAGAAGACTTAATACTCCTAAATGTATGTCCACATAACAGAGCTTCAACATCCACAGAGCAGAAACTAAGAAAACTGAAAATGGAAATAAGTAAATCTCCCATGGTAGCTAAATTATAACTTTTCTCTCAGTAACTGATAGAGTAAATATACAGAAGATCAGTAAGAATACAGAACACATGAACAGCATTGTCAATCGACTGATCTAATTGATATTTATGCTACATGCCACCTACTAGTGGCAAAATTCACATAATTTCAATCATACATTAAATATTCACTAAGATAGACCATCTCCCAGGACACCAAACATTTCTCAGTAGTCTTCAAATGAATTAAATCATACAAAAATACAATCTCTGAATCACATGGAATTGAAATAGAATAACAAGGATATTCCAAACTCCTCCAACGTTTGGAAATTAAACAAGATACTTTTAAATAACCCATAGGTTTTTTTAAAAAAAGGAAAACACAAGAAAATAGTTTGAATTAAGTGAAGATGAAAAAACAACATAAGAAACTTTGGGGGCGTGCAGGGAAAGCAGGGTTTATAAAAAATTTATAACTTGTAAACAAAAGATCTAAAAATAAGTAATTGAATATTTCAACTTAGAAAGGTAAAAAGAGAGAGAGGAGGGAAAAATCAAGCAAAAGTAAGTATAAGAAGAACATAATAAATGAGGTCCGACTAGCTGAAGACAATGGCAACAGCCTTCATCACTATCTGCCCAGTTTTTGTCCAGAAGAGATGGAGAACAGCAAGGAAGGAAGATTAAAAGCACACAAAAACCACACCCTCAGAATAACAGAAAATGCTCATACTTCAAAATCAGTACCTTAAAAAGTAAGGGGTCCTAAATTCGGGGGTTCAGCCTCTCATGCTCCTTCCCCACACACACCTTGCCCCCTGGCAGACCAGTCCCAAGGGCAGGGAGAGAAAAGAAGGAGGCTAGCCCCAGACCCAGGCTGACCCAAAACCATGGCCAGAAAGACTGAGTCAGCCCTCAGTCTGAAACTGCTAGAAAGAGTCTGGAGTACCAGAAGGGACTTGAAAGTATGCACACAATGAAGGGATAGTCTTCAAAATGAATGATTTTCTAGGTAGGAAGGAACAGGGCAAAGGAAGGGAGACATGACCTTGGCAGTTGGGTGATGAAGGGGAATGAGTGAAGGGGGCATTCTAAGGTCCTGCTGCAAAAACAGAAAAAACATAGCCCCTCTCCCCCACCACACATACTCACACTAAAACCAAATCCTCTGAAGTCCCTGAACTTTGCTTCACTAAAAATGGGGGGCATTGTTAAACTTGGAATTTGGTGAACGACTTTAGTTCCACAAAAATGAACAGCAAAAGTTTAACATGTCTCCACAAGTTGTTGCAAAAAACCCCACCAAAGTTCAAATCAACACACACCCACTAAGGTAGATTCCCCACCTGACAAATCATCACGGAGCAGAAGAAACTCCGAGTGGAGTTGCATGGACCCAGATGAGCATTTGAGGACATGAGAAAGAACCCTGAAAACTACGAACACAAATGAACAAACAAAAAACACCCAGAGAGAAATAAAACAAAAAAGAGTTCATTAAACTCAGGAAAGAAATTAAAGAAAAGACGAAGTTATCTCAGATTTTAGTAATGAATTAAAAGAGATAGACTCAAATGAAAATTTAATGAGAAGCATTGAAAAAAGTTAAGAAAATGATAAAAATAATTTTTAAATGAGGTTAAAAAAATAAAAGCATCAAAAAAATTTAGTAGAATGGAGGACAGGCAAAGTAGGAAAACCATTTCTATTTTGGGGGTCAAGGAAGAAAAAGAACAGGACTAATTTTTAAAACTATAACCCAAGAAAACCTTCCAGAAAAAAAAGAGAAGATCACTTCAATCTGTACCTTGAAAGGACTTATCAGGCACCTGGGAACATTAATTCAGAATAATCAACTCTGAGATGCACCCCAGTGAGATGCTTAGATTTCAAAGATAAAAAAGGTTTCTCAGAGTCTCAAGCAAAAAGATCAAATAATTTACAAAGATAAAAGAATTAGACTGGCATCTGATTCTTCAAAAATGAACATAAAGGAAGACAAAAATAAAGCAGCATTTTTAAAAAGTATCAAGACTTCTGGAAAGCTGTTTTCAACATATGAAGAGGTAAGGGAACCCTGTGCCCATGTGTTTCCTCAAGACTTTATTAGAGCATGGGCTTCATAGATCACAGCGACTGAATCTGGAACAATTTGAAGAAGAAAGGAAATGGTGGTAGTCAAGAATAATAAGCTATAGAATAAATATTTATGAGTCCATATTAATATCAATGAACAGAGGAGAAGGGTCAGCTTTTCTTGTACTGGAATTCTAATTAATACATTTAGTGGAATGATACAAAAGAAAATCACCATTGAGCAAATACCACAGCAAAAATTGTTATAGCCAAAAGTGATGAAGATGCTAAAATTAGTGGAGACACTGGATATCTCCACTGATTTAAGGTGTCTCCCTGCAAAACAGTCACCCATTACAACAGGAAAGACAGTAGTTTTACTGTGGAAAAATCCGGCAGGAAGTACATCAGCCACGTGACCAAAATTAACATCACCAGTGATAAGACACATTGATGCCTCCTGATATGAGGCACTGAAATTAAGAGTCACATTGATGTTAACATCAAAAAACGACATGCTTAGGAATACATTTAACAAAATGCATTCACTAGGTATGCACTGAAAACTATATAAGGTTTTTTTCTTTTTGAGATAAATTTAAGAATAAATAAATAAATAAATGGAGAAATATATCATGTCCCTGGGTTGGAAGACTCAATATTATTTAGATAGATATTGTCTCCAAAATTGATATATGGATTCAAGGCATTCCTAATCAAAATTCTGTCTATTTTACAAATTTGATAGGCTGATTCTAAATTTATATGAATATGCAAAGGACCCTAAATCACCAAAATGATCTTGAAGGGGAAGAACAAAGTTGGAGGAGTTACCATAACTGATTTCAAGACTTCCTGTAAAGCTGCAATAATCAAGATAGGGTAGCGTTGTCATAGAAACAGATATTCGGATCAATGGAATAGAATAGGGGCCAAAAAAAGCAAACCTAAATAGTACACGAATTTTCAAAGACGCTGTCAAGGTAATGAAATGGAGGGAAAAAGGAGACGTTCAACATACGTGATGTTGAGACAAACTGGATGTCCAAAGAGAAAAGAATAAACCCCAAGGAGAAAGCTAAACCTATAAAATCTCTAGAAGAAAATACAGGAGAAGTTCTTGTGATATTGGTGGTGGTAAGGATTTCTTACGTAGGACACAAAAAGACTGTCGTGAAAGCCCTGACCGCTGGCTTTTCTTTCTGTAAGGCAGGTGCCTGAGTTAAGCTTCGATGGTGGGGGTCTGCTCTCGGAAGGGGACTCTCTCCAGTAAGACCCCTGCCAGCTAGATGGAGAGCAGGGCCACCCTTGCCCCTACCCCAGGATCCTAGTCTTAGCAATCTTGGTTGTTTTTGATAACTGACTTTTTGGGTTTCTTGTTTTGTTTTTTTCTTCCCGTGCTTTGAATTCCTGCTCTTATGTTTTAAATTCACCAAGACGGAGTAAGCCTCCACCCTCCTGGACCCCAATAAAGAGCAGAATCCTAGGCCTTTGCTTGCTCCTCAGAAACCTTGCTTGTGGGCCCAGGTGTGTTGTGTAATTTCCAGATATTGTCAGTAAGAAACCTTTTCTTCCAAAGTTTCCTGATGGTTATTGCTGAGGGAGTCTTGCAATCATAATGAGAACCACAAGGACCAGTCCAGCCCTGACACTGGTTATTGACAGGCTGAGGCCGGCAGACAATAAGCCCAAAGTTTACAGAAAAGAAAACTGATAAATTGGATTTCATCAAAATTAGATACTTATTGTAGCTAGTATATAGAAATATACATATATACACATTATATATTTTATATATATATATACATATATATAGGCGGGTATCCAGAATATATAAAGAACTCTTACAACTCAATAATAAAAAGCAAAGCAACACAATTAAAAATAGTTGGTAGATCTCTAGGATTTATTCATCTTGCATAACTAAAACTTTGTATGCTTTGACTAACACCCCCCATTTTGTCCACCCTCCCCAGCTAACATTCTACTGTTTCTATGAGTTTGACTTGCTTAGATTCCTCATATAAGCAGAATTACACAGAATTTTTCAGTGACTCATTTCTTTCACTTTGCATAATTTGTGTTCATTTGTGTTGCAGCAAATGGCAGAATTTCCTTCTTTCTAATGGCTGAATAATATTCAGTTGTATGTAAATATGTATTTTCTTGATCCATTCATCTGTCGATGGACATACAGGTTGCTTCCATGTCTTGATTATTGTGGATAATGTTGGAATGAATAGGGCAGAGTGGGTATCTTTTTAAGATCTTGATTTTAGTTCCTTTGGATATATACCCAGAAGTGAGATTGCTGGATCATATGCTAGTTCTATTTTTAATTTTAATTAACACTACTTATTTGCTTATGTTAATATGAATTTGCTTATGTTAAGTGTTCTTATCACAAAAAGAAAAAAGTAAAGAATGCAGGAGGAAACTTTTGGAGATGATGGATCTGTTGATGGCATTGATTGTGATGATGGCTTCATGGGTAGATACCTGCCTCCAAACTCATCAAATTGTGTGTATTAAATATGCACAGCTTTTTGTATGTTAATTATAACTCAATAAAGTGATTTTTTAAAGTCAAAAGATTCATGCAGACACTTCACAAAAGAAGATGTATATACTATATTATATATTCTGTATTATATGTTCTACATATGTGGTCCATGTGCACATTTGGAGGAGATGTTCAACATTATTAGACATCAGAAAAATTAAAATTAAGACCACTGGAGTAACCAAATTTTGAAAGACTGGCAGCACTAAGTAATGACAAAGATGTAAAGCAAATGAAAACAAATATGTGTAGCCACCGGTGGAGATGGAAAATGGTACATCTATGTTGGGAAACATTTCAATAGTTTTTTTGACAGTTTCTCATAAATTTAAGGGTATATTTACCATATCATCCAGGAAGTCCACCCCTGGGTACTTCTCCAAGAGAAAAACATATGTCCACATAAACACTGTGCTGTTCTTTTATTCATGATCACTGAGAACTAGCGAGAACCATTGGCAGGTGGAAGGATGAGCAGATTGTGCTACATCCATGTGATGGGGTACAGCATTCCTGCTCATCTGCAGGAAGAAATGCCCTACCAATGCACATGAAATGATGATTCTCAAAGGCATTACACTGAGTGAAAGAGCGCTACATAGGGTATGATTCTGTCCAACTAACCTAGAGTGGGAGGAGATATTTTGGCTTTTGCGGACTCCTGAAAGGGAAGGAGGGAAGTCTGGGGATGAGAAAGATATTCCAGTGGTAGAAGTGGCGAAGGTTACACAGGTGCATGCATCTGTCAAAGCTTGTTGAACCGCACACTTAACATGAGTGTATTTTATTGGTATGTAAATATACCTCAATAGAACTGATTTTAAAAAATCACACTTTTGAGGCAAGTTCAAAACATGGCATTGACTCTCATCCTTATAATTGTTTGCATGAGAATAATAAAATCTTGAAAAATTCTGCAAGTACAATTGATTTTTTTTATTTTAAGTTACCTCAAAAGGGCAATGAAACCACTTCGAAAATGTTTAGACTTGCTTGTGTTGGGAACTGTTTTTAGAGATCCAACAGAGCAAATGGGGATCACCGGAGAAAGCCATTTGCTCATGGCAAAGCTGCACCGTGGACCCAAGATAAAGGGCCAGGACGACCATGCTGAGTGAGTGGAGGACGCCAGTCCCTCAGGGCCCACAGATGCAGGGACACAAGGCACTCCTCCGTGATTGGACAGGGGCTGATGTGAGAAGTGGGGTGCATGTCTGAGCTAGCCTAGTTGCAGTGAGAGCTAGCTTTCTCCTGGTGTCTGAGCCCCCTCCAGTGCTGTGTTAAAGTTCTTCTATCAAGACTTCTGGATGCTGGGGAGCCAGACATTCACTAAGAGGCCAGATTTGCCTGCAGGGAACCCAGCGGGGCTGATGGCACTGCTGTGGGATAGAGCAGCTGCCTGCAAGAGCATGATGACCATCTCTCGTCCTCCTGACACTCTTCCCTGCCCACATCAGGATCAATGCCTCATCGCTGCTTGAGGAGGGACTGGTTGCGGTACAGCCGTGTGCCTGCCAGCTACACGCTATAGCAGAACCATATTGGAGCTCACGCTCTGGTTCCAGAGCTGGAACCCTTACCCGCTGCACCATGATGTATGGTCACCATGCTAGGCAATGGTCACGATGTTACATGGGCAGTAGTCAGGAAGTCACAGGCTTACATCAAATGCATGGAAGTTCCGTGGCCACCCTCTGCCTTACCAGATGCAGGAAAGGTTGGGAGTGGCAAACTTGGGAGATACACATGGGAGCAGGCAGCTCGCCGCAGGAGGTGAGCGGCGGGCGGGTTTGGTGGCCCGCAGTGCACCTGGGACACACTGCTCTCCTAACTGACAGTTGGTAGCCACTCAAACTCCTTACAATATGCTTTTCAATGATTCGTAGTCACCTCATTTCAGAAAGGCCACTTTGTTCTACTGATTCTTTCCTGACTCTGGAATTTGTTGAAATGTGATAAGCCTGGATCTCACCTAATAATGTACATTATGTAGAGGAAGAATTCACCCAAATGGTTTACTTTTCTTCTTCACTCAACTCCTGGCATGGTGGCCAGTTCAACCCTGAGACTCTTGGGGGTGGGCAGAGAAGGGGTGAAGGTCAATTTCATGGGCTTGGACAATACCCTCTAAACCAGGAGACAAATCAGGCATATGAAATACCGGGGAAATACTTCCACCAACCTCATGACGCATCTACTAAACTCACTGTGGCAGAATCCCACGGACTAACTTTGTGCAAAATTCCATCCATAATGCACATGATATAGCAGCTGCAGATTCCCAGATTCTGTTCTTGGGTCGTGCCTTTTGCACCATCCATAACCCAATAGTAGGTCAGTATTTATTTGAATGTCCTACAGAATATGCAGAAGGCATATTTCCAGATGTTTCCAGAATGTTAGAGAATTTACATTCATGACAATGACCAAATTTCATATACCATCTAAGGGATTTTTAAATATGTGCTTGGTACCGCAGTTAGGGTTGAGATGCATTAGCTCAGAGAGACCAAGTAATATGTTCAAGGTTACTAAGCTGTTAAGTTGCACAAGTGAATTTGGCTCCAGCTGCATCTTTAAGCATTGTGGTCTGAATGAAAGGATGTTCAGTGGCATGGACTGGGAGAGAGACCACCAATGGCCTGCCTCTCACCCCTGCACATTCACTCTGCTCACCTCATTTAGGGGCTGGATGCTTATGATCAGACCATCAGGTAATGCTATGGATTTTCTTGTCGGATGAGAAGTGGAATGATGAACTTCACCTTACACCACACCTGGCTCTGTATCAAGATCTGCCCCGTTATCCTGTGTCCCAGGGGACTGCTCAGTTACTCGCAGAAATGTTGTTAGTCAAAGAGAAAATCCTGGCATTCCAATTTCATCAGTGCTTATTGGTGAGGGCTGAGTATGTTTGCTAGCACTGAGTCCCTAAATCCTAGCAGAGTGCATATGTGCTCAACAAACTACAAGTTATAGCTCAGAGAAATGGCTCCTCCCTATCTTGGTCACACAGTGGATTTTAGATTGCTCTCACAAAAGTGTGCAATAAACAAATATATTACAAATAAAAAATAATATTGCAGAACTGAAGGCCCATTGTAGGGCAGCAATGGTGTTAACTGGGCCATGAATTTGGCTATAGACTTGAAAAATCCTCGAGTGCCTGTTCGTGCCTTTCTTTAATATTTTCTCTCTTATCTCTGTTTGTATTTTATAGGTGAGCCTATGATTGCATTGATTCTTACTACATAAGGTGCTACTCCTCAACATGGACACATCTGGGTCATTCTCTTTCTACACAGCTTATCTGAGTGCCTGTTTTTGTGAAGAATATAGTTCCAGGATTTCTCCAATTCCTCACCTGCCATCTGTCATTTTCATCATTATTATCACTGGCACCAACTTAACTCCCTATCATGATCTACTGACTACATATGTGTAGATAGGCTGAGACAATCAGTAGTTATTCATGATGCATTGGCATGGACAGACGATCATTAACTAATCATGTTTATGCTCTGCTAGAGTCTTCATAGATTGAAACAAAGTTTCTTGCTGAAGAATAAATACTATGAATGAGATTGTGTAGTTTAATAATGTAGGATCCCATGATAGCACGAGATATGCATACATGGTTGATTAGTATTTGCAGTTGCTAGTTTCAACCAAGGATCACATTTAAGCTTCAGTGAACAATAAATTATTTACTCTGGGAAACTCTCATGGAGCAGGAAATTGGTTCCATATTTTGTAGATTTTTTTTCTTCTCTTAGAAGTTTGCAAGAACATTCTATATGCTCCACATTTTAGAGTGGAATGTCTTTTAATTACTTTATACCCTTTATACTTAATAGTTCAGCAGTTCTCATCCACAGCTAACATTGTTAAGATACCATTTTGCTTCCAATGGCTATGGTGTTGCGCTGATGGACTGCCTAGGTGATGTACGAGCAGACATAAATTAACTATCAAGAGCAAAATAAAAGATTAACTTCATTGCTTCCCAGAGACAATATATTATCAGCATTTTCTTGATTTAATGTATTTGTCTGGGTCTTCTGTCTACAAAATTTTTAAAAAATGGATATACAGTAACATATCATCTGGCATCATGAAATGAGTTATGTCATTAGCAATAGCAGATTATTTTTTTTCTAATTACAAGAACAACCTATAATCATTTTTTAAAATGGAGAATGCCACAAATAACTATATGAACATAAAAATCATCTATAATACTGTAATTCTAGCAACAAAGACAACAGTCTTTAACCATCCTAATATACATTTTTTCAATCTTTTTTTCCCTAGGCAGGCTACATATATGCACACCTGCACATATAATTTACACCAAGACCTGTTGTACATTCTATTTTATAACACACTTTGTGATTTGATACATCATAACTATTTTTCTATGTCATTCAATATTTTTTCTCTCTTGAACATTTAAAGGAATACATAGGATTCTATCTTTGGAGCTATTCTAACTTACTGAATTAATAACATAGTGTTAAATATTCAGGTTGTTTTCAATGTTAGATTGTTTGTAATTATATAATTATAAGCAACTACTCACGGAGCAGCACCCTGTATATTTCTACACAAAAACCTGATTATTTCTTTAGACGAGATTCTTATAAGCAGAATTGTTGTGTTAAAGAGAAAATACATTTTAAGTCATTTGATACATATTACAAAGTTTCTTTCCAAGAAATTCTTCTGATTTACACCCAAACTAGCAATGCCATCTCCTCAAACCCTCTCCAAAGGCAGTTACGTGATTTACTATGCTTTTCCTGGAAACTGTAAAGTATTTTTGTATCTTAATTTTAGTTTAATTTCTATTTTTTATTACCAGAAATATTAATTTTACTTCTAATGTGTATTCCCTTTGCTTTTAGATTTTTTTTTTGAGGAAACCTTCCTAAAAAGTACTATATACATGTTATTTGCCTATTTCTGTGCAACAAATTACCATAAGCTTAGTGGCTTAAAATAACACACATTCATTGTCTTGGAGTTCTCATGGGTCAGGAATCTGACATGACTGAGCTGGGTCCTCTGTTGAGGTGAGCCAGGGCTGAGGTCTCATTTGATGGCTCACCTGGGAAAGGATCAGTTTCCAACTCACTTATGTGTTTTTTGACAGGATCTGGTTCCTTTCAGGCTGTTGGACTAAGGACCTCTGTTTTTAGCTGGCTATTATCCAGAGGCCTCTCTCAATGCTTAATCACATGGGCCATCTCAACATGGCAACCTGCATCATCAAAGTCACTAAGGGAGACAGTTTACTAGCAAGATGGAAATTAGTTTTATAATCTAATCACAAAAGTGACATCCCCTCAACATTGGGGAAGAGATTGCCTAAGGCCAGGAATACCAGAGGTAGAGATGATCAGGGACCATATAGAAGATACCCAGCACAATGCACTACTCTGTTTTCTTGGAGGTATATATAAAAACATAATTGGCCTTTAACTGGTACCTCATACCTCTATGTCTCATCTTCCTAATCTGCAAAATTGAGATAAAAATATTAACTAATCCATGGAGTTATTAAAAGATTAAATGAAATAATTTTAAAATGCTTAGAATAGGGGCGCCTGGGTGGCTCAGTCATTAAGCATCTGCCTTCGGCTCAGGTCATGATCCCAGGGTCCTGGGATCGAGCCCCACATCAGGCTCCCTGCTCAGCAGGAGGCCTGCTTCTCCCTCTCCCTCTCCCCCTGCTTCTGTTCCTTCTCTCGCTGTGTCTCTCTCTGTCAAATAAATAAATAAATAATCTTTAAAAAAATGCTTAGAATAATCTCTGGCACTTAGCAAGTACCACATCAGTAGTTGTAATTATTTTCATCATAATCATCACCAACATCTTCATCATCACATCATCATTACCATTATCACCATCATCATCATCACATCATCATATCATCACCATCACCATCATCTTCATCATAATCATATCATCACTATCACCATCATCTTCATCATTATCACTATCATCTTCATCATCACATCCTCATCACCACCATCAGCAACATCCTCATCCTCATCACATCCCCACTATGTTATAATGTCCTCAAGGACAAAAGGTTATTGTAAGGTTATTATCTTCTTCAGAAATACTTAAAAAAATACTTGCTAAATGTATGAAATAATGAGTGAATAAATGGATGAAAACAAAAATCATTATCATCTGGGACTTCACAGGCAAATTCTACCAAACATTTATTTTTTTTTAAAGATTTTATTTATTTATTTGACAGAGAAAGACACAGTGAGAGAGGGAACACAAGCAGGGGGGAGTGGGAGAGGAAGAAGCAAGCTTTCCGCTGAGCAGGGAGCCTGATGCGGGGCTTGATCCCAGGACCCTGGGATCATGACCTGAGCTGAAGGCAGACGCTTAACAACTGAGCCACCCAGGCGCCCCTCTATCAAACATTTAAAGAAGAGTTAATACCTATTCTCAAACTATTCTAAAAAATAGAAAAGGAAGGAAAACTCCCAAATTCATTCTATGAAGCCAGTATTACCTTGGTACCAAAACCAGATAGACTCCACTAAAAAGGAGAACTACATCATCCTGATGAATATGGATGTAAAAATTCTCAATAAAATACTAGGAAACCAAACCCAACAAAACATTAAAAAAATCGTTCACCACAATCAAGTGGGATTTATTCCTGGATGCAAGGGTGGTTCAATATTCACAAATCAATCAACATGATACATCATATTAATAAAAGAAAGAACCATATAATATATAAGAGCTATATAATCATTTCAATAGGTGCAGAAAAAGCACTTGACAAAATATAACATCTATTCATGATAAAAACCCCCAACAAAGTAGATTTAGAGGGAACATATCGCAACATAATGAGGGCAAAATGAATAATCCAAAGCTAATATCATCCTAAAGGGGGAAAACCTGAGAGCTTTTCTCCTATGGTCAGGAACAAAAAAGAGATGTCCACTCTCATCACTGTTATTCAACATAGTATTGTAAGTCCTAGCCACAGGAGAAAACAAAAAGAAGCAAAAGGCATCCACATTGGCAAGGACGAAGTAAAACTTTCACTATTTAGAGATGACATGATTCCATATATAGAAAACCCGAAAGACTCCACCAAAAAATTGCTAGAACTGATACAGGAATTCAGTAAAGTCACAGGATATGAAATCAATGAACAGAAATCTGTTGCATTTCTATACACCAATAATGAAGCAGCAGGAAGAGAAATTAAGGAACTGATCCCATTTACATTTACACCAAAAACAATAAGATACCTGGGAATAAACCTAACCAAAGAAGTGAAAGACCTGTACTCTGAAAACTAGAAAACACTAATGAAAGAAATCGAAGATGACAAGAAGAAATGGAAAGACATTCCATGCTCATGGATTGGAAGAAAAAATATTGTTAAGATGTCTATTCTATCCAAAGCAATCTACACTTTTAATTCAATCCCTGTCAAAATACCAATAGAATTTTTATTTACAGAACTAGAACGAACAATGCTAAACTTTGTATGGAACCTCAAAAGACCCCAAATAGCCAAAGTAAGCTTGGTGGGGGGCGGGGGGGGGGGGAAGCAAAGCTGGAGGCATCACAATTCCAGATATCAAGTTATATTACAAAACTGTAGTGATCAAAACAGTATGGTACTGGGACAAAAATAGATGACACATAGATCAATAGAACAGAATAGAAAGCCCAGAAATAAACCCACAATTATATGGTCAATTAATCTTCAACAAAGAGGAAAGAATGTGCAATGGGAAAAAGACAGTCTCTTTAACAAATGGTGGTGGGAAAACTGGACAGCCACAGCAAAAGAATGAAACTGTACCACTTTCTTACACCATGCACAAAAATAAATTCAAAATGGATAAAAGACCTAAATGTGAGACCTGAAACCATAAAAATACTAGAGGAGAACACAGGCAGTAACTTCTTTGACATCAGCTGTAGCAACTTCTTTCTAGATAGGTCCCCCAAGGCAAGGGAAACAAAAGCAAAAATAAATGATTGAGACTTCATAAATAAAATAAAAATAAAAATAAAAAGCTTCTGCACAGTGAAGGAAACAATCAACAAAACTAAAAGTTTTGGGAGAAGATATTTGTAAATGACGTATCTCATAAAGGATTAGTATCCAAAACATATAAAGAACTAATAAAACTCAACACCTAAAAAATGAATAATCAAATTGAAAAATGGGCAGAAGACATGAATGGACATTTTTCCAAAGAAGACATCCAGATGGCCAACAGACACAGAAAAAGATGCTCAACATCACTAATCATTAGGAAGTGCATTATTTAGACTGCACATTTTCCTGCACTGGCCTTGTTGGGAAGGCTGGTGGAGAGGATAAGGGCCCCTGAGTCTATGCCTGGGTAGCTCCCTTTTGTAGGTACAAACTTTCACAGTCATACAGAACACACAACATGATCAAGATCACACCTCTGGGTTGTGGTCTTGGGGTTTACAGCAGATCTGGTGTTAGATTCAGGATGCCTTCCAGAAAGTAACATCTGAATGCCACTGGTAGCCACTGGGAGAGCAGAAAGAGACGATGCAGCACTGTTGAAGTCTTGCTATTTACCCTAAATATATCCAGTGAGGATTTTTACATTGAAGGATTCTCAATGTAAAATAAAAATAATTTAAGAGCACTGAGTTTTAGTTTTGACATTAAGTAGTTCTGTGGCAAAAACAAAAACAAAAACAAAAACACCAAACCCTAATTATTTGCTTAATACCAATTTCCCCCTCTTTCTTATTTACAAAACCCTCCTTTTCAGTTGCTGTGTTTTGTCTGGCTGCGTATGTGTGGGTATGGATATGTGTGTACGTGCGTGTGTGCTTAGGGCACCAAATGCGTTCAGCTGACAGATGCCATTTCTCAGACCAAACTGGCCTGTGAACGAACGGTCAGGTGGTTGCTGTGACCAATGAGGGAGATGTTCTTGGCTGGGAAGTGGAGAAAGGCTCCTTCAGCGGGGGACAGAGCGTTTGAGGACACCCTTTCTGCTCTTTCATCTTCAGGCTTTTTGCTGCCTGGCAGGTGGATGAAAAGTTGCAGCCCCTGCCCAGGGCGCACGTGGGAGACCACAAAAATGCACACAGCCTAGATTTTTAAGGAAAATGGGACTATCACACCTGGACTGCCCACCTCGGATTTATTCTATGTGGGACAAAATATGTCCTTTTGCGTACAAGGCACTGTTAATTGCGGTTTTGCCTTTCTGCCTTCTACACACCCAAACCCTAACTCATCAGCTGTGTGATCTCAATCAAGTGAATTCCCATTCCTGTGCCTAAGTCTTCATGTCTGTGATATGGGCTCTGTGAAGGGCGGGAAGAGGAAGCCGGCATTATGATTAGGTGATTTCAAGAGCACTTCTAGTCCATTATCTCATGGTTCTATTTAGGTCCTGGGTACCCTATCTATCCTGAAGCCTCAGACTATTGACTCTTAAGCCCTTCATTAACCCCCCAAAGGTCCAAGTTTTAAGATGAATCATATTACTGAAATAAACATGAGAAGAGATCTACTCCTTTAATGAATTTTTCTGCTAGGTGTTATTTTCAAGTGTGTGTGGGTCCTTTTATAATTTATTTTTCTGAAAAAAAAATTAATTCTTAGCGTAATAAAACCTCATTCAATTAGATTCTACTAGTTAAATTGTGTGGTAACTTAGAGTCTGGGCCAAAGATGACTTCAACTGTAAAACAGATTACTTTTTTTTTTGGGGGGGGAAAAAAAAAGGATTCCCCAAGTAAATCAACACTGTAAATAAAGCAAATTTATCTCTGCTCAGAACAAACTGTTCTCAACTACTATGGAGAATCTATTTACAAAAAAATTAATTAATGTACTAATTAGAAATCATTCTCACCCAGCTCATTAAATTTTGCTCATTGGCAAAATTTTGCCAGTGTGTCTCCTTTCAGTGTTGGAAGGGAGTTGGAAGAAAAAGGCTTTGGGCCTTTTGAAGTATTAAGGAATTCAGACCACACTGTCTGGTTTATCAAAATCAGTGACGTTTGCTCTCAGTTAATTTTCTACCTCTCCCAGACGCAGCAGAAAGATGAAATGCCCTTTTTTCATAAATTATTAATATTTCAGAGTTTTCATTTCCTACAGGTTATGACACTGTGAGGGTTTCTTGGAAGATGTCTTGGGGGTAAGAAACCAATAGTTACACTAAAAAGATACTAGAAGCCCTGGCTTCTTAAGGTAAATGGTTTTCTTTCTCTTTTTGTATTGCATCCAGGAGGAAGTAAAATGATGGGAGTACTGAAATGCCAAGAGGCTCGTGAGCAACAGAAGTTTCTTCTCAGACGTGGAAGACCACTGGGGACAAGAAAAGCACCAAGATTTCTCTAACATTCATAAGCCAGTCTGGGCACATCCCCTGAGAGTGAGAAACATGTTTTCAATTTACCTGAAAAAAACACCACACAAATGTGGGTTTTTTCTTTAAACTCTCTAAGCTATACACCCAAACCCTAAGTCTTCAATTGTGTGATCTTTGTGTATTGTGTACAATAATGGATCGCATTCAACAGGAGCTGGTGGGGAGATAGAGGAGGGGTGAGGTGGAAATTCTGCTCATTTGTTTGATCCGTCTGCATGCTCGCTTCGCAGGTGCCGCTGCAGAAGTTGAGCAATAAAAAATTCGAAGGGCAGTGGGAAGCAGACAGAACTGCCACTTCCCATTTAAACTTGTGTTCTAGAGCTTTTGAGGAGGTAAGTCTTAAGCCAAGAACTTGTCTCCATTTCTCTTTGTTTCTACTGGCCCACGTATTGTAGCTTGCTGCCCATCCTCTCCTGCCCTTCTCAGACTTTCATGTGTCTGGTCAGCGTCTTTGAACGCTACACGTAGGTTTAGTCCTTATTGTCGCTCCTTTCAGCAACCCTTGCTTCCCTTTTGGTGATTGGTGCCTCTTCCCCTCATTATAATTTCCACTTAGGTCCGTCCATCCCAAATACTGTGGTCCAGCATCTTCCAGCTTGTACCCCAAACTTCCAGTTTCGTATTCCGGCTACTGAGGCAAAATGAACGAGTTCTTCCGAAGACGTTACTGACAGATGGCTTCATCTACCTTTCTCAGAAACCTCATTTATATTTTAGCAGGGCCCTCCAGTGCCACAGTGGAGTGACTGACTATGAGATTTTAAGCAGATGGGGTAGATGTTTCTCAGTGTGAGTGTGGGTGGGCTATCTCTTTGCTTCTCAACACTCACCTGATCGATGACCGTGTACACTTTCTCTGCTTATTACCAGTACTGATAAAATTGGCAACATGAGTTCAGAGTCAATATATGTTGGGGCATTTGGGGCCGTAGAGATAATTTCATCTCACCTTCCCATTCTTGAAATAGGTAAATGAGGGCTGGGGGTGGAGGGCTTACTTGTATCCATAAGCAGATGCCCCTGTGAGGTCAACAGCTCCCTAGCCTGTTTTGTGATATTTCTGACCCTGCAGAGAAGGTACTAGGGCCATCTTGTTTTATTTTCTTTTTGCCGCATTGGGAAAACACCTATAAACCAAAGGTAGACCTTGAATATTCAGACACCCACTCTTTCAGGCCTGATTTATGTCTCCCTTCCTCCCAAGAACACTTTCTAATTATTCCAAGCTTCAGGGAACTTTATCTCCCTTGAGCATCTTTGAAATGTATACAGTGACTTGCACAGAAGACACAACCTAAGAATTATAAAATGTTCAACTAGTTGTTGGTCTTGTCAATTAGACTGTAACCTTCTTAAGGGCAGAGAGCTGTATGGTCCCCAGTCTTCATGGGCACGGCAGCGCTGAGCTTAGCGTTGGGTCACCGGCTGGGTTCCACATGGCACCTACTGAGGATCACGCTGCTCTAGGGTGAACAGACGTGCTCCCTGCCCCCCTCTTCAATTCTCAGAAGGTGGCTGATTTGAGATTTCATTCTCCATTGGCTATCGGGAGTTACTTAGTGGAGAAATGGGGACCCTTTAGGAAGTGCTGCAGAAAGAACGTGTAATGGAAGGGACTGTTTTCTACAAGTGAGGCCCACGTGGCCTTTTGAGAGGGGAAAGGAGGAAGCAACAGACTTTTTTCCTCGAGCTCAATTTAAAGGCCTTGGGAGCATGGAGAGTGTGATGAGCTGTTTCAATTCCAGAAAGCAGGCTTAAAAAGGGAAATAAATAATTGACCATTTTAAATAATTGAAACCACTGGTTCTTAACCTCTTTGGGATACGGGGCCCCTTGGAGAATTTGATGAAAGCTGCTCAGCCCATGTTGAAAAAAATGCACATATATACACACGCTTCTGCAAATAAATTCAGGAGATCCAATGGCCCGCCAGATGACCAGCCGCGGGCCCCAGGCTCCGATGGCATCAGAACTAGGCTCGCTGTCTCCCCTGACAGTGCTCCCAGCAGAATTAAACCAGCCAAACTGAACCCAAAGCCTCATAGGCAGTTTCTCATGGGAAAATGTTCTTCAGCAGAGCGCAGGGCTGGAGGGAGTGGCCTGCATTTTTCAGGCACTGAAATGCCATATGGTGATATGAACGGGCTCTCATTTCTCTCAAGGGCTACAGCAAGCCAAGTAAAACAAATTTAAGCCAACCTGGGACACGTTTATGTGCGTTCATGCATGGACAGGATTCACTGCCCCTGGAGAATCAGGCTCCATACAACCAGTGTGATTTCAACCTCGAAATCCTTTGTTACCCTCTCCTCCTGCATATTTCTGGTTTCTACTTAACAAAAGAATAAGAATCGATTTTTTCACTGTGGGAGAATGAAAAGGGCTGGGAAAACGAGGTCAAGGACATCACTGGAATGAGAACTGAGAGAGAGAGAGAGAGAGAGAAAAACAGGGACATCTTTTGTGTCAAGTAAATGATCTTCCAAGTCAATGGAAGCCTCTGGGGGGAAATGAGGGAGGTGCCCCATCAGGAGCTGCAACATCTGATGTTACAGCAAGAGCCAGCGTCCCATCCTGAGCAGGAACACCCTTCCCATTTCTAGGCCTTTCCGTGAAGAGATTCAGTTGCCAGTCAGCCTCGGATGCAAGTGGTTCTTGAACAAATGCATTGTGTCATCTCAGCAGAGCTCAAAGCCCTCCAGATGAAAATGTACCTTCACCTGAAACCCTAACTTCTAAGGATGTGTTGCTGAGACTCAGGAAGCTCTGGGACACCACTGAGAGGGACTGACACCAGAACTCTGTCACTCGAAGTCCTAGTTCCATGAAGTAGAGTTAGGGATGGCTCTGGACAGTGTTGGCTATGGCTGAGCTGGTGGGGGGGTACTTATGCATCGAGGGTACAATAAAGACACCGGGGTGAGGGTGTGAACATTAGGGAGTGGAATGCTACCAGCAGCAGAGAAAAAGAACACGGAAAGGAAGAAGAGGGCAGCAGACAGCGTGGAGACGCTGCCCTTCGGTTCACCCGTCCACTTACTCATAGAATAAATGTCTCCCCGTCACCCGTTTTGTGCGGGTCACACTGATTTGCAGGGGGATTGCAGTCTTCAACAGAGAGAAGAGATTTCCTGTTTCATGGAGACCACACTCCAGCAGGGGGGGAGGAAGAGAGGAAGCGGCAAATTGCATACTTAATCTTTTCCTTTAGAGGTTCTGAATTCTCTCCGCCAGAAAAGCAATGAGAAAATTGGCAGAAAATGTCAGAATGAACTTCTCTAGGACTCTAGAAATTCATCAAAAGCTTGCAGCAATCCTGGGAGCATTTACCCAAGAAAAACAGCCAAGTCTCAGTAAAATCAGCAAGCTGTGTGGCATTACTCTGTTCCACTCCCCTTCTCCAGAGCTCTGCAGCAGGCTAGAGCACCATCAGCTCTCCCCCAGTGAGAACCAGCGGCCACTGAGTGGGCAGCATGGGGTTTGTAAAGCCCATCCCAGCCTCACTCCAAGAATCAAGAATCATTACTGTTGCACCACAGTATGGTTTTCTGAAAGACTCCACTTGGATGGCTGCTTTTATTTTACCTGATGGAGAGCCTGCTTGGTGCACAAGCCTTTTCCCAGGGGCCCTTGTCAAAAACATTTAGAGGCCATTGTTTACCTATGCAGCTGACACAGGCTGGGCAAACAACAGGCTAATCAGAACTCTTAGAAGGAAAATCTGCAGAAAGAGATGTCCACAGAGGCTATAAAAAGCCCTGACAAATTCTTGGGAATCGAGAAACAAAGGGTTGGAGTGCACAGCCGAGGGCTGTGAGCACACTCTGGGAAGCCTGGGAAGACCCTAAGCTCTTAGGTCTTGGTTGACCTTGAGGCTCTGCCATACTTTTCTTGTTTCTTCACATAACTCATGGTTTCTTGTTGAAAATGAAGTTTTTCAAATAACAGGACATGGCAACTCTGAACCAGACCGTCCTTGCTGTTGGTAGCCATTTTGTTCTGCACTTGCTTCAAGACTTTTCCAGTACAGCCCCTGGAGTCTATGCTCAGGCAGCTCACTGGTCATCTTGTGGTTGCACAGAGATTTGGTTGAAAGCTTGGAAACGGCAAGTCTGCCGGGCTCTGCTGAGTGTGTGTGCACTGGGGCACCTGCTCCACACCCAGCCAGCCAGTCAGTAACTCTGCCTCAGTTTACATTTCCTAGCATGAAAGATGCCCACCCAGAGGTCACATATCGTGGGATCAGTTTGTATGAAATGTCCATACTCGGCAAATCTAGAGAGACAGAAAGTGGATTAGTGGTTGCCAGGGGCTGTGGGGAGGAGGGAACAGGGATGACGGCTAAGGGGCGTGGCATTTCTCTTCACGGAGATGAAAATGTTCTGGAATTAAATCATGATGATAGTGAATATACTACATATGCTTGTGAATACACCAAAAAGCACTGAATTGTACACTCATACAGGGTGAATGTTATGGTTTGTAAATTATATCTCCGTTTGAAAAAGGCTATATGGGGTAATCTGGACTTGGTCAATGAGATATCTGCTTCTGGCCAAGGTGGTTTAATAGAGACTGGATTTACCATCCAGACCGGGAAACTGAAAAACAGAAAAAAAATCCCTGGGACATTAGGGATTGTGGAGGAGTGTGATCTCTGGGAGACGAGAAACAGTCTCACAAATGCGGTAGATTCTTGCCCTGAGAGCTGTCTGGCCACAGTGCAGGAAGAGGTGTAGCAGGCACAGACCAGAATCTTCCAGAGTTGCAGAGATGGTGCAGGAGCTTGGGGAGACCAAGGTGCTTACAGTTTGTTTGGTAGATTACCAGAAATTGCAGAGCCGCAGACGGAGAGTGACCCCGAGATCTACCGAGGACTCCCCGCAAATATTCACCAAAGAGCTAATCCACACACGAGGAAGCTCCCGAAGGTGGGGATGGAAGCCAGGCCTCATGACTGGAAGTCAGGGTGCCCAGCACTCACGCAGGACCGTGCTAGTGCTCATGTCCCCCGATCAGACTGGAGAGCTTCGTAATAATACATCAGGTGTTGGGTGCACTGCTCAGAAGGGTGTTCTTCACGAGTATGGGATCATTAACCCCACACTCACGTGCCCAACACATTTTCAAAACAAGACCTAAAAAGATCAAATGGCTTCCAAGAAACTTAACGCATTCTGGGGGGAGCTAAAAAATATTTCTAGATAATTATAACAAATTTTTAAATTAGTTAATAAAAAGATGATAAACATTTTAAAAAACCTAAGTTGTAAATAAAAACCATCAGCTTCCTATAATCTAAAATTCACAGTTTGGCATCCAAAGATTATTAAGCATCGAAAGCAGAAAATCACATCATAATACAGATAATAATCAATTGAAACTAACCCAGAAAAGACATGAATGTTTGAATTAGCAGAAAGAGACCTGAAAATCATTTTTATAACTGCATACCACGAATCCAAAAAGAGGCATGGAAATTAAAATGAAAAAAACAAAAAACACTTAAATTTCTAGAGATGAAAACTCCAATACCAAAATGAAAACTACGCAGAATGGGATTAATGGCCGACTGGGCATTGCAGAAAAGACGAGAGACACTGAAGACACAGCCGCAGAAACCACCCGAAGTGAGCCTTAGAGAAAGACTCCAGAGAAGAAAGTCAACAGAGCAGGACCAGCTGGTGGTGCCCAGTGTGCACGTGGTGGGAGTGCCTGCAGGAACGGGGGCATGGGAGAAGCCATGCCAGAAAGTGCTCAGGACGAGCGGGCAATGCGGTGTCTAGGACCGGTGGCTCCAGCTCTCCTGCAGGCCAGGAGCTCAGGCCCAGCACCTCCAGACAGAGCTTCTTTCCCTGCGGCCCTGGGTCTCCTCACCTCTCAGTTGCTGATTTAGGGAGCTCCGTCCAGGGTGGCCTTGGGGCTGAGAGCTGATGGGTGAGGTGCCTGACCCTGCTCCACATTTGTCTCCTTTCAGGGAATACTTTCCTTTGTGCTGAGCACCCCCAGCCTGCGCTCCAGCAGTCTGGTCTGCTCGTGCTCACTTGGCAAAATCACTGCATTCCTCTGCAGCCCTGTCCTCCCTTTCTCCGTGCTTCCCCCCATAGGGTGCTCAGGTGTGGCTTCCTCCAGCAGCAGCCCTGTCTACCTCTTCCAGCTCTTCAGCATGGTGCCAGCCAGGGGGCCTGGGCGCCTTGCAGCTAGGCATCAGGGGGTGGATAGGCCGGTGGAACTCCTCAGGCTGAGCCCCTTTCCCCAGCCTGCACCCACCACCCCTTCCTGTCCCAGATGTGTTCCTGCAGAAAGGGCTCTGGAGCCTCGGTTTCCATGGGGTGACCCAGCGCCGGCCCCACCACACCCCAGTCCCCTTCTGGCTGTAGCTCCCTCTGCTTGGGAATGTGGAAGCTCCTCCCCTGAGTTATTGATTATTCCTAGGAATAGATTATTGATTATTGATTATTACTCAGGAGTTACTGCTAACTTGAGCACAACTATGACTTGCTCAAAGTGACACAGGAGCAGAGAGATCTGACCTCATCTGAGGGGTCACAAAGCTTTCCCTGGGAGGCAATGCTGAAACAGGACCTGTGGGACCCCTGAAGGAAGTAAACGAAGGGGGGGATTAGGAAAGGAAACATTCTGGGCGAAGGAAATGGAAGAGTGGGAAGCTTGGCTTTTCTGAGGAACTGGGACTGCATGGCTCGAGGGGAAGAAGAAGGGAGCCGTAGGGAGAGGTCATATAAGCCAGGCTCCTGGCGACAGACTGAGGTGCTGGGAGTTTGTCCTCAGAGCAACGGGACAGGCCTCTGCAAAGTTCTGGTTGGGGCCCGGAATGGTAACAGGCTAACTGGAGACTGGATCAGGGGTGGGCAGCACCATTTGGGATACCCGTGCAGGATTCCACGCATCTGGACCAGAGGGGCGGCCGTGGAGAAAAAGGAGGAGGGCACATTTTGGGGCTGATCAGGGGCCATCGCCAGGGTGGCCCCACCTCTTCTTTCCTCCTTTCAGCTCAACAGATGCCGTAGCTCCCACGTGCGATACTGCAGGGGTCTGCACGAGACGCAGGACTAGGACAGGAGCCAGGAGTGGGCTTACAACAATGAAACTATTTCCAGAACGTTCCTCTCTGGGATTACTAAAACGTGAGAAAAACTGGAGACACCAAAGATCTTCACCATCAAGTGTCAAGGTAAGGGATGCCAACCCCAGGTTCTAGAAACACTGGCCTTCACTGGTGGGCAGCCTGGCCTCTGATTGGGGAAAGTTTCCTGGAAGAAGTTATGCGCGAGCTTGGTCTGGATGGAGAGAGGTGTTTACGTAATCTCAGGAGAGTAAAGCCCACAGAATTTGGTATTTTATAGGACCACTGCCATCAGTCCGTCTCAGGAAATCAGTATAGACAGAAGAGATTCTCATTAAAATAAACATAATTTCTCACCCATGAAGGGCAATTAAACTTCGGAGGCAGGTGAACAAGAAGTTTAATGAAGCTTTAAGTGTTTAAAAAGTCATAAAATAACCATTTCCTCTTCCCCCTTCACGGATGAGCTCTACCTGCGTTCACTCACCAGGGGTACATGTGAGCACCAGGAGTCCCAGCTAACTAGGTCTGCCTGTATCCTGCTCCCTGGGTTTTGGTGTGGGGATTTCCAGAGGCCGGTAGCTCCTCTCAGTTAAGCATTTCCTTTTTTCCCTTGTGTAAAATCTACATATAGAGCTGGAGGACATTAAATTAAACTCTCACTTTATGGGGTCCACTCACCTAACTATTTCAGAATACATGGTCAGTGCCCATGACCCCAAAACATCTGTGACAGTTCATGTGTCAACTTCCCTGGGTCACAGGGTGCCCAGATATTTGGCCAAACCTTATTCTGAATGTATTTGGGAGGGTGTTTGCATGAGATTAACATTTGAATTGGACAGAGTAAAGCAGATTGCCTTTCCTAATGTGGGTGGGTCTCATCCAATCAGTTGAAGGCCCGAATAGGACAAAAAGGTTGAAACACCTACACACCCAACAAAGAATTCCTCCTGCCTGACTTCCTCTGAACAGGGACATCGGTTTTTTTCCTGCTCTCAGGTATGAACTAAAACTTCATCTCGTCCTAGGTCTTCAGCCTGTTTCCCTTCTTACTAGAATGACACCATCGGCTCTCATTAGTTGCCATCTTGCAGACCCAGCCTGTAGATCCTGAGACCTACCAGCTTCCATAAACCTGTAAGCGAATTCCTTATAATAAATCTCTTTCTGTGTATATATAAGCTCTGGTTCTGTTTCTCTGGAAAACCCTAACACAGCTTCCTGTCCTTGCCTTCTAGTGACTCCACAGACCAGCCTCCAAAAAGCCTGGAATAGCATCCTTCAGCCTTCTCTCCATCTTGTTCCTCAGGGTAATGTGTTACTCAGTGGTAGAGCCTGACTCAGCAAACCATGCACATCTTCATTTTCCTCTTATGTCAGGATGGGGCTCTCCCTCCACCTTCCACACCCCCTGCACTGCCTCTTGGCCCTCGCAGATCCAAAAAAGGACACCCAAGCCAGCTGTGTCTTCTCTCAGCTAATGTTCCCCAATAATAGCTCTGGAATATCAAAGGATGCATTTTCCTCTCCATCCCTCTGCATTGCATGTTTTTATTTAAAAAGTACTTTTACTCCGTTCCCAAGCATAAACCTGGGGCAGCTTCTTGCTGGTCTCAGAGTGAGACCCAACTTGGCTTTAATGGAGCAGCCTGAGAGCAGGTATATCTAAGACCCCTTCAGATCTATGGCTCAGGAACAGGAAGATAAAACTGA
This sequence comes from Phoca vitulina, assembly GCF_004348235.1. Classification (NCBI taxonomy): domain Eukaryota; kingdom Metazoa; phylum Chordata; class Mammalia; order Carnivora; family Phocidae; genus Phoca; species Phoca vitulina. The sequence goes on along the minus strand of NW_022589783.1, from coordinate 4,255,736 downwards.
GGATGGGGTTTCTCTATTTTAATTGCTCTCTTGCTTCTTTCCTTTTTAAATTATTCTGCTATAGAGACCTATTGGAGCTGGTGTAGCCCGTGGCCTTGGAGAAGGAGGGGTTTTATTAGGAGCCGTGCATATGAGAAAAGATGGGAGGACTCATGCTCACAGTTGCCAGAGAGCTATTGCAAGGTCACATTTATGAGCGATGCTTTCATTGACCTAGTGCCTTGCTGGGATGCAAAGCATCCAGAGAAATTTAACCTGTCTGTTGAATGAATCACTCTTCAAACGCAACTTGGGATTCATTTACGCTTGGAGTCATGCTCATCCTTCTTTGAAGGTGCCATGTTCTTCATGACCATGACTTCTCTTGTGCTGAAGTCTCCACCTGGAATTAACTCCCTTCTTTCTCTGTTTTTTTCCACATTGATGACTTTGGTAGCTTGAAAATCAGTGGAAAATCAGGTGTCTCTGCTCACTTTCATTGATCTATATGTCTGTCCTTAACACCAATTCCATGCAGTTGTGATAATACAGCTTCTGAGTAAGCTTACAAGTCAGATAGCATTCTCCAACTTTCTTTTTATTCTTCAAAATTGTTTTGGCTCTTCTAGGTTCTTTGATTCCCAGTATTTTATAAATCCCTGAGGATTTTTTATTTTTGTGTGATATTTTACTATTTGGCCTGTATGACCTCTATTTCTTTAGCTGCCTAACAAAAAACTTAGTGAAACTTCTCAAAGCTTACACTTAAAAATATTAGGTGAATTGCTCCAAGTTCAGCTACTAGTTGACCATGTCCCTGGCCAGGCCTTATCTAAGGTCACATTTGTCTTGGGTACCGCAAGTACCAGTAACAGAGAGTAGCAGTACAACTGTGTTATGACCTCATTGCAAACATATCAGGGCGCTGAGATACTATTAGGGTTGCATTGTACCCTTTCCCCCACTTCTATCAATATCCACCAGGAAAACAGAGCTGAATGTCGGGTAGAAAAAAAACCCAACCTTATTTATAAATCAGGTTCCATTTTTGGGCCAGTGAGGGTATTATTAACTTTTATAAAATGGGTAGGAATAGCTGGACCATTTGATTGGTCAATAATAGCACTCATCCTGGTGCATAAATCTTTATGAGCACGCAGGTAGAAATTCATTAGACACATTACCCTCCTTCATATTGTTTCCCATAAAAAAGACAGAAAAGGTACTTGGGGGAAAGCTTGAACTGATGCTCTTTTGTTTTTTCTTTTTCTTTTTTCAAATTTTATTTTATTATGTTAATCACCATACATTACATCATTAGTTTTTGATGTAGTGTTCCATGATTCATTGTTTGCGTATAACACCCAGTGCTCCATTCAATACGTGCCCTCTTTAGTACCCATCACCAGGCTAACCCATCCCCCCACCCCCCTCCCCTCTAGAACCCTCAGTTTGTTTCTCAGAGTCCACAGTCTCTCATGGTTCGTCTCCCCATCCGATTCCCCCCCTTCATTTTTCCCTTCCTACTATATTCTTCTTTTTTTAAACATATAATGTATTATTTGTTTCAGAGGTACAGGTCTGTGATTCAACAGTCCTACACAATTCACAGCACTCACCATACCACATACCCTCCCCAATGTCTATCACCCAGCCACCCCATCCCTCCCAGCCCCCACCACTCCAGCAACACTCAGTTTGTTTCCTGAGAGTAAGAATTCCTCATATCAGTGAGATCATATGATACATGTCTTTTTCTGATTGACTTATTTTGCTTAGCATAATACCCTCCAGTTCTATCCACGTCGTTGCAAATGGCAAGATTTCATTCCTTTTGATGGCTGCATAATATTCCATTGTACATATATACCACATCTTCTTTACCCATTAATCTGTTGATGGACATCTTGGCTCTTTCCATAGTTTGGCTATTGTGGATATTGCTGCTATAAACATCGGGGTGCACGTACCCCTTCGGATCCCTACATTTGTATCCTTGGGGTAAATACCCAGTAGTGCAATTGCTGGGTCATATGGTAGCTCTATTTTCAACTTTTTGAAGAACCTCCATACTGTTTTCCAGAGTGGCTGCACCAGCTTGCAATCCCACCAACAGTGTAGGAGGGTTCCCCTTTCTCCGCATCCTCGCCAACATCTGTTGTTTCCTGACTTGTTAATTTTAGCCATTCTGACTGGTGTGAGGTGGTATCTCATTGAGGTTTTGATTTGGATTTCCCTGATGCTGAGTGATGTTGAGCACTTTTTCATGTGTCTGTTGGCCATTTGGATGTCTTCTTTGGAAAAATGTCTGTTCATGTCTTCTGCCCATTTCTTGATTGGATTCTTTGTTCTTTTGGTGTTGAGTTTGATAAGTTCTTTATACATTTTGGATACTAGCCCTTTATCTGATATGTCATTTGCAAATATCTTCTCCCATTCTGTTGGTTGTCTTTTGGTTTTGTTGACTGTTTCCTTTGCTGTGCAAAAGCTTTTTATCTTGATGAAGTCCCAGTAGTTCATTTTTGCCCTTGCTTCCCTTGCCTTTGGTGATGTTTCTAGGAAGAAGTTGCTGCGGCTGAGGTCGAAGAGGTTGCTGCCTGTGTTTTCCTTTAGGATTTTGATGGACTCCTGTCTAACATTTAGGTCTTTCAACCATTTTGAGTCTATTTTTGTGTGTGGTGTAACGAAATGGTCCAGTTTCATTCTTCTGCATGTGGCTGTCCAATTTTCCCAACACCATTTGTTGAAGAGACTGTCTTTTCTCCACTGAACATTCTTTCCTGCTTTGTTGACGATTAGTTGACCATAGAGTTGAGGGTCCATTTCTGAGCTCTCTATTCTGTTCCATTGATCTATGTGTCTGTTTTTGTGCCAGTACCATACTGTCTTGATGATGACAGCTTTGTAATAGAGCTTGAAGTCCGGAATTGTGATGCCACCAGCTTTGCTTTTCTTCTTCAACATTCCTCTGGCTATTCGGGGTCTTTTCTGGTTCCATACAAATTTTAGGATTATTTGTTCCATTTCTTTCAAAAAGTGGATGGTATTTTGATAGGGATTGCATTAAATGTGTAGATTGCTCTAGGTAGCATTGACATCTTCACCATATTTGTTCTTCCAATCCATGAGCATAGGACGTTTTTCCATTTCTTTGTGTCTTCCTCAATTTCTTTCATGAGTATTTTATAGTTTTCTGAGTACAGATCCTTTGCCTCTTTGGTTAGATTTATTCCTAGGTATCTTATGGTTTTGGGTGCAATTGTAAATGGGATCGACTCCTTAATTTCTCTTTCTTCTGACTTGTTGTTGGTGTATAGGAATGCCACTGACTTCTGTGCATTGATTTTATATCCTGCCACTTGACTGAATTCCTGTATGAGTTCTAGCAGTTTTGGGGTGGAGTCTTTTGGGTTTTCCACATAAAGTATCATATCATCTGCAAAGAGTGAGAGTTTGACTTCTTCCTTGCCGATTCGGATGCCTTTTATTTCTTTTTGTTGTCTGATTGCTGTGGCTAGGACTTCTAGTACTATGTTGAATAGCAGTGGTGATAGTGGACATCCCTGCCGTGTTCCTGACCTTAGGGGGAAAGCTTTCAGTTTTTCCCCATTGAGAATGATATTCACTGTGGGTTTTTCATAGATGGCTTTTATGATATTGAGGTATGTACCCTCTATCCCTATACTCTGAAGAGTTTTGATCAAGAAAGGATGCTGTACTTTGTCAAATGCTTTTTCTGCATCTATTGAGAGGATCATATGGTTCTTGTTCTTTCTTTTGTTAATGTATTGTATCACATTGATTGATTTGCGGATGTTGAACCAACCTTGCAGCCCAGGGATAAATCCCACTTGGTCGTGGTGAATAATCCTTTTAATGTACTGTTGGATCCTATTGGCTAGTATTTTGGTGAGAATTTTTGCATCCATGTTCATCAGGGATATTGGTCTGTAATTCTCCTTTT